>NW_006922080.1:431118-448243 GCF_000298275.1 Orycteropus afer afer | reverse complement strand
CTGCAATGATGGGCTCAAGTATAGCAGGGATTGTGGGGCTGGCGTGGGATCGGGCAGTGTTTCGTTCTGCTGTGCGTGGGGTCGCTATGAGTCAGAAACAACTCGACGGCACTTAACAACAACAACAACAACAAGTCAAAATCTTGGATCCTTTGTGTGTTCATGGCCCACAGTAATGGTGATAATGGTGGTGATCATGATAATGAGGATGGATGATAGTGAAAAGTTGGAGAAGAATATGATGGTGACCATTTCTATCCTTCACTAAATTTTTGCGCTTCAATTTGTCACGTCATTTTATCCTCACAGCAATGGTATGGAAATAATATGCCTAGTTTTCAGAATACTGAGGCCCAAAAGGTTTGAATAATGGCCCAGAGGCAGTAAGAGGTAGAACAAAAATTCAAATCTAGATCTGTCCAACTTCAAAGCCTATAATCTTAATTGCAATGCCAGTATAAAACTGTATTCCAAAAACAATGGTGATTGATGTGTGTCCCCAGCAAAATCCTAGAACACATCATTAACAGAGAGTTGGGCACTTAAAAAGGGAAGTGGTGATCACAAGGCACCAACACAAGTTTATTAAAAGCATCTCACACCAAACTAGTCTGTTTATCCGTTTTGATGAGGATGCTTAGCTGTTAGATCAGAAGCACAATTAGAGACATGATTTCAAAAAGGCTTTAAACAAAATTTAAAATAATAGTAGAAATTTTCAAGTGAAAAAAAAAATTGACCCATAATTGGATCAAGCCAACAAATCAAGTTGTTGATGTTTTTCATGCCTCTGTCCACACCTTAGGAGCCCTGTGGCTCAGTGTTTAAGGTATTTGACTGCTAACCAGAGGGTTGGTGGTTCAAATCCACCAAGCAATCCTTGGAAGGAAGATGAGGCAATCTACTTCCTTAAAGATTTACTGCTTTGGAAACCCAGTGGGGGTTGCTTTGAGTCAGAATCAACTCAGTGGCAGTGGGTTTGGTTTTGGTTGTTTTGGTTGACACCTTACTGTATATGTACTTATTATCTAGTTTGACATTGTAATACATATGCATTCGGTGTCTGGAGAAGGCATAGCTGTCAGCTCCTGTCTGCTGGGTAATTGGAGGATTGGGGCTGCCTGGTAGGCAGCTCTGATAGATTGTGTCTAGTTGAAGGGATGTGCCTAAGAGGGTCCACTCATGGACCCAAGTTATCCTGCACATTGACCTCTGGGGATGTTTTCACTCCTGAATTCTCACCATTTCCTTTTCAGTAACAACTTGGATGATGACTTGCTGTGTGTGTTTATCAGCTTCATAGATGACACACAGTTGGGAGGGAAAGGCTACTATCTTGGGTGACTTAATTATGAGTCAGAAAGACCTGGGCAGCCTGGCATGATAGTTGAAATGAGCAGAGTTGGATACACCTGAGTTAGAATTAAAACACTGCACCTGTACCACCACCATCAATAAGAAAAACAAAAACTACCTCCCACATTTGTTGTTGTTGTTGTTATGTACTGTCGAGTCGGACCCTACTCATAGTGACCCCTCCTTGGGTTTCTGAGGCAGTATCACTACGGAAGTAGATTGCCCCATCTTCCTTCCGAGGAGTGGCTGGTGGGTTTGAACCGCCAGCCTTCTGGTTAGCAGTCAAGTGCCTTCCCACATTTAGGATGTAAGAAGCTTGGGCTCTACAGTCAGTCTAGAATTTTGAGTTGACTGCACCATTAATCAAGGCCAGGTATGCAGTACCCAAAATCTATAGTAATTTACCCCACCCCCATATTTTTATTTGGTTATAACTTTTGAAATTATTGTTGTTGTTGTTGTTGTTATGTGCCGTCGAGTCGGCCCCGACTCATAGCGACCCCTCCTTGGGTTTCCGAGGCAGTATCACTACGGAAGTAGGATTGCCCAACCTTCCTTCCGAGGAGTGGCTGGTGGGTTTGAACCGCCAGCCTTCTGGTTAGCAGTCAAGTGCTTTAGCCACTATGCTACCAGAGCTCCCTTGAAATTATTAGTAAAAGGCAAATAATATGTATTTAAAGGAAATTTGGTTAACTCATATAAGTAACCAACCAGTTGTCATCAAGTTGATTTGATTCATGAGCGTACCATGTGTGTCCACAGAACTGTGGGGTTTTCAATCGCTGATCTTTCAAAAGTAGATTGTCAGGACTTTCTTTCAAGGTGCTTCTGGGTAGACTCAAAATGTCCATTTTTCAATGACTAGGTGAGTACATTAACTGTTTGCATCACCCAGGGACTCATAAGGAGGAAGATTTTTTAAATGGGAGTAAATTACCCATACAGAAGCATTGTAATAATTTGATATTGCCTATACATGCTTATTTATATATTTATTTTTTTAAAAGTCATATAGTACAAAAATGTATAAAACAGAAAGTGAAATTGACTATTTCTCACTCAAATATAACCACTATAAATTGTTTCAGTAATTTCCACATTCTGTGGAATCACCTTTCTTTGGAATGGATACAAATATAGCAAATAGTGTTTTATTGACTATGCAAAAGCATTTGATTGTGTGGATCCTAACAAATTGTGGATAACATTGAGAAAAATGGGAATTCCAGAACACTTAACTGTACTCATGAGGAACCTATACATAGATCAAAAGACTGTTGTTCAAACAGAACAAGGGGAAACTGCATGGTTTAAAATCAGGAAGGGAGTGCATCAGGGTTGAATCCTTTCACCATACTTATTCAATCTACATGCTGAGCAAATAATCCAAGAAGCTGGACTGTATAAAGAAGAATGTGGCATCAAGATCGGAGGAAGAATCTTGAACCTGTGATACGCTGACGACACAACTTTGCTTGCTGAAAGTAAGGATGACTTGGAGCACTTACTGATGAAGATTGAACACTACAGTCTGCAGTATGGATTACATCTCAATATAAGGAAAACAAAATCCTCACAACCGGACCTATAAGCAGCATCATGATGAATGGAGAAAAGATTGAAGTTGTCAAAGACTTCGCATTACTTGATTCTACAATTGATGACAATGGAAGCAGCAGTCAGGACATCAGACGATGTATAGCACTGGGCAAGTCAGCTGCAAAGGAAGGACCTCTTTCAAGTGTTGAGGAGCAAAGATGTCTCCTTGAAGACTCAAGTGCGCCTGACACAAGCCATGATATTTTCAATCGCCTCATATGCATGTGAGAGCTGGACAAGAAAGAAGAATTGATGCTTTTGAGATGTGGCACTGGTGAAGAATGCTGAAAGTACCATGGACTCTAAAAGAACTAACAACTCTGTCCTGGAGGAAGCGCAGCCAGAGTGCTCCTTGGAAGCGAGAATGGCCAGACTTCGTCTCACCTACTTTGGTCATGTCATCAGAAGGGACCATTCACTGGAGAAGGATGTAATGCTTGGTAAGGTGGAGGTTCAACGAAAGTGGAGAAGGCCCTCAAAGAGATGGATTGACACAGTGGCTGAGGTGATGGGCTCAAGTACAGCAAGGATCATGGAGCTGGTGCGAGACCAGGCAGTGTTTTGTTCTGCCATGCATAGGGTCGCTGTGAGTTGGAGATGACACCTAACAACATAAATAGTTTGGCTTTACAGTTAAGTCTTCATGTTTCCAAACTTCTTCAATGTTGTTAACTTCTTTTTTAAAATTTATTTTGTTGTTGAGAATATATACAGCAAAACATACACCAATTCAACAGTTTTTACATGTACAGTTTAGGGACATTGATTACATTCTTTGAACTGTACACCCATTCTCAGTCTCCTGAGTTGTTCTCCCTCAATTATTGTTCTTGCATATATATATTTTTTGTGCATGTACTAAATTTATGTGGCTATTAATGTGTAATTATAGGCATATTCTCTTCAAGTGGAATCATGTAATTAGTAATCTACAGCGAAAGACATAATTATAATTTAAAAATTTGGAAAATTACTCCTATGGAGGCATTTTAACAATTTGAAATTGCCTATACATATATATACATATATTCTTAACACATTTATTAAATATCTCACCTATTCTGGGATAATAGAGCAAAGTCACAGGCTCTTCCCTTCACCCCCTCAACCTTAAGCAACTGACATTCCTTGAGACTTTGAGAGACTGGGCCAGTGGTGTGCTTGGGATGCTAGGAAAACTTGTAGGAAGGGCACTTAACTAAAAAGTGTGGAGAGGGGTTTATCTTTGAAATTTTCCCAGAGAAGGGGACATCTGAGCTGATGTTTGAAGAGTAAATTAGAAGTAATCATGTACTTTTTGGTTTTCTTCTTTTTTTTCCATTTAACATTGTATCTTAGTTTTTCCATGTTGCTACATTTTGAAAAATCATTTTTGATTGCTATGTAAATTTTCATCAAGTGAGTAAAAAATTATAATTTTTAATTCAACCAATGCCCTATGGCTAACATCCTCAGAAACCCAAGGAGAGGTCACTATGAGTCGGGTCTGACTTGACAGCACATAACAACAACAACATTAATTTATTTATAGTTTATGTGTGATAATTGAGTATATTATTTAGACAATTAATAGAAAAATAGCAGATGGTATAAGGCCACACTAGTGTGACGTTATTTGGATTATGCTATTGGGATTCTAGGTACCATGTCATGGAATATTGCCAAAAGTGAAGTTAAACCAGATGGCCACAGGTCTGGAAAACATTCTGTTTGATGAGTGACTGAAGGAATTGTGTGTGTTTAGGCAGCGAATGAGAGGGTTAGGAGGGTGCGTGGCCAAAACTTGAAATCTTCCAGAGGCTGCCATGAAGGAGAAATTAGATGAATCCTGTTGCAGTGCCAGTGTGTAGACATCATTATGATGTGGATTACACTCAGGAAAAGGGAGAACTTTCTAGTAATTGGCACAAAACAAACATATTGTTTCACCTAGAAAGCATGGTCCAGGAATAATGGGAGCTGAGCTGAGCTAAGCTCCAAATTCTGCTATAGCTCTGAGAATCTGACTCCTAGGAGCTCTGCTAGTATAGTGCCTAAGGTATTTGACTGCTAACCAGAAGGCTGGCAGTTCAAACCCACGAGCCACTCCTCAGAAGGAAGGTTGGGCAATCTACTTCCATAGTGATACCACCTCAGAAACCCAGGGAGGGGTTGCTATGAGTCAGATCCGAGTTGACAGCACATAACAACAAAAACAACAGTACACAGGTGAGCACTTCCCCTGCTCTCAAACTTTTCCTTTCACCACAGGATTGTTTTGATTTGTAGTCGTGAAAGATGGTCTCCAGGCTCTGGCAGTTTTCCTATTTGCAAATTTAATACCTTAAACTTACTAGGTTGGTAACACAATCAGCATACCTAGGCAGATGTCTAGAAGAGTTTTTCAAACAAAGGAGATTCTCAGAGACTCCAGAGGCCAGGCGTAGGACTTTCCCAGGATCTTTTACCAATCCCTTGGTCTGGTAAGGCAGCTGTTAAAACTAGTTAAACATACTGTGGTACATCCACACCATTGATGTGTTACATACACTAAATGGTTATATACTGTATGATCCATTTATCTTATTTTTATTAACTTTTTATTGTGATTTGAGTGAAGTTTACAGAGTAAATTCATTTTCCACTCAACAGTTGGTACACATTTTGTGACATTGACTACAATCCCCACAATGTGATAGCGCTCTTCCCACTTCCTCCCTATGTTTACAGTTTTCATTCATACTTCTTTTCTATACCTTCTGTCTTCTAAGCTTTGTACCTGGATCAATGAGCTTGTGTGGTTGATTGTTCTAAGGAATACGTATCTGCCTGAAGTTATTGTTCACCTTATGGGCCTGTCTATTGTCTGGCTGAAAGTTGAGTCATGGGTTTGAGTTCAGTGCTAGGCCTGAAGGTCATCTAACGGCCATAGTCTTCAGAGTTCCACCAGCCTCCATCAGACTAGTAAGCTTGGTCTTTTGTTATTATTATTATTATTGTTATTGTTATTTTGAGTTTTGTTCCACCTTTTTCTCCCACTCTATCCAGGACCTTCTATTTTGATTCCTTTCTGAGCTGTCAGTAATGATAGCCAGACACCATCTAGTTCTTCTGGTCTCAGGGTCATGGTACTGGAGTACACAATTGTTTCCTTACATCTTTGATTTTCTTCATTCTTCTTTGCTTCAGACAGGGAGAGACCAATACTTGCACCTTTGATGGTCACTCACAAGCTTTTAAGACCCCAGTTGCTCCTCTCCAAAGTAAGACATAAAACATTGTCTTTATGGCTATAATAGTTGACTTTGGTGTCCCTGAGACTTTGGTCTTGAGACACTAGGCCCAGCGACCCACTCACTCACGGTATTTGGTTATGGTTAAGGAGTTTTTATAACTTTGCCCCATGTATGTTCTATTATATTCATGGTTATATTTGCAGCATATGTAAATACATATGTAGAAATATCAAACCTATATGTATTTAAGAGTTGGACAATTCCATTTATATAACACTTTTGAAATTACTAAATTTTAGAAATGAAGGAAGGATTAGTGGTTGGGGGGGTTGGATAGCATTATAAAAGGGCAACACAAGGGATCCTATATTGGCACTGTTCAGAATCTCAGCTGTGGTGGTAGATCCAGGAACCTACACTGCTGGTAACAGTGTAAAATTTCTCTTCTCTTCTCTCTCTCTCTCTCACACACACACACACACACACACATAAATGTGAGTATAAATGAAACTGGGGATATTTGAATAAAAAAAAATGAACCAGTTGTTGTGGAGTTGTCTCTGACTCACAGCAGCCCCATGTGTGTCAGAATAGAGCTGTGCTCCATAGGTTGTTTTCTTTTTTATTGTAATTTCATTTGAATTTGAGTGAAAGTTTACAGAACAAATTTGTTTTCCATTCAACAGTTAATATACATTTTGTTTCATGACATTGATTGCAATCCCCATAATGTAACAGCTCTCTTCCCACTTCCTGCCTATGGTTACCTTTTTCCCTGTGTCCTCCTTTCCTATGCCTTTCTGTCCTCTGAGAAATATCCTGTGAAAATACTGCCTTCTGATCTCTCATGCGTGATTGTTCTAAGGATTGTACCTACCTAGTGCAATTCTTCACCTCATAGGCCTGTCTGTTGTTTGGCTGGACGTTAAGCCATGGGGAGTGAGTTCAGTTCCAGGCTTGAAGGGTGACTAGGGGCCATAGTCTAGGGGGTTTGACCAGTCTCCATCAGACCAGTACGCCACAGGGTTTTGAATGGCTGATTTTTCAGAAGTAGATCAGCTGATCTTTCTTTGGGAATGTCTCTGAGTGGACTTAAATCCCTAAACTTTCAGGTAGCAGCTGAGCACATTAATCATCTGTACCACCCAGAGACTCTAGGGAGATGAATGAGGTCTGTGAATTGTATCATTACCCATAACCTGATTGTGATTAAACCTCCAAACCCACTGCCATTGAGGCAATTCCAACTCATAGTGATCCTACAGTGACCTTATAGGACAGAGTAGAACTGCCCCATAGGATTTCCAAGGTTGTAAATCTTTGTGGAAGCAAACTGCTTCATCTTTATCCCCTGGACTGGCTGGTGGGTCTGAAATGCCACCTTTAGGCTTACTACCAAATGCTTTAACCATTGTACCACTAGAGCACCTTGGTTATGATAAAAACCAAACCAAACTCACTCCCATTGAGTCAGTTTCAACTCCTAGCAACAACCCACATTGGGTTCCAAGGCCGTAAATCTTTATGGAAGTAGATCACCTCATCTTTCTGCCCTGGAGCAGCTGGTGGATTTGAACTAGGGACCTTCTGGTTAGCAGCCAATGCCTTACCCATTATGCCACCAGAGCTCCTTGATTGTGATAGTAAACTATAATTTTGCAAGAACGTTGCCATTGGGGAAATTGGGCAGAGTGTACAAGGAATCCCTTTGTATCATTTCTTACAACTGCATGAGGATCTATAATTATCTCAATAGAAATTTCAATTAAATGAAACCACTAGCCTTTGAATCAGAATGTGGGCTCAGTGGAAAGCTGAGGAAATGAATTAAAAGCAGTTGTGTGGTTCTATCTTCTTCACCTTCTTGTCTCCCTTATTTAGTTTCTGGGGATTTTGCCTGGCTATGTTTCTGAAGGTAGGTGCTTCTGTTCTCTGAATGTGGTAACATGGGACAGGAGAAAGGTGAGAGGTGTTAATTCTGGGACAGGTTGATGGTAGTGGCGGGGGGTGGGAGAGGCAGGAAGAGTAGTACAAAGAGGAAACTAGGACTGCTGGAGCACCTTGCATAGCCACAGGATATCATTGATGCCAAGTGGGTGGGGCAGGTCATAAATGAAGTATAGTTCCCAGGGAGAAATTGCTCAGTTGCTGAATTGAGAGGGTCCAGGGAGGCCTTCTGGAGGAGCTCGGCCTAAGCTACGTTCTTCAGGACAGGTAGGATTCAGTAGGTGGTGGGAAGAGCCCAGCCAATCCTAACTGGCAGCATGGGGCAGCCTCTTGGGTCTTACTGGTTGGGGTACCTCCTGGTTGGGGCCAGGATCAGTGACGAGGGCATCAGTGCCCCTAACCTAGTGTTAAAAAGGTGGACATCCCTCATCATGGTGGGCACAGCAGCACCCATCTCTTGGGCCC
The DNA here is from genome assembly GCF_000298275.1 of Orycteropus afer afer. NCBI lineage: Eukaryota > Metazoa > Chordata > Mammalia > Tubulidentata > Orycteropodidae > Orycteropus > Orycteropus afer. The sequence goes on along the minus strand of NW_006922080.1, from coordinate 439,661 downwards.
AAGAAGTGGATTTTATATTAGGTAGAATTTTGCAGAGTGTTCATTAAGGCAGCTAATCTCTCTGCACTTCAGCTGTCTTGTCTGCAACACCAGGGGTGATAGCTGTACCCTAAGGAGCAGCAGAATCAATTAAAAGAATGCTGGCTTTGGAGTCAGATGGATTTGAGTCTGACATTCAGCTCTGCCCCTTTTTAACTATCTGGGTTTTTGATAAATTGCCCTCTTTTAACATATTCTCTTGCCTGACAATGAAACCTAGTTGTGAGAATTAGAAAGAATGTATTAAACATGTCCACTATGGCACAAAAATGCACAAAATAACGATCATTTTTGTTGTGGCCATTGCTTGCCTTTATGCACTGTGTGAGTTAGAGGGGATGAATGAGATTGGCAGAGCATCCTGAGGGCCTTCTTGGACATTGGCCTCTGGGCAGACCTCCATTTCCAAAGCTGTGTAAGGTTCTCTTATTGTTAGTTGCTGTCAAGTGAGTTGGTCTGGACTCATTATGACCCCATGCACAATAGAACAAAACATTGTCTAGTCACAATCATCAGTATGTTCAAGTCTGTTGCAGCCACTGTGCATTTTGAGTGCCTTACAACCTAAGGGACTCATCTTCTACACTAGAGCAGACAATATTCTGTCGTAATCAGTAGGGTTTTCATTGATGACTTTTTGAAAGTAGATCACCAGGGCTTTCTTCCTAGTCTGTCTTAGTCTGGAAGTTCTGCTGAAACCTGTGTACCATGGGTGGCCCTGTTGGTATTTGAAATACCAGTGGTATGACTTCCAGCATCACAGCAACACTCAAGCCACCACAGTAGGACAAATGAGTGGTAGGGAAGGGCCTTAAGCATTGCCCATTCCATTGGTTTTGAAACCTCTGCTGCAGGCTTTGGGGCAGTGTCTCATAGTCCAGGGGCCTTTTGAATCCTGCTGCTGCTTCAGCTAGGCTGACTCCATTTTTATTATTTTATGGTTCTGCTAGTTGCTGTCTAGTTGACTCCAGCTCATGGCGGCCCCATATGTGTCAGAGCGGAACTGTGCTCCATGGAGTTTTCAGAAGTAGATTGCCAGGCCTTTCTTTTGAGCTGCCCCTGGGTGAACTCGAACCTTCCACCTTTCAATTAGCAGCTGAATGAGTTAACCACTTGCAAAACCCAGGGACTCCTACCATCAATAAAGTTTTTAAAAATGTTTTTGAAAATGACTGGAAACTTACAGTTGTATAAATGGAGCCCCAGAGTATAGGCTTGATCAGGCAAACAGCCTGGCTTTGCTGGATAAATTGCCTCCAGGCAGTGGGGGGTGAAGAGGCCTCTGAAAAGGCTTTCTTTTCTCCCTCCTTGCGATTTGGGAAATCTTGTTCAAGGACAGCCCCTGTCTTCCACAGTACAGGTGAGTGGGATCCCTGGCGGAGAGTGACAAGAGGGCAGGTGAATGTCTGGCTTGACTGGGCTCACTGTCTCTGGGCAAGGTGGGGAGTTGCTAAGCCTGGCATGTCCACTCCTGCCTGATCTTTGAGGCCAGCATGATAAATTTGTGCTGTCATGTTTTGTTTGTCGTTTTATTTACTTTAATGTTTGAACTTTAGTTCCAGCTGCCCAATCAGGCCAGAGGGAAGAATGGGCCTACCTCACCATGGGCAGATGGATAGAGGGCAGATGGGATCAAGGGAGACATTAGGCAGGCCCCTACCTGTTATTACTGCCACAGTAATAAGCAGCTTTTCTGTATAAAGGAGTCGGCTAATTATTTTTTACAGTACCTCTACCTGCAAGGGATTATTAATCTGCTTTTAAAAGAGAGAAACTAAGGCACACTGGGAAATGTTTGCCCTAAATGATTCAGGGTTCTCAACCCTGCTCCTCATGTAGGTCATCCTCAAAAGAGGGGGAAAAAAGACTTGATAACATGTTTCTTTGTCTTCCTGGCTGATTTCTTGTTGCAAGTGTGTACAGCCCCTGGTACCTGGCTGTGTGTGGGCAGGGCACCTGGGTAGTACTGAGCTTTGGAGAAGATGACAAGGAGTGAAACCTGTAGGAACTGCCATACTAGCTGGTGAAAAGCTACTCAGTTTTTGTGTGTTGACTGTGTGCCAAAGGTTGGCTGAGTTAGGCCCCTGAGGATGTTCCTTAATGCTCTGACCAACTGTGTGGAGACTTTTAACTTAATTCCTTCATTGTCAATGATTGGCTATGGGTTAGCTTTTTGTTCCCTAGGTGGCCTGGGGGAGCTCTGATGTCATAGTACCTAAGGCATTTGACTGCTAACCAGAAGCCTGGCAGTTCAAACCCACCAGCCACTCCTCAGAAGGAAGACTGGGCAATCTGCTTCCATAGTGGTACCACCTTGGAAACCCAAGCGGGATCGCTATGAATCGAATCAACTCAACAACATTGAGTGTTTTTTTTTTTTTCTCTTTTTTGGTTTTAGGTGGCCTAGGGTTACAGATCTACAGATAATTCTGGATCCTCATCCCATGCTTGGCAACTCCTTGTGGAGCTGCTGAGGAGCAATAATGGGGTCAAAGGGCAAAAATGAGCAGGCTGGGCGGCACAGGCAAAGGGGTGCAGAAGGCCCCTACCATCAGCTGAAGAGGCCCGAGGCTAGCTCTGAGCTCTTGCAGGAGAAGCCATGTGTGTGTTTCTGAGTAAACTCTGATGACAGCCTCAGGGATCTGGGAGGATTCTGGTGACCTTTGCAGGAAGGTCCCAGGGTGAGGAGGTAAAGTCTAATTCCAACAGCTGCAAGTACCTTGCAGCTAGGTGGTTGCTTCAACTGGATGGACTGAAACTCTATTAGTAGTGTCTAGCTGGCACCGTGACACTTGATGGGAAGTAGGTTAACCAGGCGAGCAGCCTCTTGGCTGAGGGAGGTGGCATTTCAAGTTCATAAGAATACCCTGGGGCACTTGCTAAACTTCCAGATTCCAGAGCCCTGCCCTGGAGTCCTTGGGTGGTACAAACGGTTTACACACTAGGCTGCACATTGGAGGTTTGAGTCCACTCAGTGGCACCTCAGAAGAAAGGCCTGGTGACTCACTTCTGAAAAATCAGCCATTGAAAACCCTGTGGAACACAGTTCTACTCTGACACACGTGGGCTCACCATGAATTGGAGTCACTCGATGGCAGCTGGTAACTGGTCCTTGACCTATGAAATCAGAATCTTCAGGAAGAGGGACTCTGGGTGCTTAACAAGCACAGTGAGTGTATATTTTATTTTTCATTTTTGTGGCAGGCAAGGTTGTGAAGCACTGGTGCAGTGAGGCAATCAGTGGGGAACTGCAACTTCTAGGTGGGTTTCTAAGAATTTGTCTCCTTGATAGATTAGCCCTGGGTTGATGTGTAAGGAGCTCTGGTGGTATAGTAGTTAAGGCATTTGGCTGCTAACCAAGTCAGTTGTTTAAACCCACCAGCTGTTCCATGGAAGGAGGATGAGGTAGTCTCCTTCCATAAAGACTGACAGCCTTGGAAACCCAGCAGGGGTTGCTATGAGTTGGAATTGACTCCATGGCAGTGAGTTTGGTTTGCTTTGCTTTGGTTTATATGTGGGGAGGATTCTAATGTGGGCTTTCTTTCCTCTTTCATTTGTCCCTTCAGTCATCCCTTGATGAGCAAATCAAGGGACCTTTCTGTGCCAGGCATTATACTAGGCTCAGGGCTGCAGTAGTGCACGGGACTGATAAAACCCCTACCCTCAGGTGCCAGCAGGATGAACCTGTGAAGGGTTATTTAGTTGTAGAGAACCCATCTAAGCAGGGGTCACCTCCTTGGTGATGACACTTTTCTTTTATGTTTGTGGTTGTAGTTGTTAGCTGCTGTTGAGTTGGTCCCCAACTCATTGCAACCCCGTGTACAACAAGATCCATTGGGTTTTCACTGGCTCAGTTTTGGAAGTAGACCGCCAGGCCTTTCTTCCTACTTTACCTTAGTCTGGAAGCTCACTGAAACCTGTTCAGCATCATAGCAACATGAAAGGCTCCACTGATAGGTGGTGGCTGTGCATGAGGTACATTGGCTGGGAATAGAATCTGGGTCTCTCACATGGAAAGTGAGAATTGTACCACTGAACCACCACTGCCCCAATTTTATAATTGTTGTTTTGTGCTGTTGAGTCAATTCCCACTCATAGTAACCCTATATGGCCAAGCAGAACTGCCCCATAGGGTTTCTTAGGCTATAATCTTTACAGGAGCTCTGGCTGAAACTGTCAACCTTTTGGTTAGTAGCAGAGTGCTTAATCATTGTGTCACCAGGGCTCCTTCCTTTTATATTAGCAACTTGGAAAAGCAGCCTTTCTCCAGTTTCACGTCTGGTGTCTCAGTATTAAACACTTCTGCTGTGTTCAGCATTGCTCAGGATGGCAAACGTAATGTTAGTTTCAGAGTATCATTTCTTGTTCTTTTTCTGAGGTGGCTAAGAGCCATGTGTTTTAGGGCCAGGATCTAACTGGAGCTGGCAGGCAGGGAGAGACCATGATAATTACTGCTGTCTTTGTCTTTACCTTTCAAAAAGAAGGTGTCTTTGAGATGCCACAGAATGCCTTTAACCTTCTAGTGGCAGAACAGCCATTACAGATGCTCAGACTGCACTTTGCCTTCTTGCTTGAACAGTTTCGTCAGGCCCCAGGCTTTTTGGTTCTCATAACAGTGATGACATCATGGAATCAAAATCCATTCCGTCTGGTGGGTGGGTTACTGAGTCACTGGACTTGTGTGTGAAGAAACTCAGCCACACAACAGTGGCACCTGAACCCAGCCACCCTTGTGTCCCCAGCCAGTGACATCACCTCTGCCCTTTGACCTTGATCTGCAGCATTAGTCATGTGATAGCCTTTCGTAGTCCCTCCCAGTGACCTCTTGAGGCTTTCAGGCTTTTCCATCCTACTTTCCCAACAGATCACACCCAAACTTAGTTAAATCAGAAATAATCATGAAGAAAACAATCTTTGAAGTCTTGACATGAAGAGTTACTTTTCCCTGTCTGCTCTGATTGGAATCTTGAGTGGCTTTGTGTGTAGTTAATAGGATTTATGCTGTTTATAAATGTAGAGGCATTTATGGAACCAGTTGTTTTGCTCTTATGAGGACCACATTCTGAGCTGCTGGTGTCAAATTCCTGCTGTGGATTGGTTGGCCATCAGAACCAGTGGAGGAGTGGGCCTGTAGAGTTGAATCAGGTGATAGGTCTATTAGTGTGTGCTGGAGTAACAGAAGGGTTCTTTCCCATGGGAGGTTCCTTGATTGACTTGGACACTTTTTTGTGTGCTCAGCATAACGTTCAACCTTGGGGAGTTTCTTCCTTAATGGGAGTAGGATGGCTGCAAGGGTCTTTCCTAGAAGGTTGCTTCTACAATAAATATTATCAAATAAAATATATGTTTTTATTTTCCTTCTATAAATCAGGATTTTTGGACAGCTACTGGCTTTGGGGAGGATATGTAGCGTTTTCCTTATTACTTTAACCCATTGCTGTCAAGTTGATTCCAACTCGTAATGACCGCATATGTTATAGAGTAGAACTGCTCCATAGGGTATTCTTGACTGTAATCTTTAAGGAAGCAGATTGCCAAGACTTATTTCTGCAGCACTGCTGAGTGGGTTCATACTGGCAACTTTCAGGTTAGTTGTCGAGTGCAAACCGTTTGTGCCACTCAGGTTACCAGAGCTGTATTACTATTGTGCTTAAAACAACAGAACATATTATGCATGCCATGATTTACAATTTCTCCCCTTCTGGATTTATGGACCTTACCCTTTTTTCCCTTCTGCAATTTGGATGGGAATGGTAATGAACTGATTTTGTCCCTGCAACCTTCATCAGTCCAGGGTCTTTTTACTCTTAGCATACTCTGAACCCTTTATTCCCATCCAGACACTAGGAAGTCATTTCTTGTTCTTTTGTCTGAGGTGGCCAAGAAACACTTTTCATAGTCTAGTGTCTTATATGTGCACCTGCAAATAATTTACTTTGAAGCAGCAGAGAAGAAAGGGGCAGAAGTAGGCCCAGGCATATTTCTCATTGGCTTTGTAGAATGGTTGTTATGTATTTGATCAGCATGGATGAGAGCCCTCTACACTGCCCTGCTATTGCTCTCTTCCTCATCTACACATCACTCCTTGCAGTTAGCTCTGGAGGCCAACCATGTAATTGCCTGGAATAACACCAGTCCAGGAGTTGGGAGACCTTGGCTTTTGTCCTAACTTTGTTGCTTTGCTGACTTATTAATTTTGTGAGCTTAGATGGGTCACTCCCTCACTTAGCCTCAGTTTCCAAATCAACAAAATGAAGGAGATAGGCAAGATATCTAGTATTTCTCAACATGAAGCCAAGGACTAGGATTATAAAAGGAAGTAGCTAGTTACTGATTAGACTGCATTGCTGGGCTGAGTGGGGCTGCAGAATCTACACCACAGTGATGGTCAGGCCTGTCACTGAGTTGGTTCTTTAGAAAGCTTGGACCATGGCACAGCCTGGAGATGACCCCTGCGGGCCACTGTCTATGCTGGCCCCTACCTTTCCCTCCCTCTGGGGCTTGGGATATGGTATATTCTACTTTTCCCCCTCCATTTCCCTGAGTACTTGTTCCTTGAGTTCTGGAAACAGACTACAATGAGAAGCAGAAAATCTGGATTCAGATCCTAGATCTGCTACTGACTGGCTATGTGATCTTGGAGAAACCATCATTTCTCCCTGCCTTACCTATAAAAGGGGGTAACAGTACCAATCTTGAATGATTCGTATTAGTGTTGTGGAGATCAGGTAAGAAAATAGTGAAATTACTCTGTAAGTTAAAAATAAACTTAATAAATTATTTTGCCACTTTCTTCCAACACATATACCCAGTCTGTTTAGAGAGTCCATTTGAAACCTTTCTGTTTTCTCATTCTTAAATTTGATTAGACAGTCAAGGGTCACTGGGCATTTAAAGAAAACTGTCAGCCTGAAAGAAAAAGGCCAAGTCAAAGTACTGAAGATAACCTTAAAAAAGAAAAAGAAAGCTAATTGGTATTCTAAAAGTCAAGAAGAGAGTGCATTCATAAAAAAAGAAAGGGCTGCTTGAAAAAGTAACCGTCAAAGAATAAACATCACCCTTGCAAATTAAATATGATTGTTGAAATTAAAAAATTCAGTTTTCATAATAAAATCAGGAAAAGTTAACCATTCAATTTTCTTCTTTTTCAAATTATTTTACCTATTCTAGGTTCTTTGCATTTCCATACAGATTTTAGAATTACTTTGTCAATTTCTACGAAAATGCCTGCTGAGATTTTGATTGGGATTGCATTTAATCTAGAGATAGATGACAGTTCACAGAGCAAATTAGATTTTCAATCAGTAAATAATACACAGATTGTTCTGAGGAGGATTTTCTTGCAATACTTCCAACACGTCCATTTTCACCCTGCCTTCCCCATTTTCAAAGGCACTTTGGTGGTGCTGTGGTTAAAGCATTGTGTTGCTAACCAAAGATTTAGTGGTTTGAACCAACCAGCTACTCCATGGGAGAAAGATGAGGCACTCTGCTTCCATAAAGATTTATAGCCTTGGAAACTCTATGGGGGCAGCTCTACTCTGTCCTATGTTGTTGTTGTTGTTATGTGCCGTCGAGTCGAACCTGACCCATAGCGACCGAGGCAGTATCACTACGGAAGTAGATTGCTCCATCTTCCTTCCGAGGAGTGGCTGGTGGGTTTGAACCTCCAGCCTTCTGGTTACCAGTCAAGTGCCTTAGCCACTATGCTACCAGAGCTCCCTGGATAGCTATAAGTTGGAATCAACTTGATGGCAGTGGGGTTTGGTTCTCCATTTTCATTCATCTGGCTTTCCCTGTCCCTCCCTACCTTCTCATCTTTGGTCTTGAGCAAATGTTGCCCTTTTGGACTTATATAGTTGATTGTTCTAAGGAGTACATTCTTCAGGTGTTACTGTTTATTTTATAGTCCTGTCTACTATTTGGCTAAGAGGTGGATTCTGAGAATGTCTTAAGTTTCAAGTTAGAAAGTTGTCTTAGGACAGTAGTCTTGGGGGTTTGTCTGGTCTCTTTCAGACCAGTAAGTCTGGTATTTTTAAAAAAGAATTTGAATTTTGTTCTACATTTTTACCCATTCTAACTGGGACCTTCTGTTATGCTCCTGGTCAGCATAGATCATGGTGGTAGCCAGTCACCATCTAGTTGTTCTGTCCTCAGATTAGAAGAGACTGTGGTTCATGTGGGCCACTAGTCCTTTAGACTAATTGTTTCCTTGAGTCTTTGGTTTTCTTCATTCTGTTTTGCTCCAGGTGGAAATAAACCAATAGTTGTTTTTTAGATGGCCACTCACAAGCTTTTAAGACCCCAGACATGACTCACCAATCTGGGATGTACAACATTATCTTTTTTTTTTTTCTTTATTTATTGTGATTTGGGTGAAGATTTACAAGCAAATTCACTTTCTATACAGAAGTTCACATATACTTTGTCTCATGTCATTGACCACAGTTTACCACAATGCAACAGCTCCCCTCACACTTCCTCCCCATAGTTACCACTTCCCA
>NW_006922080.1:389048-423544 GCF_000298275.1 Orycteropus afer afer | reverse complement strand
CTAGTTGGGGTTTAGTCTACTTCTGTATCCTTCCTTTCAAGGCTCAGGGGTCCAAGATTATCTTCTGTGTCTGTGTCAATTGGTTTCCCTTTTCTTTGTTGAAGAAGGTTTGTGCAGTCCTTCTGCCTGGTCCGCCATCTTGCGGGAACTCCTAGAACATTATCTTTATGCTCTCTGTTTTGCCAGTTGACTTAGATGTTCCCCAAGATTGTAGTCCTTAGACTTCAAGTACAGTATTTCAGTCCCAATGTCTATGTATTTTCTATAAAGGTCCCTGGGTGGTGCTGACAGTCTTCACTTGGCTGGTAACCCAATGGTTGCTTGTTCAAATCCACTCAGTAGCAACATGGAAGAACCAGGCCTGGTGAGGAGCTTCCTTATGATCATAGCCAACCAGACTCTGAAACCTTCAGAGTCTCCCCAGATAAATACCTGAAAAAATGAATGCCTAAGTAGTTTCTGTAACTGTGCCCCTTATGTGTTCTGTTATATATATGAGTATGTATGTAGCATTTACAGATATGTATGTAGAAATATCCTCAACCATAACTATATATGTGTGTGTACTCTCATAAGACCTCCCTCACCTATTTAGCATACATATTTACCTGTGTATCTACTCACAAATTATTGGTTGCTATTCCTGTTGCAGAGTTGTTTATGTTAAAGCATTTATCATAGTTGCCCTTTAATCTTGCATATCTGTCATTGTCTTCCTTTACATTCCCCCACAGTGTGTATTGCCTAGGAGCCCTGGTGATGCAGTGATTAAGCACTGGGCTACCAACAGAAAAGTTGGCAACTCAAACCCACCAGCTGCTCCATGGGAGAAAGATGTGGCAGTCTGCTTTTATACAGGTTACAGCCGAGGAAGCACTACAGGGCAATTCTACTCTGCCCTATGGGGTCACTATGAATTGGAATTGACTCGATGGCTGTGGGTTTCATTTGGTTTTGTATGTATTGCCTTTCCCTTCACCATAATTAACACTTGTATGTTATCTAGTTAGTGATCCTCCCTCCCTTCCTTTCCCATCTCTGTTTAACTATCAAAGAATGTTTCTTTCTGTGTGTAAAACTATTCTTGACTTTTTATGATAGTGCGCTCATGCAATATTTGTCCTTTTGTGATTGACTTATTTCACTCAGCATAATGTCTTCCAAATTCATCCATATTGTGAGATGTTTCATGAATTAATGAATAAGTTTGCATAGTATTCCATTGTATATATGTACCATAGTTTGTTTATCCATTTATCTGTTGATAGACATTTAAATAGCTTCCATCTTTCTGCTGTTTTGAATACTGTGATGAACATGGCTGTGCATGTGTATTTACATCATAACACTTATTTCTCTAGATACATACCTATGCGTAGGATTGCTAGATTATATGATATTCCTACTTTATAGCTTTTTAAGGAAGTACCATACTGTTTTCTATAGTGGTTGTACCATTTTGCAGCTGTACTGGCAGTGTATAAGAATTCCAGTTTCTAAAAGAAAAAAAAGGTGGGGACCAGGTCTGCTAGTCCAATAGATCCTGGTGGAACCACTGAGACTATGGCCCCTAGCTGCCCTTCAGGTCTGGAATTGAACCCACACCTGTGGTTTCCAGCCAAACAAAATACAGGCATATGAGTTGAACATTTACCTCAAGTAGATACATTCTTTGGAGAGAACAATCATGGGAGAAAGAAGGGCTGTTTATGCACAGGGAGACAGCTCAGGGGGCAGGAGAGTATGGAGGGATGGACACTGGGAAGAGGTAACTATGGGGAGGAAGTGGGAGGGGAGCTGTTGTGTGGTAAACTGTGGTCAATGACATGAGACAAAGTATATGTGAACTGCTGTATGGAAAGTGAATTTGCTCTATAAATCTTCACCCAAATCACAATAAAAAGAAATAATAAAAAAAAGAATTCCAGTTTTCCCACAGGCTCTTCAGCATTTCTTCTCTGCTTTTGATCAATGTCATGATTGCCAGAGTGAGATGGTATCTCATTGTAGAGGGGTCGCTATGAGTCGGATCCAACTTGACAGCAGTGAGTTTGTTTTTTGAAATAGCTAATGATTGTGAACCTGTTTCATGTGTTTGTATGCCGCCTGAATGTCTTTTTTGGTGAAGTGTATGTTGATGTCTTTTGCTCAGTTTTAAATTGGATTATTTGTCTTTTTGTTGTTGAGTTGTTGAAGTTTTCTATATATTTTAGAGATTAGACTCACCAGACATGTCATTGCCAATTTTCCCCCCTCAGTTTGTAGGTTCTCTATTTAATCTTTTGATGAGCATAGATATTTAATTTTTAGGAGGTCCCATTTATCTAGTTTATATTCTTGAGTTTCTAGAGATACATTTGAGGATAATAGACATCTTAACAATTTTGAGTCTTTCAGTCCATGAACATAGTCTATTGCTCCATATATTTAGGTGGTTTTTAATTTCTTTCACCATGTTTGGTATTTTTCAGTGATCCCATACATATTTTGTCATCCTCCCCCCTAAGTATTTAGTATTTTTAATAGTATTGTAAACAGTACTTTCAAAATTTCCAATTCTAATTGTTCATTGCTAATATATAGAAATAGAATTGATTTTTGTATATTAATCTGTTATCTTGCAACCATTCTAAACTTATTTCAATAGCTTTTTTGAATTATTATAAAGCTATAATAATACAGTATGGTATTGGAATTAAAAAAATGACATATAGATCAATGAAACAGAATATAGTCTAGAATAGACGCACAAATATATGGACAGATGATTTTTGACATAATTACAAAGGCAAAGTAGTGGAGAAAGGATAGTCTTTTCAACAAATGGTGCTGCAACAATGAGATATCCTTATGCAAAAAGCAAAACAAAACAAAAAAACTTTGATCCATATATTGCACCATATTAAAAAAAAATTAACTGAAAGTGGATTATAGATCTAACTGTAAAACCTGAAACTATGGAACGTCTAGGAAGAAATTATCCCATAGAAAAATCTATGTACCCTAATATTTAGGAGTAACCAGTAAAAACAATCTGGCTAGCCATATAATCATTCCCTGCAGTGAAACCACTTGTGGCAAGTCATGTACAATGACCCACCAAATAAAAATATTTTATTCCTAAACATGAATGAACAACCAAAGATCTTCAGGCATTTGAGAAAAGTCTTCATCATAGAAGAGAAAGTAAGAAAAATTTAAAGAAAGATACTCAACAGAAACATAAAGATGAAAAGATTTTGCATCCATGAAACAAATACAAGATGGCATTAAAAAAGGAAAATTCAGAGATCAAGAAAGAATTTGAAATTAAAATTTTGATAGCAGAAATGAAAAACTCAATGTTGCTGTTGTTAGGTGCCTTCAAGTTGTCTCTGACTCATAGCGACCCCTCCTTGGGTTTCTGAGGCAGTATCACTATGGAAGTAGATTGCCCAGCCTTCTTCCAACAAGTGGCTGGTGGGTTTGAACCACCAACCTTCTGGTAAGCAGTCAAGTGCCTTAGTACCTATGCCACCAGAGCTCCCGAAAACTCAATAGGATGGTTAAAAACAGATGGATAGTGGCAGAGAAAGGATAAGAAAAATATAGGTCAATATAATAAGGATTGCAGCAAATGAGAACATAAAATGAAAAGGAAGACATAATCTAACAAATAATACAGGAACATTTCTCAAACTAAAAGATCTGAGCTTCCAGACTGAAAGGACAGAGAGCCCAGTGTAATGAGTTCTAAATACCCAAATTCAAGGCACATCCTCAAAGCTCTCAGAGAAAGAAAAAAAAAATCATAAATAAAAAGTATAGATTTGTAATATTATATTTCTCAAAAGCAAAATTAGAAGCTAACAGACAATAGAGCCTTCACAATTCTTAGTAAAAATTATTTTAAATTTATGATTCCATACCCAGCCAAGCTATCAACACATGTGAGTGTAGAATTAAGGTATTTTTGGAAGCAAAATGCAAAGTCTGAAAAAATTTACATCTCAAGAAGCTACAGAAGTATGCATTATACCAAATTGAGGTAAACCAGGAGAGAGGAAGATGTGTAATATAGGAAATAGGGGTTATAACACTGGAAGGAGATAAAAGAAATTCCCAGAGTGATAATGAAGGAAGTCCCAAGTAACAGCTATGTGGAAGGACAGAGAGGGCTCTAGCAAGGAGACCTCAAAAGGAAGAAAATGAAATAATAGGCAGTTTGACAGGTTTTATGTGTGGAAGATTAAGAAGACTATTACAGAGTTCTTAGATTATATGGAAAGACTTGGATGTATATATAAAAAAAAGAAAAAAAACCAAAGTAAATGAAAATAAGTATTCTTGTCATTTCATAAAAGTGAGATTATACAATATTTGTCTTTTTGTGACTGACTAAATAAGTCAAAGTATTTTCAGCATATTGCCTTCCAGATTCATCTACATCACAAGAGTTTCAGGAACTCATTTTTCTTATGTAGTGTTCTATTGTGGGAACTCTGGTAGCATAGTGCCTAAGGCACTTGACCCACCAGCCACTCCTTGGAAGGAAGATTGGGCAATCTACTTCCGTGGTGATACCACCTCAGAAACCCAAGGAGAGGTCGCTATGAGTTGGGTCTGACTTGACGGCACATAACACAACACCAACAACATTCCATTGTATGTGTATACCACATTTTGCTTAGCCATTCATTCGTCTGTTGATGGGTACTTAGGTTCTTTCTAACTGTTTTGCTCTTGTGAATGGTGCTACAATGAACATAGGTGTGCATATGTCTGTTTGTGTCACTTTTATTAAATCCCTAGGGCATATGCCTAGAAGTAGAATTCCAATATTCCCACATCCATGACAATGTTTATTATTTTTCTTTCTTTTTTTAATCTTAGGCATCCTAAAACCCTTTGCCATTGAATCTATTCCAACTCATAGTGACCCTATAGGACAGAGTACATTTGCCCCATAGGATTTTCAAGGTTATATAATCTTTACCGAAGAAGAGTGTCACTTCTTTTTCCTGTGAATTGGCTGGTGGGTTTGAACTGCCTACCATTCTTTTCAGTTAGCCATCCTAGTAGGAGTGTATATTGCCTTGTAGTTAATTTGCATTTCTCTTTCAATAGATGACATTGAGCATCTTTTTGTGTATTTGTTGTCTATTTGAACATCCTTTTTGGGGAAGTGTCCGTGTCCTTTGTCTATTTTTTTTTTATTATTGATTTACCTTTTCATTGTTAAGTTGTAGAAGATTTATATACGTTTTCGTTATTAGATTTTTATTGGTTATATTGTTCCCGAGGATTTTTTCCCAGTCTGTAGGTTGTCTTTTTATTATTTTGATAAAGTCTTATTTATTTATTTATAATTGTGATTTGGGTGAAAGTTTACAGAGCAAATTTGCTTTCCATACGGCAGTTCACATACACTTTGTCTCATGACATTGACTATAATTTCCCACAATGCAACAGCCCCCTCCCACTTCCTCTCCATAGTTACCTCTTCCCTGTGTCCTTCCCTCCATGTACTCCTGCCCCCTGAGCTATGTCCCTGTGCATACACAGCCCTTCTGTTTTCCCATGATTGTTCTCTCCAAGGATTGTATCTACCTAGTGTAAATGTTCACCTTATATGCCTATCTTTTGTTTGGCTGGAAGCCACAGGAGTGGGTTCAATTCCAGATCTGAAGGGCAGCTAGGGGCCATAGTCTCAGTGGTCCCATTAGGCTCTATCAGACCAGCAAACTTGGTCCCTTTTCTTTTGATAAAGTCTTTTGAAGAACATTACCAAAAAAAAAAAAAAAACCAAGCTAAAGTCACTGCTATCGAGTCGATTCGAACTCATAGCAACCCTCGTTGGGTTTCCGAGGCAGTAAATCTTTGTGTAGATTTTGTTGCATCTTCCTTCTGTGGAATGGCTGGCGGGTTTGAACCACCAATCTACTGGTTAGCAATCAAATGCCTTAAGCACTAAAGCCACATAAGTATTTAATTTTTATGAGGTCTTAGTTATCTGTTTTGTCTTCTGCTTGTGTATTCATTGTGTTTGATAATTTAGCATTGAAAAAAGTTAGATCCTATAGCTTTGCTCCTATGTTTTCTCCCAAGAACTTTATAGTTTTAGATTTAACATTTAGGTCTATGATCTATTTTGAATTAGTTTTTGTATATGGCATGAGGTATGGATCTTGCTTCATTTTTCTGCATGTGGAAATCCAGTTTTTGGCGACACCATTTGTTAATGAAACAATTCCTTCCTCATTGAATGGATTTAACTCCCATGTTGAAAATCAATTAGCCATAGATGTTTGGTTTTATCTGCGTTTTTAATTCTCTTCCATTGGTCTAAGTGTTTATATTTAAACTGGTACCATGCCATTTGATTACTGTAGCTATGCAATATGTTTTGAAGTTGGCAAGTGTGAGGCCTCCTACTTTTTCTTCAAAATTGGTTTGGCTATTTGAGTTCTCTTTTCTTTTCATAAGGAGCCCTAGTGGCAAAGTGGTTAAGTACTTGGATGCTAACTGAAAAGATCAGTGGTTCAAACCCACCAGCTACTCCACAGTACTCCAATACATGCTTGAGTCCCTGCTTTCAAGTCTTTTGGGCTCTGGTAGCATAGTGCCTAAGGTTCTTGACTGCTAACCAGAAGGCTGGCGGTTCAAACCCACCAACCACTCTTTGGAAGGAAGGTTGGGCAATCTACTTCCGTAGTAATACTGCCTCGGAAACCCAAGGAGGGGTCGCTATGAGTAGGGTCCGACTCAACGGCACATAACAACAAAACAACAACAGCTGGAAATGGAATTTCTGGTTGTAGTATAATTCTATGTTTAACTTTTTGAGGAAGCTTCATTTAGTTTTTATTTAAATTAACAAATCTTATGCATTAAATGCCTGGTGCTGCCCAGACACTGGGATGCCTGGATGGAAAGGTCTCTTTTCATTTCTCCTCTGATAGGATAAATCATATATTCAAAGACTAACTAACCCCTCTTCTCACCCAAGTCCGTGCCTTTTTTGCTAAGCTGGACTTCAAAAAAATGTGAATATTCTTCCCTGAGTTGGGCTGGGAAGGCTATTGAGGAGAAAGAATGAGGTTCAAAGTCTTCATGTGTTTCTCTGTTCAGAACATGAATGGCTTTGAGGAAGGTGTGGAGTTCCTGCCAGTCAACAATACTGAGAAGGTGGAGAAGCGGGGCCCAAGACGCTGGGTGGTGCTAGTGGCTACAGTCACCTGCTTCTTCCTGCTTTCTGTTGTGATTGGTGCCCTGGTGTGGCACTTCCAATGTAAGTAAGACCTGGGGAGTTGGCTCTGGGGAGGGCAGTATAGGGTGGCTAATACCCCTCCTTCAACAGACATGCCCAAATCCACCTTATGGACTCCACTTGTTCCTAACTGGATGTCATATGAATGAATGAGAGAGAGAATGAGAGTTAAGGGGTAGAGGTTTAGAGTGGGATGAGGAGGAGATTTTAAGGGCTCCATCTCTTCTGGCTCTTTGAAGCTGTGAGGAGAGAGTGATGAATGGATGAGTTGGCCAGAGCTGGCCAGCAGGTTCACAAGTCCACTTGTCACCACCTGGCTTTCACTCTTCTTGAGAGAGATGGGGGGATGGAAGGGAGAGCATGCGGTCCCACTTCCTTTAACTGCTTTCCTTCCCTGATCTTGCCCAGACTGGAATGTGAGGGTCCAGAAGGTCTTCAATGGCCACTTGAGGATCAGAAATGAGAACTTTGTGGATGCCTATGAGAACTCCAGTTCCACAGAGTTTGCACACATGGCCAACAAGGTGAAGGAAGCGGTGAGTCTGATGGCTGGACACTGTCTCTTGCTCTGGTACCCCTACCCTTGGCAGAAGAACGACATCTGGTTTCTCTTCATCTTCCATCCCAGATCCCTGGGCTGGGGGTGTGACATGGGAAGCGGGGAGGAATATGAGGGGAGGGATCACTGGCTATTCTTGGCTTGCTGTGAGCCTCCTCTCTACCCTCAGCTGAAGCTGTTATACAGTGGAATCCCGGCCCTGGGCCCCTACCACAAGGAGTCGGCAGTGACTGCCTTCAGGTGGGTGCTATGGAGAAGGCTGTGCTGGGAGATTGGGAACAGGAGGAACACTGTGGGATTGTCTCCTGGTGCTCTGGCCTGTCCAAGAATGGGATTGGAGTGCTGTAGTATGGGAGGACAAATGCCTTATAGTCTTGCAGACTGGCTTAGACAAACCCAAGGTCCAAGTCCTTGTTCTGTCTTATGAAAAGTTACTCACCACATTTAGCTCTTGTCTCTTAAGGTGGGGATGATAATAGTATTGATGATAGGATGCAGTGGGTGGCAAATGCTGGTAAAAGTTGTTGCACAGTCTCTGCCACAGAAGCTGCAGTCAGTCATGGAAGCTATTATTTATTTTTCCAAATTTGAATTTGGAGGACTTGAGGTGCTCAAGAAGGCTTCCATTTTCCTTGTTTGTCTTCACATTTTCCTTGTTTGGGCATATATATTAATAACTCATTCATGTAGGGCTTTCTGATTTTCAAAAGCACTTTTAATTTTGCTCATTTTCTTGATCTTATGAGTGCTTCATGGCAAGTGGTCCTGTCATCCTATTTCTCAGACCCAGAAGCAGACTCAGGAAGGTGATACCCAGTGTGCCCAAGAGAGTGGTAGAGCCAAAATTCCCATACTAAACCTGAGCTGGCCCCAGAAATGTCTGCTTGCAGGCAGGGGTGATACTGATGGAGCAGAGGGTAAAGGGCCAAGATCTTTTGCATAGAACATCAAACAGTGGGTGAGAATAAAAGAGAATCTGGGAGGTAGGGACTCTGCCTGGTGGCAGGGACTTTTTATTTGGTGGGGAGGTGGGCAGTGGGTGGCAGTCTCTTGTGGATATCCCAAGCTGTCCAGTCTGCTCCCTGCAGTCAGTAGGAGGGAATGGGCATTTGGGAAGAGGTATACCCAGAGACCCATGACTTGGGCCCTCCTCCTCTCTCCAGCGAGGGCAGTGTCATCGCCTACTACTGGTCTGAGTTCAGCATCCCACAGCATCTGGTGGAGGAGGCTGAGCGTGCCATGGCAGAGGAACATGTGGTCACACTACCACCCCGTGCTCGGGCACTCCAGTCCTTTGTGCTGACTTCTGTGGTGGCCTTCCGTGAGTCTAGGGTAGATGGGCAGCAGTGAAGGGTGTGTGGCAGGGAGGTGGCCAACCTTTAATGGAATGGTTCTGGGTCCTGACTGTCCCTCTTAACTGAGGAAAGGAGGTAGAACCAACACTTGCTGAGTTCAGGCACTGTCCTGAGCACTTCCTGGTAGGGCAGTATGGAAGCAGGAATGAGGAAATAGATAACATCAGTAAATACTTTGTTCTCCCTCTTGTTCTTCAGCCACTGACCCCAGAACAGTGCAGACGACCCGGGACAGTAAGTATATGCTTCTTCCTCTGCCTCTGACTGGAGGGGGTGGAAGGGGTGGACATAATGGCCCCTAAGTCAAGGGGCCCAGAAATCTGAGGGGTGATAGCACATCTCTCCACCTTTTCTAGACACTGCTGAAATCCTCCTCCACACTTCCCATGTCCACTGGGAACTGTCCCCAGGGCAGCTGGGAGGGTACCCCCTTGGTCTCTGGAGCTCTGCTCCACTCCTTGATCCATCCTGTCTCCTTCACAGACAGCTGCAGCTTTGCTCTGCATGCCCATGGAGGGGAGTGGACGCGGTTCACCACGCCTGGCTTCCCCGACAGCCCCTACCCGGCTCGCGCTCGCTGCCAGTGGGCCCTGCGGGGAGACGCCGACTCTGTGCTGAGCCTTACCTTCCGCAGCTTTGATCTTGCACCTTGCGACGAGCGGGGCAGTGACCTGGTTACGGTGTATGACAGCTTGAGTCCCATGGAGCCCCATGCTGTGGTGCAGTGAGTGTGAAGGGGAAGAGGGTCCTCCTGGTGAGGCAAGACATCCTGAATGAAATGCAGTGTGGGAAACACCAGGAGTCCACTTTATATTTTGGCAGTGCATATACATCATCCATCCACCAAGCTACTGTTGCTCCCATGCTGCAGATGAGGGTATAGGTTGTGACTCATTCTGGCTAAAGGCTGCCTCACAGCTTCTAGATAGCAAGGAATAGGTGTGAGCTGATCTTCCACATGACTTCTAATTGTATTTGGGGGGGGCGGGGATTTCTCAGCCTTTGTGAGGATGAGGAAGGCTCAGCAGGGTGCCTCCTTTTAGCATGAAAGAAAAGGCATGCTGAGGAGTGGGCACTGAGATGGATACCCAGCCAACCCTGCTCACCTCAGTGTAGAGCCCTCCTCTCAGAGGGCCTGCCTTCTGGTTCCCCCTGACTCAGTGGGCCAGAGCCATCTCCTGCCATATATGGAAATGAGCTGGAAGGACACTTCATGATTAATAATCATTTAAAATTCAGGCCCAAAGCAAAAGATAAAACCATCTGTTACCACATTTTAGCAGCAGGGACTGCTGCCTCAGCACCTTTTTTGTGGAGGATTCCTTCCTCTCTCCAGTTTATTAATTTTACAAAAATAGAAAAAAGACAAGGAAAAAGAAAACAACAACAACAACAACAACACACACACACACACACACACTAATAATATTACTAGCTTACTAGCTAAAAAAAAACTGGTTAAGTTTTTGGTGTATATTCTTTTAGACTTCTTGCTGTGTATGTATATTTAAAAATAGAATTATAGTATACATTCAGTTTTTCTATCTGCTTTTTTAAATGAAGTATATTAGGATGATCTTTTCACATTGATAGACTTGTCTCTAACCTCATTTTCAGTGGCTACATACGGTCTCATTGGTTAGAGGCAGGGTGGTTTAGTCGTTAGGAGTATGGGCTCTGGAGCCTTAAGGCCTACATTTGAATCCCAATTATGAACTGTATAATCTTGAACAAGTTAGCTAATCTCTTTATGCCTCAATTCCATAATCTATAAAATGAGCATAATAGTATCTACCTCACAGGTAGAATGACATGAATAATTAGATATAAAAGTACTAAAACAGTGCCTAGCATAGTCTTAATCATTGTTAATTATGTTGCTATTACTATGACTACTATTAATGTTATTCAGCCTATAGTTTATTAAATACATCCTCTATTGCTAGGCATTTAATGTGTCTAAAGTTTTGCTATTTTAAAGACAAACAGTCTTATAACTAAATCCTTACATACTTGATTGCTTATGTGGGAAAGGACTTACCGGAGGATCTTTTTAATCCTACCCTTGGCCTTTTGTTGCTGGTATGTCTAAAAGATACTTTAATTATACTTTAAAATTCAAATTTAAGTTACAGTTCAGCTACATGGCTTACAACCATAAGTATAGTTGGATGAACCATTGAGAGGTGACCAAGCTTACCTACACAGTGGCAGTGATACCAGCTCCCACAGCTCTCACCTGCTGATGACTGGCAGCTCCACTTTGAAATCAGTTGTCAGGTACATCTTGGTTTCAGAAAATGTAGAAGTATCTTGGAACTAAGGAAGTACAGTGATACAGTTTTACATTTGGGTAATGCAGCAGCCCATTGAGCTGTTGTTGCTTCCATGTGAGAGAGGAGGTACTTGAGACAAGCTGTGATAGGCAAGCACACAGAGACACAACCTTTTATGGCTGCTGTATTCTTTGGGCCCTCTCTGTTTGGGGAGCAGAGGAGCTTGTAAGAAGGTCAGGCTCTGCCTTCTTTCCCTAACATGACCTCCCTCTGCCCACCCCACAGGCTGTGTGGCACCTACCCTCCCTCCTACAACCTGACCTTCCTCTCCTCCCAGAACGTCTTCCTTGTCACACTGATCACCAACACTGAGAGACGACATCCTGGCTTTGAGGCCACATTCTTCCAGCTTCCCAAGATGAGCAGTAAGGAAGGGCAGGGTGAGCAGTACTGTCTGCTAGAAGGGAGGAGGGCTTGTGCCTTGTAGGGGGACCTGGGCCCAGAGCCACTGGCTAAATACTTGGTAGGTGGCAAACACTCAGGTCAGCAACAGAGGTTTAACCCTTAAGCCAACACACCTGGGTCAGGAGCCCTCCCTAAGGCATTGACCCCACTACTCAGACTTTCCACAACCTGCTGTTAAAGTGTCTAGGTACCCAGAAATGCAGTATCCCTTCCTGTGGGGTCAGCATGCTAAGAGTACAGGATTTGCCTCAGGCCCATTTTCCTCAGGGAGCAGAGCCCACTCTACCTATCGCCTTGGCCCAATGGGTCCTTGGACCTCATGCCGTCTCTCTTGCCCTTTCCTCGCAGAGTGTGGAGGTTACTTACGTCAGGCCAAAGGGACATTTAGCAGCCCCTATTATCCAGGCCACTACCCACCCAATATTGACTGCACGTGGAACATCGAGGTAGGTGCTGCCATGGGGTTTGTGTGAGACAGATGGATGCTCCAGGGTGGCATACATGAAAGACAGGGAGAGGGAAGACTGAGCTCCTTTAGCAAGCCCAGGAGGCCCATGTCTGAGCCCCTCAGGCTCATGTAGGGTTCATTCAGATCATCTGTTTCAACACGACAGACCCAGGTCCAAATCCTGGCTCCCTCATCTGTTATTGACTTTGGCCCATTAAACTCTCTGTTTACTCATTGGTAAAATGAAGGTAATGGTATGTATCTTTTGGAAGTGCTATGAGGATTAAGTTTGATTAAGTAAGACATGGTTACTGATGCTGAGAAGCACTTGTCAAATGGCAGCTAGAAAAGATAGTCTTGGCAATAGGACTGCCCTTCATACCATCCCAATCAGAGATCCAGTAACAACTGGAGAACTGCCCAGCCTCCTTTCAAAATACAATAGTGGTTTCTGTCTCTGATCTAGAAATTCTAAACACCTAATCTGAAACATTTCTGCTCTGTGTTCCATGTTGTCCACATGGGCTCAGTTTGGAAGATGGAAAACATGAAATTAAGAGGGAAAGGAAAAAAGTCAGCAACTATGCTCTTGCTCCCCATTCCTTCTCCCCTCACCCACCATATACCATGATACCCTGGGATTTAGGGAAAAGGGAAAGAAGCAACAGAGACCTAGTAGCAGCTCTACCTTTAGGTGCCCAACAACCAGTACGTGAAGGTGCGCTTCAAACTTTTCTACCTGGTGGAGCCCAACATGTCACCAGTCATCTGCACCAAGGACTATGTGGAAGTCAACGGGGAGAAGTGCGTACCTTGGGGGCGTGGGACAGCCCACGCCTTGTTCTGGGGCCACAGCCAAGCTCTTGGTCTCACTGCTGTGCCCTTCCCTCCAGGCACTGTGGAGAGAAGTCCCAGTTTGTTGTCACCAGCAACAGCAGCAAGATCACAGTCCATTTCCACTCAGACCAGTCCTACACTGACACAGGGTTCCTGGCAGAGTACCTCTCCTATGACTCCAGTGACCGTGAGTAAATAGGGTTAGGGTTAGGCCATTACTCAGTCACATTTGGAAGAAGATCCTCCTTCAAGGATTTACCCAAGATTAACTTTCGACTCTATTATCTTGTGAACATTGTGTTTTCCCGATTGTAAGTCTCCAGAGAATGTAAGACAGTTATGCCTACAGTAGCTTTTTTGGGGGGGGAATAATACAACTTAAAACATATTTATTGGAAAAGACTGATGGTGTACAATTACCCACCCTGTCCCGCAGGGCCACAGTCCTGGTGGGCAGGCTGAGCCATGGACTCCCTGAGTTCCTCTGGTATCATGCCTGTGATGTAACCTCAAATGACTTTAAAGTCTAGGCTTGTCTCAGGGACCTTTTAACACCTTTGGGATTAATAGGATAATTTTTTGAGGCATTTTGGAAAATACTGGGGCTTTGGTTTGCATTTCCTCTTTTGTTAGCCCATAGTTTCATTTCTCCCCTAAAATGGAGTTAGACTACTTTACCATTAACCAGAAGGTTGTGAGTGAAGCTATTTAGTAGGAGGTGGTTGTTTTCACATGGACTGAATAGCAACTCCTAGCTCTGAAAATTTGTGATCTATGCCTACAAGGAGAGTTCTGGTGGTGTAGTGCCTAAGGCATTTGACTGCTAACCAGAAGGCTGGCAGTTCAAACCCACAGGCCACTCCTCGGAAAGAAAGTTGGGCAATCTACTTCTGTAGTGATACCACCTCAGAAACCCAACGAGGGGTCGTTATGAGTCGGATCTGGCTCGACGGCAGTGAGTTTGGTTTTTTGGTTTACGCCTACAAGATCTGGCAATTTCTGTGGCCTTTAATTTCACTCTGTGCTATGTGACTAGCAATTCTTCCATGTATTTTTTGTTTCAACCCTGCATCATAGAATTACCTTTGGACGGTATTTTAATTCTACTTAGAAATTCAACTTTAATATTCACCTGCATAGCTACAACCAAATTGGATGACCAAATTTACTTTTGATAGTGATTAAGCTTACTTCTGTTGTTAGTTGCATTCTGACTCATAGTGATCCTGTAGGGCAGAGTGTAATTGCCTCATAGGGTTTCTTAGGCTGGAAATCTTTATGGGAGCAGATTGCAAAGTCTTTTCTCCCATGGACTATCTGGTGGGTTTGAACTGCCAACCTTTTGGTTAGTAGCTAAGGACTTAACCACCACCACCAAGTGCTGTGTAAGGGTGGTAACAATGGCCTCTGTCATCTACCCAATAACAACTCCATTTTGAAATTAGTTGTCAGGCACATCCTGATGTTAGAAACACTGGAATTAAGGGAAGTGATGCCATTTTATATATGAGTAGAGGAGAGTGCCAGCCCACTGAGCTGCTATCTCCTATGTTAGAGGAGAGGCGTTTGGGATAGTTGAGGACTGTGATAGGTAAGACACAGAGGCAGTAGGACTGAGTGCACACCTAGGACAGCCTTTTTGCTGGGGTTTCAGGCACCAGAAGTCAGTCTCACAAGCCAGGGAATTCACAGCTGTCCCTCTCCTCGTGGGCTGTGTGGTTGTAGGTGCTCTTTTGCCAAGCAGGCATCTTGTCAGAAGGAAGCACACTTTTGGGTCTGGGAGACCATGTCCTCAGGTCCCAGCTCTTGCCTCCTCCCATCTCTTTGAGGGCCAGCTGGAAAGAGATTTTTCTCTGTCCTGAGTGTGGGTGTACAGTTGGCTGAGGAGGGAGGTATAGGAGCCAGCTGTGGGAGGCTGTGGACTTTAGGCCTGCCCTGTGCCCACAGCGTGCCCTGGCATGTTCACCTGCAAGACAGGGCGGTGCATCCGGAACACCCTGCGCTGCGATGGCTGGGCTGACTGCACTGACTACAGTGACGAGCTCAACTGTGGTGAGTCAATGCTGGATGGCCCGGTCCCTGTCCCTTCACTGCCCACCTGCCCTTGCCAAGTCCCAAGGATCTCCCTTTCATGTAGAAATCTAGCCAGGAACCTCTTTCCCCCCTCTGCTATTTGGCAATCTTTGCTTCTGTCTGAACAGAAGCACTGAGGTCAGCTTCCATAGCTAATAGAGCAGGGACACTCCAGACATTGCTCTGTAGATGGGAGGGAGCTTGGTCTCCAGAGAGTCATGCAATTGCCTGGAACTGGTGGGTGGTGCCACAAGACCTCAGGTGCCAGCTGAGCCTGGCCCTCTGACTCCTATCCTTCACCCTTCCAGTGTGCAGTGCTTCTCATCAATTCACGTGCAAGAACAAGTTCTGCAAGCCCCTTTTCTGGGTCTGTGACAATGTGAATGACTGTGGAGACAACAGCGATGAGCTGGGGTGCAGTGAGTGCTCATTAGGGGGCTTCCCCTGGGGGAAGAGCTACTTACTTGCAGCTACTTGCAGATAACCAGTGGGTGGCCGGCCTCAGGGGTTGGGGGTGAGTGGATAAGCAGCTGTCATTAAGCACTTGGGCTTCCCAGGCTGTCCAGCCAAGACTTTCGAATGTGGCAATGGGAAGTGCCTCCCACTGAGCCAACAGTGTGACGGAAAGGACAACTGTGGAGATGGGTCTGATGAGGCCGAGTGTAACAAAGGTGAGGACTGGCACCCACTTGTGGGTGATGTTGAGGGATGGCGGGAACAGGGTCACAACCTCTTCCTTTAGGGCCTTTCCTCCCGATGCGGGGTATAGTGAGGGATAGCCTGTCACCAGCTTTAATAGACACCACCCTGGTTACGGGGTGTGATGAGATAGAGTGCCCCTCTGGGGTCTCCTGGAAGGGGGAACACTTTTAGCGGGGCTTTCACAGACAGTGGACATGGGTGGGTGGGCAGGGTGTGCTTGGCAGACTGGGGTGGGGCTGAGTGAGGGGCTCAGTGAGAGGCTTCTGGCACTGACTTTGTGGCTTGTGGCCAGTTGCTGCAGAGGAATTGATTCTCTTCCCCTCTGCCCTCCTTGAGCAGTAAGCACTGTCACTTGCACCCAGCACACCTATCGCTGCCACAACGGGCTCTGCATAAACAAGGGCAACCCTGAATGTGATGGGAAGAAGGACTGCAGTGATGGCTCAGACGAGAAGGACTGTGGTAAGCAGTGCCACTGTACAGCTGTGCAGATTGTTCACTGGGCAAGGTGCCCACTCAGCAAGGTGCCCACTCAGCAGGGCATAAGGAAGCTGAAATCAGGCCAGCATCTCACTCACCGAGACCTGTGCCCTCTGAGGGCCTGTGTCTGTCTAGAGGAGAGAATGGCTTTTTCTAGCTAACTTAAAGGTACTCAGCATGGGTTAGCTGTGGTCCTGGTGTTGAGGCCCTGAGTGCCCAAGACACGAGCACACCCATGACACAGCTGCTCTCCTGGCAGCAGTGTGGGCTGCCCCAGCTGTGTGGACTGAAGCCCAGTGTGCATCCTCCTTCCTGCTGGAGGAAAGAGTGCAGCTTACCTGAGCACTGGTAGTCCTGGTTACCATGCCCTCTACCCTGTCCTTTAATTTGTAACCTGGTGTGTGTGTGTGTGTGTCAGAAGTGCTGGTGAAGCTGCAGCCATTCTGTGACCTTGTGTCACCCATCATGTCTCCCCTCTGAGACAGTGTCCTTTAGCATTCAATGGGAGATTTATGCAAATCATATCCAAATCAAATCTATGCAAATTAGGTTGTATCTCTAGGCCCCTGACTGCATTTGTACAGTATGAGGGAATGGGACAGTGAGGGTTTTGAATTTGGGAAGAAGAAAGAGAAAAGAGGCCAGGTCTCTCAAAGATACTTAGCCTTAAGGGTCCCCTGTGCCGTGCCTGCTTTAGTAGTGCTGGTGCACACCCCAGAGCAATTTCTCCAGATAGTTCCTGCTCTGAGGTGTGAGCCTGGTACAGGGACCCCCCTCCCTGGAGTCCAGTGCCTCCTTGACTCACAGTCTTTTGGGGCTTTCTACACCTCCCAGCCTGTGGGCAGCGATCGTTCAGCAGACAGTCACGTGTCGTTGGGGGCGAGAATGCAGATGAAGGTGAATGGCCCTGGCAGGTGAGCCTGCATGCCCTGGGCCAGGGCCATATCTGTGGGGCCTCCCTCATCTCTCCCACCTGGCTGGTCTCTGCAGCACACTGCCTCGTCGATGACAAAGGATTCAGGTGAGTCCCTGGTTAGGGGTAGAACAGCCTCCTATTGGCTCTAAATGTTATCTGGGACTTGAAAGCCCCCAAGTCTATTAGTCTTGCCAAGGAGGGGCAGCCCTTGGGCAGGAGAGGAGTAATGGCAGAGATGATAAAACTGATTTCATTAGGTGCTCACTCTGTCAGGCATTTTGTAAGGACCTCCTGCAGCAACCTGATCAGGCAGATCCTGTTGTGTCCTTGGAGTCCCTGGGTGATACAGATGGTTAACATGCTTGGCTGGCCTGGCAAGTCCACTTTAGAAAAATCAGCTATTGAAAACCCTGTGGAGCACAGTTCTATCTTGACATATATGGGTTTACCATGAGGCAGAGTTGACACCATGGCAACTGCAACAGGACTCTATCCTCACTTTATAGAAGCTGAGGTTGAGAGGGTAAAGAAACTTGCTTGCAGTGGTGCAAACAATTAAGCGCTCAACTATAACCCAAAAAGATTGGTGGTTCAAACCTACCCAGAAGTGCCTCAGAAGACAGGCTTGGCAGTCTGCTATCAAAAACCCTATGGAGGAGTTCTGCTTTGACACACATGGGATCACCATGAGTCAGAATTGACTCAACGGCAACTAGCAACAACACAGCTGTCAGGTGGTAGGCTAGACTTACATCCAGATTGGTTTGGTTCCAAAGCTAGTTCTCAGAAACCTCTGTATTACACAGACTCCTTAACATTGGTTAAGACCAGCCTTGGCTTGCTGGGGACCTTAGACAAGTTATCCAAATTTCCTAGGTCTCAGTTTCTTCATTGATAATGGTGACATTATTAATTTCTTATCCTAGAGTTGCAAGAACTAAGTATGATCATGCCGTTGAAACATTTAGGTGCCCAAGACATTGTAGCCTCAGGTACATGGGCCAACAAGAGGCCTGGTCCAATGAAAGTAGCAGCCAAAGTGACTAAGAAAGGGCCAGGCTGGCATTTTAGGAGTAGATAGGCAGGCCCAGAGACTGGGAGGTCAGAGAGTCAGCAGGAATGGGTGGCACTATCTGGGGTGGGCTACTGTGTCTTAACTCCCAACCTAGCCAGTCCCTTGGCCATTGGCTGCTGGGAGGTGTCTCAGAGGATAGTTTACTCCTGAAGAAGCAGAGACAGAGGGGGAGGCTTCCAGGAGGTTCCCATACTCAGAGCCTTCCTGTTGGGTAATTGCTACTCTGTGGTCAACAGCTCCATGATAAGGTAGCCCAGGCCGCTGCAGCTGCCCTGCTGGGTGGAGGGAGGAGAGGAGACCTGTGCACTCTTTGAAGAGAGAGCAGCATACAGTGTTCAGTGGATGTAGGCCCAGAAGGGCAAGAAGGTGCACATTGGCGTGGGAGCAGAGACCATGAAAAAGCCAAGGTGAATGGAGCCAGCTTGATGACCATGGGGTTGGTGGCATGCAGCTTCTTCAACCTGTGTCTGTCCTCCTTCCTCACCTCATTTTGCCATACTCCCCTCCACCCTGTGTGGAGATAACTTTCTTTTTGGGTTGATGGGAACATACTTAATAATTTTTTAAAATACATTTTTATTTTGGAATAATTTTAGATTTACAGAAGAGCTGCAAAGATTATACAAATCCTGGCCTACTCCTTACTAGCTGTGTGATCTTGCACAAGTAACTTAGAAGAATACACTGAGAGCAGTGTTTGGTAGTAGCCATATACCCTTCACTCAAAGGACAAAACCAAACCCATTGCCATCGTGTCAATTCTGACTCATGATGACTCTATAGGAGAGAGTGGAACTGCTTCAAGCTCCTTGCCTCTCACCCAGTTTCCTGTAATGTTAACATAGGAAAATGTTAACATAATGTTTGTCAGCACTAAGAAACTAACACTGGTCTATTACTATTAACTAAACTCCAGACTTTATTGGGGATTTCTCCAGTTTTTAAAATGATGTAAAACCCACCCAGAAGTGGAGTCACTCACTGCCATTGAGTTAGTTCCTAGTCATAGCAATGTTCACTGGGTTTCCAAGACTGTAAATCTTTATGGATGCAGATGCATCTTTCTTCTGTGGAGCAACTGGTGGGTTAGAACCACTGACCTTTTGGTTAGCAGCCAAATGCCTTAACACCACCAGAGCTCCTTGAATAATGCTATAGTGGGGGGCAAAATGATTGTTTCTTATTGTATCCTATACTTATTAGCTGATATTTTTTCTGTAAAGAATAGTTCTCCCTCCCCCTTTATAAATTATTTTGAAATTGTTTTTTTTTAGACTCAGATGGATTCGTGAT
This sequence comes from Orycteropus afer afer, assembly GCF_000298275.1. Classification (NCBI taxonomy): domain Eukaryota; kingdom Metazoa; phylum Chordata; class Mammalia; order Tubulidentata; family Orycteropodidae; genus Orycteropus; species Orycteropus afer. The sequence goes on along the minus strand of NW_006922080.1, from coordinate 403,816 downwards.
ACCCTTTTTCAATTATTCAGTATGTATAGTAATTTAATCCTGGTACTTATTTTGATGTTTAGTATTCTGAGTTTGACCAGTAAAAGCCTTTTGGCTCCTTTTGATATATTCCCATCAGTTTTTGAGCACTCACTCACTCTGGCAAAACAAAACATTTCAGTATCAATTTATGCTTTCCCTGCCCCAGTGCTGGGATCAGCTTTTCCTCCAAGGTATCTGGCTCCTGTTACTGGAAAAGGAGACATAGAAACCAACATCTGGGTACTACTGGGGATGCCATTGCCGTTCCTTTTCAAAATCATAAGGGTTTTGTTTTTGTTTTCTTCATCCCTCAACAAATTTATTCTCCTGTTCAATTTTTTTCTGCATTTTTTTTAATTGTTGTAAATGTAGATGTAACAAAACACTTGCCATTTCAACATTCTACGCACGTACAGTTCAGTGGCATTGATTACATTCACTGGGTTGTACAACTATCACCACTATTTTTTTCCAGATTTTTCCATCACCTTTAACAGAATCTCAGTGTCCCTCAAGCAATGAGTCCCTCTTTCTCCTACACCCCCCTCCAACACACATACATACACCCACTCCTGGTAACTACTTCTGGTAATAAACTTTGATAAGTTTTTACTGATACCTCTAATTCCAACCCAGCAGCATAGGGTTCTCCCTCTCTTCCCTACTATTTGTATTCTTCCCCCACCCCACCCCACCCCCTTTTTTTTTTTGACTAAGGAGCTCTGGTGGCATAGTGCTTAAGGTATTTTCCTGCTAACCAGAAGGTTGGCAGTTGAAACTCACTAGCCATTCCATGGAAAGAAGATGGGGCAATCTATTTCCATGAAGATTGACCACCTTGGAAACCCAATGAAAATTCTGACTCGCTATGAGTCAGAATCAACTCGATGGCAGTGAGTATGGTTTTTTTGAAGGTTTTTTTTTACTACTAACTGCAAGGTTGGTGCCTTGAATCCACCCAGTAGTACCATGGAAGAAAGGCCTAGCAATATGCTTCAGTTAAGATTACAGCCAAGAAAGCTATAGAGCAGTCCTGCATTGTACCACACGAGGTCTCTAAGAGTCGGAATTGACTGGACAGCAGTGGGAAAGATTTGGTTTGTTTTTTTTTCCTACACTGAAACTGGCTCCTAACAGCATCATATATTTCTTCATTTGCTGAGTCCTCAGTGTACATGATAAAGTTTCAGAACTGCCAACCTTACTCCACTACCAGGAACAAAACCAGTAAAGTTTCGTATGTTTTTCCAACTTGCTTTGCTCTTAGAATATACACTATTGTGTTTAAAAAAAATTTTTTGAATTTTTTATTCCTTTTGTGAAGTTAGATTCTTAAGTATATATATATTTGTAGTCAGATAAAAAATGCACTAAAAGAGGTTTTTTTTTTTTTTTTTTTTTTTTAAGAAAGGTTAAGAACTACAACAGAAGGCACTCAGTAAAGCTTACAGTTTTGGGTTAAGGTTAACCAAGTGAGAGTCTTACTCAGCTATTCTCCTCTTCTGGGAAGTTACTTTGTCTTTGGTAGGAAGCCCACTCTAGTATTTACAGGTAGGTGGTGGGGTACCCCTGTACCCCACTGCCTACACAGATCCATATGTGAACTGTGCTCTCTGGGTGCCCAGTGCCCTGAGCTGAACAACATCTGGATGAACGCCTATGCCCAGGCTTGCCCACTCTACAATGCCAGTTTTAACTATGCTTTCCCTCTGCTCACCCTTCCCAGGTATTCAGACCCTACCATGTGGACAGCATTCCTGGGCTTGCATGACCAGAGCAAGCGTGATGCCCCTGGGGTACAGGAGCATAAGCTAAAGCGTATTATCCGCCATCCCAGCTTCAACGACTTCACCTTTGACTATGACCTGGCCCTTCTGGAGCTGGAGCAGCCGGCCAAGTACAGCAATATGGTGCGGCCCATCTGCCTGCCTGACACCACTCATGTCTTCCCTGTGGGCAAGGCTATCTGGGTCACAGGCTGGGGGCACACCCAGGAAGGAGGTGAGTGCCAGGCCTAGCCCAGCAACCCTTCCTCTAGGCCATTCTGCCATTTGTCTTTGTCACCCCATTTGTCTCTCCCTGGCAGGATGAGGCCCTATCAGAGCCAAGTGGAAGCTTCTAGGGAAAGAAGCGTGAGGTTGGAGGAGGGATTCAAGGCCTGTCCTTGTGTTTAACTGAGTGAGGCAGGGCCAGTTGCTTAAAACTCTCTGAGCCTATTTTCTCAGTCTGTAAAATAAAGTTGATAGTACCTTTCCAAAGAGTGCTAAGTGGATGTAAGAAAACCAGTATGGATGGCTTAAGAGCTGTGCCGGCTCCTCTATCAGCACGGATCTGGGAAATCCAGCTTTCACTGCTGGCTATACTTCTTCACCTCTGAAGGGAGGCAAGCCATTAGTTGATAAATGCTATACTGTATTTAAATTTTTCAGTTATAAAGTTAATATAGCACTTGGATGAAAATTTAAGAATGTGGAAAAGAAAAAGGAAAATAACCTAACTTAGGAGCTCTTGTGGCACAATGTTTAAGTACTCAGCTGTAAAGCAAAAGGTGGGAAATTCAAACCTACCAGCCAGTCCATAGGAGAAAGATGTGGCAGTCTGCTTCTGTAAAGATTTACAGCCTTGAAAACCCGTTGGGGCAGTTCTACTCTGAGTCAGAATATACTCGAGGGCAATGAGTTTAGTTTTTTTGGTTTGAATGACCCTACTGCCCAACCATAACTACTGTGAACACTCTGATCTTTTCTCCCAGCTTTTCTATTTCTTATTTTCCCACATACCATAGTGGATGCTGACACATGATTGCTACCATGCCACCTGGTAACCACACATGGTTGAATGATGTCCCATCAAGGGGATGTGTCCTCAATTATAAACCATTCTCAGCCTCACACAATTAGGCTGCTTCAGTGTTTGGCTATTAAAATTATTGTCTTGGGGAGCATCTTGAAGAAAGCTTTCCCTCATGTAACATTACTTCCTCAGGATGGGATTCCTGGTCACTCACCCTGCCCCTCCCTCCCTAGGTTCTGCTGCACTTATCTTGCAGAAGGGTGAGATCCGCATCATCAACCAGACCACCTGTGAAAGTCTATTGCCACAGCAGCTCACTGCTCGCATGATGTGTGTGGGCTACCTCAGTGGGGGTGTGGACTCCTGCCAGGTGGGTGGGGACTCATTGATGGGAGGAAGACCAGAGGAAGGAACCCCACCTGTGGGAGGACAGTCTGGGGCAGGGCACCCATAGGGTCTGAGAAAAGCCAGGGCCAGGCCCTGGTGGCTTGTGAGGAAAACCCAGGCTGATGGGGCTGGGGAGAGGGCGGATTGGGCACTCATGCAGAATGGCTGGTTTCCCTTCAGGGTGACTCCGGGGGACCCCTGTCCAGTGTAGAAGCAGATGGGCGCATCTTCCAGGCTGGAGTGGTGAGCTGGGGTGAAGGCTGTGCACGGAGAGATAAACCTGGTGTGTACACAAGGCTTTCACTGTTTCGGGACTGGATCAAAGAACAGACTGGGGTGTAGCGCAAGTCATCCATCAACCACCGCCAGCATGCACACCTGCAGACTGAGGACCAACAGTGGCTGGCCTGTGTCCCACTGGGCCCTCCAGAGCCCAGACTGTGAACTGAATCCATGGAACTCAAATGGTGAACTTCTGCCTCTCTCTGCCTCACAGTGGGCCTGAGAAGGAGGAGGAGCATCCTGATAGTGGTTTGAAGACATGGCCCCAAGTCAGGCCACAGTGCTCCCCTGGAGACCCACTGCCTTTGCCTCTGAGGGGCAGCTGTAACTTTGTCTCTGAACCCTCTTTGATGGAGCTGATGGGAGGACTGCAGGCTATGGGCCATGAGGTCCAGGATCATACTTTTCTGGAGACCCAGATCAAAGGACTCTGAAAAAACAGACAACACTAAGATCTGAATGACTTTACAAGCTCCTGGGGTGGGTTCAATGCGTGCATTTGTATGTATGAGTAAAACATTTTATTTCTTTTTAGATTTCTGTTTTTCTTACTGGAGTTGATGGGCTCTCCATCCTCCCAGCCCTAGTTGCAAGAAACCTGGTTGAAATTCTCCTAAGCACAGTCCTGAAGTCAGGCTGAGAGTACAGTGCCTAGTACCTATTCTTCAGGTCAGCCAGGATGTATGTCTGCTCTTATCTAGAGTCCTGATACCCTGATGGGAAGGGCACATGGTAGGAGGGAGCACAGCAGTTGCCCAGACCTAAGTCTAGCCCAGCAGGGAGAAGCTTGGTCACAAGGAAGATAGGAGGGAACCTGGCTTTCTACTAAAGGAGAGGTGGTCATGTGAACAGCATGTGTGCATGGACTAGTGGGTGTGCATGGATTCTCTTTCTGTTTACTTGGGGGACAGTGTCAAGGAGTTGGGAAGGAGGTAGGGAGCTTTTATCCTGGGGCTTTGAAGTGGCCTTTTGAGGGACATGGAAAGCCTCCTGTAATAGGAGCTGATACTAGGGAGGGGAGTGGATGTAGGAAAAGAAAACAGGTGGTTGTTGTCATGAGGACAAGCCAGTCACTCTCTTCAATCTGCTTGTCACTATCTCACAGTCTAGCTCAGACTCAAAGTTGATACCGGCTCATAGCAACTCTATAGGACAGAGTAGAACTGCCCAATTGGGTTCCCAAGACTGTAAATCTTTACAGAAGCAGATGGTTTCATCTTTCTTTCATGAGGTGGCTGGTAGATTCCAATCACTAACCTTTTGGTTAGCAGCTTTAACCACTGCACCATCAGAGTTCTTCAGGCTCATAGGAGGTGCTAATACGTATTTGTTGACTGAATGGTCTTTGTCCTATATGAGTAACAGAAATAAAAGGGAGGAAAGATACAGTCCACTTGCCACAATCTAGGGAGACTTCTTGGAGGAGATGGGGTTTCAGCTGCCTCTTATTTTAGCCTGAATGTTTTACCCTTTGAGGGAGGGAGAAGTGTTATTTTGCCTGCTGTATCTGTTGGATATTCCTCCTGCCTCAGGGGTCCAGCGAAAGGAAAGGGAAAGAATATCTGTTCTTAGCAAGGTGTGGGAAGTAGGAAGAATAAAGATGACATCAAAAGACTGCTATGCATACTGTAAAATAGAGTAAATACTTGATTGTTCTGACAGAGGGTCCCAGTATCAGTGCTAAGCAAGAGTAGAGAAATGCCATGTGACATATATGAGGTCTGGTTACTAAGACAGCTAGGGCTTGTCCAGTCATGTACAAGGTTGGCATCAGTGTGGCTCAGGGAGACCAAATCATCCCATCCCAGTGCCCCATTTCTGCTGTGGCCCAACACCCCGGGGGGCGGGGGGCGTTCAGGCAGGCAGGGCCTCAGAAGATGTTCACTGTAGTAAGAGCCTTTGTCTTGAAGGCCCAGGGCTCCTCTGCAGCTCTGTCTGAGGCTGGCGTGTAGCTGATCAGCCTCATCATTTCCCACCTGAGGAGCGTGTTAAAGTACAGGAGCTAGTCTTCCAGGGCCATTGCCCCCACCTACTCCAGGAATCTGAGTGTAGGGTAGCTACTAACTATCATTATGTCAGTGGTTTTCAAAGTGAGGTCCCTGGACGAGACCATTAATGCCACCTAGAACTTGTTCTGGGTGCAGATTCTCAAGCCTTACGCAGACTTCTGGAATTAGAAATTCTGTGGTAGGGTCTAGTATCCTGTGTTTTAACAAGCCACCTGGGTGATTCTGATGCATACTGAAGTTTGAGAGCCACTGCTTTATCCAGGGTCATTGCCACTCAAGAGTGTCTATGGACTAACAGCATCAGCATCACCTGGGAGCTTGTTAGAAATCAGTATGTGGGTCCTACCACACATCTATGCTTGAGGTCCTGGCTATTCATGTGCACATTTGAGTTTGAGAAACATAGGTCTGTGTTGTTTTAAAGCTTCTTGGGTGATTTTGGGGCAGGTTTAGGGGCTGTAGTTCTAGCAGGGGGGCAATGTTCTGGTGAAGGTGGTAGAAGCAGCCCTGTTGGTATGAAGAAAATGGGACCCAGAAATGAGGGGAGGTCCACCGGCCCAATGAGGTGGGTGATGTACTCAGTCCTTCACATTTGAGGGACCCAGCAGCATTCGAGGTCATCTTATGTGGTTCACTCATACCCAAAACTGTAGGTAGAAGTGCACTGGGTCCTCATGGCCTGGTGATGTCATCTCTGGAAATCTTCCTGAACTTGGAGAAACATTGCATGCCTGGAAAAGTCAATGACATGTCGATGCTTTAAGGAGATAATGGAGGTTGGTGTATCACAGAGTTTGGTATGGCTGTATATGTGTATGAAAGATTGTATTGGTCTTAAAATATGTCTATCAATTCTTTGACATGCTTCCTTTCAAAAGGTGGAGACTAATTCTTCTCCCCTTGAATGTGACTAGGATTTGGTATCTTTTGATGAGTAGAATATGGCAGAAATGATAGTGTATGACTTCCAGGGCTAGGTCATAAAAGGCACTAAGTTTTCTTCCTTGCTTTCTTTGGGAGCATAGCCATCATGTCATGAGGACATTCAAGCAGCATTCTGGAGACCCACACAGGATCCTGAAGCCTCCTGCCCACAGCCAGCACCAGCTTTCCAGGCACGAGAGTGAGCCACTGTGGAGATAAAGTCTGTAGCCCCAGTCAAGGTTTCAGATGGTGCCGAAACCAAAAACTCACTGCCATTGACTCAATTCTGACAGCTTGTGACCCCCTACTGGGTTTCCTAGGCTGTAAATCTTTACGGAAGTAGATTGCTCCATCTTCCTTCTACAGAGTAGCCAACCTTCTGGCTAGCAGTCAAATGCCTTAGGCACTGCACCACGAGAACTCCTTGAGATGGTGCGGCCCTGGCCAGTATCTTGACTGCAACCGCATGAGAGTCTCCAAGCCAGAACCACCCAGCCACTTATAGAAACTGTGAGATAATAAATATTGTTATTTGAAGCTCCCCTCCAACACACGCAAAAAAAAAAAAAGACTGGAGCCACTTCAGTGTTAACTTCTGACCAGATGTAAAATGACTGGGCTAAGTATCCTTAACTTGCAGGCAGTCAGGTACTTCCTAATCAAGGCAGAAGTCACTGGTACAAAGGATCACAGTGAACAAGAATGAAAACAGGCCTCTGACCACTTCTGCTGAGGACACTCTCAGTCGGGTCTCAGCAGTGACACAATTACACACTAACACCGTATCTTGGGAGTAGGGAAAAGAGTGTATGGTGTCAACCACCTGCTTGGGTCTACTGTGTGCTTTTTCACTCATTTGCATCTTCAAGAACTCCAGCTCCAAGTGTGTGATAGGAAATCTGATTTAATTAGTGCCATCTGATGTGGTTGTCATCAAGTTTACAATTTAGAGCACGGGTGAATAGTGAAAAGTTCTTAAACCCTATTCATGTAATGCCACCCTGCAGCGGCGGGGAGAGGGGTGTTGAAAGGCAAGGTCATTAGGTGTGCCCCACCCCCACCCCACCCTAAACAGCTAGTTGTGAGTGAGAGCCATAGACAGTTTCACAGTGCACACTGCACTTGGCTTCATGCTTTATTGCTATCTTGAGATTACTTACTTTTTCCACAAAGAGACCTGCCTTTCCACCTTTGCACCAGCCACTCTGGTATCCTGAGGTGGAGGTGCAGAATGAGAACTGCATGGGGGAAGAGTTTGGAAGCCTGTAAGGGGGTTGTGGTGGATGGGGGCTGTTGATGAGTGGAGTCAGCCTGGGAGGGGAGTGAACTTTTCCACTTTCCTAACAGCAACTTCATTGGATGGGCTCTGGTCTGCAGGCTCCATCAGCAAACTCAGTCATGTCAGCAGATCTGGGTGAAGGACACTTTGGGGTGCTCTGCTCCACCTGCATGTGTGGAGCTCTGCTGTGACCCAGACTGGAGAGAAGGTCTGACAAGTGGGAGGAGGAGGTGGCAGGGGAGAAGCCGAAGGCCACCTGCAAGGGGTGGGGCTCCTGTTCACTGGGCTGGTCAGGGAAAGCTCCAGATTCTTGGCTGGGTTAATCCCACAAGCTCTAAGAACCACCTTGGTGTCTTCCATGACTGACTAGCTCTTTTGTTGATGAGATCTCAAAAGATTCATTTCTCTGGTTCCCCCTAACTCCATTGTATCTCTTGTTTAGTCACAAGTCTAAAACATTCTATTTAAAGCTTGATGAGTGCCTAATTCAGGGTCCTGCCTGTTACACCATCAGGGAATCTGAAGAGTAACAGTGAAATTCGTACTAACTAGGACAGGCTTTATAGAAAAATTAAGGTTTGGAGGTCTCCAGATAGTCAGAGGGAACTTGTGCGACCACTTAGGGGCACTGCAAGATTTAGCATCCAAGCTGCCAGCCACTTGAAGATGCTGCACTCTTAAAGGATAAAGAGGGGCCCACCTGTCTCCACTCATTCTTGGGAAGGCTGTCTTCTGTGCTCTAGGTTACCTATCTGTGCTGTGGTGTGCGTTCAAGGAGTTCCCATCACAAACTTTCCATGTCAGTCCTTCACATACTTCCTCCCTGGCCCACAGACGTTGAAACTACTCACTGCCATCAAGTCAATTTCGACTCATAGTGACCCCCTTTTGGGTTTCCGAGGTGGTAAATCTTTATGGAAGTAGATCACCCAGTCTTCCTTCCATGGAGTGGTGGGTGGATTTGAACTGACAACCTTCTGGTTAGGAGTCAAATGCCTTAGGCACTATGCCACCAGAGCTCCTTGACATTGAAACTGGAGGAGGCTAAATTCCTAGACCAAGGATGGCTTTTGAGATTGAGAAAGAAGAGGAAAGTGGAGGCTGGGCAGAAGTGGGGCATAAAACATTTGATTAAAACTCACAAATGGCAGATAAGGGTAAGATCTGAGACAGCTGCCTGGGCCATCAATTACATGCATGTATATAAACACTCATTTTAGGGGCAGAGTGAGTATGTGCATGTGTGTGTTGGGGCTTGAGTTCCTAGTCTTGGGAATGCACAGATTATAGTACAGTTGGAATTTGATTTGGCTGCTGCCCCAAGACACTTCCTTGGGTCTTGGCCTGCCTTTCTGTGAAGAGCTGACACTTTCCACTTTTTCAGGCTCAGAGCCACAATGTGTCATGCCCCTGTAACCACATGTTGGGGAAAGCCAGTGGTTCCCAGACGTTTGAATTTTTTGGAAATGTGAAATTATGAAACTCCAGGTCCAGCATAACTAATGATGAACATTTACTAAGTGTTCTGAGTGCCTTTTCTGCCTTATTTAAACCTACCATCCATCCTACTATTATTCCCATGTTACAGATAGAAAACCAAGCCATCAAGAGTTTAAATAACCTGCCCAGGGTCACACATTTAGGCAATTTGAATGCTGGCAGTCTGGCTCCATAGCCAGTACCCTTAGATACTATGCTGCACAAGTAACCCTTTCTTTTGAGATTTCTGACAAGCCTCCCAGAAGAGGACAAAAGGATGCACATCTGGCTGAGATACCTTCCTGCTGAGAAATTCATTTTCTGGGTTAGGTATGTGCTCTGCACCTTGCTTTTCCAACTTTTGTGGGACTAGGGTGTCTATGCTTCTTGGGTCCCTGAAGTCCAGACAGACAGTGATTTCCATTAGCCCTCGTGGGTCAGTGGCAGAATTCTCATCTAAACAGGTTTCAGCAGAGCTTCTAGAGTTAGAACTCAGTCAGCAGTTGGACTCAGAAGAAAGGCTTGGTAATCTACTGCTGAAAAATGAGCCAACAAAAACCCTATGATCACAATGTTCCAGTCCATAAACAATCATGGGAATGGCATAGGACCAGGCAATGCTTTTTCCATTGTACATGGGGTCACCATGAGTCAGGGGCTGACTAGATAAGATAGCAGCTGACAATAATAACATCTGAACTTGCAATTAAGACCAGCTTGTCAGGGGAGGAGAAAGAGCCTTGGTGACACAGTGATTAAAGTGTTCAGCTGCTAGCTAACTGAACTGTTGATGGTTCAAAGTGCTTTGCAGGAGAAATATGTGGCAGTTGGCTCCCGTAAAGCCTACAGCCTTGAAAACCCTGTGGGGTAGTTCTACTCTGTCCCATATCGTCACTAATCAAACCAAACCAAACTCACTGCCATCGAGTCAATCTGACTCATAGCGACTTCTAAGCCTTGGGTTTCCGAGGCAGTATCTCTACGGAAGCAGATTGCCCAATCTTTCTTCCAAGGAGTTTAAACCTACCAGCCTTCTGGTTAGCAGTCAAATCCCTTAGGCACTACGCCACCAACCCAGCAGCAGTGGGTTTGGTTTGTGTTGGAGGAAGGAAGGGAGAAGAGTGGTCTTTTATTTCTGAAAGTTTATTGAAAGGGGATGGGAATCCCAAGCTGTGATCCCTCTATGGTGACCTTCAGGAAGTTCGGTTGGCAAACCACTGAAAAGAATGAACAGAACCCAGAGCAGAAAGACGAATATTTATCACCTAAGATTACACTGAAGATGGTTCAAACCACTCTTCCACAAGATGACCATCACTGGAATTGACAGCTGTCAGGGAGGGGATTTGAGGAAAGGGAGATTCCTTTGGGCCTGTAGGACTGGGGCTGGAGTTCCTGTAGGCTGACTGGCCAGATCTTGTCTAGGGTGAAGCCTTTAAGTTTGTGTCAGAGGAGCACAAGGAGGTGCTGTGGTACATCAAGGAAGGCACGAATGAGAAGGCTCTGGGCTCATGTTGCACATAAAGGAGAGGCCTGTGTCTGACTGATGACTGCCTATTCAGTCTGCTCCTTGGCCTGGATGCTGATGAATGAACAGCCTCAATTCTCAGATGAGCGTTTGTTTGCTTTGCTTTTTTTCCATAATTTTGGTAAAAATACATAACAAAACATTTGCCAATTCAACAATCTTTACAAGTATAATTCAGTGATATTGATCACATTTATCATATTATACAACCATCACCACTGTCCTTTTCCAAATTATTATTCTATCATTAACAGAAACTTGGTGGCCCTGAGCAGTGACTTTTCCTTTCTGCTATCTCCCACACCTGGTAACCACTTACAAGCTTTGGTCTCTGTACATTTGCCACACTAATTCCTTTTGTGGTCTGATACGTCTACAGTGATAACACTACATTTTTTTAAAAATAATATTTCATTGTGTTTTCAGTGAATATTTACAAAGCTGTTTACATAAGTTCCTGTCTTAGATATCTACTGCTGTTATAAGAGAAATACTACAAGTGGATGGCTTTAACAAACAAAAATTTATTCTCTCACAGTTTAGGAAGCCAGAACTTCAAATTCAGGATGCCAACTCTAAGATAAAGCTTTCTCTATGCTCCTTTCAACATCTGTGGGCCTGGTGTTTTTGGAGATCTCCATGTGTCTTGGTATCAGTCTTCCCCTGGGTCTGGGAGGTTCTCAGCACAGGGACCTTGGGTCTAAAGGACGTGTTCTGCTTCCAGTTCTTCTTTCTTAGTGGTAGTAGATACCTCCTCTCTGCTCACTTCTTTCTCCTTTTACCTCTTATAAGATAAAAGGTGATACAGGGCACACCCCAGGGAAAATTCCTTTACATTGAATCTGGGCTGTGACCTGATTAAGGGTGGTGCATCCTACCGTAATCCCCTTACAACTAATTGGCTAATCACATCATGGGGAAAGATTACATCATTACATAACTACCAAACTACTGAGAATCATAGTTCAGCCAAGTAGATACATATTTGTGGGGGACACAATTCAATCCATGACCTTCCACCCTTTGGCCCCCTAAAATTCACGTCCTTGTCATGTGCAAAATACTTTTTATTTCATCATATTATCCCAAAAGTCTTAAATCAGCTCCAAGTCTAAATTCCATCCTGGGGCAAAATTCCTTTTGATCTGTGAATCTAGAACACAACTTATCTGCTTCCAAAGTACAATAGTGGAGCAGGCACAAAGTAGCTATTTCTATTACAAATGGAAGAAATTTGCAGTTAATAAGGAATAACGGGCACCAAACAAGTCCAAAATCCAGCAGAACAATTTACATTAACTCACAATGCTTGAAAATAATCCTTTGTTCTCTGAGAACATCAAGGAAATGGCCTTGCCCTCCAAACTCTGAGTGTCAGCCCTGGGCTCCAACTCCACCTTCCAGGCCCACTGGGATGGGAACTCTGCCCCTACAGCTTTGGGTGACCCCATTATCCTAGTTCAACTGAGTGGCAGCTCCACCCCCTTGACCCCAACAGCCCTAGTTTTTCTGCCCGTGGGCATGGCAGCCTTGCACAGAGGCTCCACCCCCATCTCCACACACTTGAGAACTAAGTTGGTAAAGATCTGACTCTTTGAAACCTAGAAAGCTATAGCCCTACCCTTTGAGACCCAGCAGGCCATGGTTCTGCCCTTTGATACCCCAGAGGTTATAGTTCTACCCTTTGAGACCAAGGAAGCTCTGCTTCCCATTCTCCTTGTCTCTTCAGCTTCTGCTTCCTAACCAGGAACTGGCCTCTGAGCCCTTCAGCACCTTGGGCCTCTTGGCTGACCTGACCTCTGCCCTGCTTGTGCAAGTGTTAACAAAGCTCTTTACCTCTACTGATAAGTACCCAGAGGTACCAAATCCATCAGAAAGCCTCAGTCTGAAGATGCTCAGCTCTGTTGCTCTGTGGGTCGGCTCCCACACTGTCTCACACTGGTCTCCTGATGTCATTTCTCTGCCACTATTTCTCACCATCTGTGCCATCTATGGTATTACAGTTCTCTTCATTTCCTTCTAAGCCCTCTGTAGAAGTACCTCTGACAACTATAATTCTACCAACAGTCTCTTCAACACAATCTAGACTTTTACTATTAGTCACCAGAAAACTCTTCCAGCCTGACAAGGTTGTAGTCACTTCTTGGCCACAGCCAACTACCCAGAGGGAGCGAATAGTTGGACCTGTGGGCTCAGGATCATTGTCACAAGGGACATCAAGTTCAATTGGCATAACATACTACACAAGCATTGTTCCACATCCTACTTTGGCAAGTAGCGATTAGGATCTTAAAAGCTTGCAAGCTGGGGAGATCCAGCAAGATGGCGGACTAAGCAGAAATACTGCACAGACCCTCTTCAACAAAGAAAAGGGAAACCAATTAACACAGACACAGAAGATAATCCTGGACTCCTGAACCTTGAAGGGAAGGATATAGAAGTGGACTAAATTCCAACTAGCAGAAGAATTTGCCTGAAAATACCAAAAAAGGAGACAGACGGAGCTGCAATCTGGCAGCAATCCTGAGCGATCCTGACAGCACAGATAGCTTGGAGATTACTGAGTGGTGGTAGGACCTAAGAATTAACCCAAAAATCAGCCCTGCTAGCCAGGGACTGCACAGGGGACTGTGCACAGTGGCTGGGGAATAAACGGAGAAAGTGAAGAGAAAGGTGGGCTGAGCTGTGGGTTTTTGCTGGTCCGGAGGGTGCCACCATTTTGAAGGATTAAAAAGCGGCTTGACTATTTTGGATATTTAAAGAGACAGTGCTCTCGCAGATTCCTGGGGCTTAAGAACATATTCTGCTTTCCAGCAACCCTAAGGACACTTGAGACCTGCAAGACTGACAAGGTACGACATTCCTCTTGTTACTCTTACACCCCACACCTGCTTGGTGAATGAAGGTGTGGCCATCCCCCACTCCCACCTACCTTCTGGGCCCATGGGAACTCCATCACAGTCTGTGTGCTCAGACGGAGCCTAGTGCCCTGCCCTGTCCTCCACTGATTATTTTTTTCTCTTTTTTATTTTTATTTTTTAATTTTTTTGCTTTCGTTTTTCTGATGATCAGTTTGCTTGTATTTGAATGTTTTAAAACAACTAATATTATTAATACTTTTGTCCTTTTTATTATTATTCTTAATCTTCCCCTCCCATGTCCTAGTTTTCAGCATTTTTTTCTTTTCCCTGTGCCTGGTTGAAATTTTTTTTTTTTAATGTAAGTTTTTTTTCTTTTCCCCTTTTTTTCTCGTGGTTAACCCTGTTCCTTGATTTTCTTTTTGCATTTTTCCCATTTTTTTTTCATTTATTATTCTCCTTCTCTACATTTTTTTTTCTTAGTGCCCTATAACCAGATATTGCAGGTTTTGTTGTTGTTTCTTCTTTTTTTTCCCTTTTGTCTTTTATTGGTTACTGTTCCCGTGTGATTACATGGTGTGTTTTTCGTCCATGGGCTTTTAGTTTTTTGATGGTTATTCAGTTGTAATTTGTGTCTAACTGAGTGGGAGACAACAACAGTCCCCATAAGACACAACTACACCCACACTTCCTGTAACCACACTTACTGAGCGAGAGCCACTACCTTCTTCTCCACCAACGGGCCAACGATAAAAAAACACCAAGATGAGCCGGAATCACCCTTGACTGCTCTTCACAAAGAGTTAACAGAGATCTAAATAAAAGAATGCCACAATGCCTTGGAAACAACAGATAATCACAGTCCACACAAAGAAGCAGGATAAAGTGGTAGAAACAAGGGAGCAGGATACAGGCCCAGAACAAATCCCTGAGGAAGAAGCACCACTGGAACTCTCTGATAAGGAATTCAAAAGAATTATCTTTAGGTATCTTCAAAGGATTGAGAGACAGACCAAAGAAGACACAGAAGAAACCTTAGAAGAATTTTGAAAGAAAATACAACAAAATGACAAAATAAATGAAAAATTAGGAATGATTCTAAATCGACAGAAATACAGAAGATTAATACTAAATTGTCAGAAACAGATAACACATTGGAAGGGCAAAGAAGAAGAATTGATCCAATGGAAGACAGAATTAATGAGATT
>NW_006922080.1:379445-384553 GCF_000298275.1 Orycteropus afer afer | reverse complement strand
TCCAAAGACTTCTCCAAAAGAGTCAAAAGAGAACCTACAGATTGGGAAAAAATATTTGGTAATAACATATCTGACAAGGGACTTAGCTCTAGAATTTATAGAAAACTCCAACACCTCAATAACAAAAAAGGCAAACAATCCAATTAAAAAATGGGCAGAAGACATGAATAGACACCTCACCAAGGAGGATATTCAAGTGGCCAACAAACATATGAAGAAATGCTCACGATCATTAGCTATTAGCGAGATGCAAATCAGAACAACAATGAGGTACCATCTTGCTCCAGCACTAGTAGGAAACTTCAACAAGACAGAAAACAACAAATGCTGGCGAGGTTGTGGAGAGATTGGGACTCTCATATACGGCTGGTGGGACTGTAAAATGGTACAACCATTGTGGAAAGCAGTATCGCGATTTCTTCAAAAGTTGGAATTAGAAATACCATTTGATCCAGCCATTCCATTACTAGGTATATACCCTAAAGAATTGAGAGCCATGACAAGAACAGATATATACACACCCATGTTCACCATGCTTGCAAGCTGCCATCTAGATGCAACATTTTGTCTCTCCTCGTCCAGAGCAAAGAAGAATGAAGAAAACCAACGTTTCATGGAAACAATTAGTCCTCAGCCTATATGACTATGAGACCAGAAGAACTAGATGGTGCCCAGCTACCACTGTCAACCACTCAGAGGGGCTCTATGTAGTAGATCTTGGATAGAGTGGGAGAACAATGTGGAACAAAACTCAAAATCATTTTGGGGGGAGTGGGAAGGGACCAGTTTTGCTGGGCTGGTAGAACCACTGAGACTATGGCCCCTAGCTGCCCTTCAGGTCTGGAACTGAACCCACTCCTGTGGCTTTTAGCCAAACAAAAGACAGGCATATGAGGTGAGTATTTACACTGGGTAGATATACTCCTCAGAGAGAAAAATCATGGGAGAATAGAAGAGCTGTGTATGCACAGGGACACAGCTCAGGGGGCAGAGGTGCATGGAGGGAAGGACACAGGGAAGAGGTAACTATGGGGAGGAAGGGGGAGGGGAGATGTTGGATTATAGTAAATTGTAGTTAATGTCATGGGACAAAGTGTATGTGAACTGCTGTATGGAAAGTGTATTTGCTCTGTAAACTTTTACCCAAATCACAATTTGGGAAACAAAACAAAACAAAAAAAACCTCTTCCAGCCTCTATTCATTGTCTAATTCCAAAACCACTTCCTCATTTTAGGTATCTCTCACAGAAGCATCCCACTCCTGGTAACAAATTCTGTTTTAGTCATCTAGTGCTGCTGTAATAGAAATACCACAAATGAATGGCTTTAACAAGCAGAAATTTATTCTCACAATTTAGAAAGCTAGAAGTCCAAATTCAAGGTGCCAACTCTAGGGGTAGGCTGTCTCTGTGGGGAAAGGTCCTTGACTCCTTTCAACATGTATGGATGTTCCTTGGTGATCTCTATATGTCTTGGTAGTTGGAGGTTCCTTCTCTCAGCTCACTTCTCTCTCCTTTTATCTCTTGTAAAATAAAAGATGATTCAGGCTACATCCCTGGGAAACTCTCTTTCCATCAGATTAGGGCTGTGACATAATTAAGGATGTTGCAGCCCACCCTAATCCCTTTACAACTGATTGGCTGATCACATCATATGGGATGATTACAACACTACGTAACTGCCAAATTACATCATTATATAATTGCCAAACTGCTGAGAATCATGGCTCAGCCAAGTTGATGCATACCTGTGAGGGACACGATGAATCCATGACAGTTACCATTCAACAGTTTCTACACAAATTGTTCAGTGACTTTGGTTACAGTCTTCACAATTTTCATTATTTTGTTCTGGTTGTTCCACTCCCATTAATCTAATTTTCCTGTCCCCTTACATTTTCACCTTTGTTTTAAAGTAATTGTTGACTATTTGGTCTCACGTAGGTAATTTTTTAAAGGTGCTCAGTACTTATGGGTGATATTCATTGATTTTCGAGCCAGTTTATTAATTAGCTACAAGGTGACTCCAAGGGATAGCTTTGGTTCAAGTTCTGAAGTTTTGAAGTCCTCCGGTTTCAACAGGTCCAGTAAGTCTGATTTTTTAAAAGAATTTGAGGTTCTGTTCTCCATTTTTCTCCCAGTCTGTCAGGATGCATCCATTGTGGCCCTGATCAGAAGGGTGGATAATGGTAGCTGGGCACCATCTAGTTCTAGACTCTGCATTTCTATGAAGAAATTCTCTTAGGATTTCAATAAGCTTCACTATCACTTTCTGATTTCCCTGCTTTTCTGTTCAAACTGGGATGCATATTCATAGGTCCATCATCATGAAGCTCTCAGCTCCAGCCGGCATATTCATTCTTGCCTCTCTCCTCACCTACGATTGTTTCCTAAAAAGCCATCATCCAGAGTTGTTTCCCCAGCGATGGAATCAGTTCCATCGTCTGCTTGTTCCACTGCCTCAGAGTCTTCCTGGAGGACTTGTGTTTTCCTGGGATGCAAACATAACTTTCCCTTCCCCTGAGCGGTCTGTAACCATCCCACCACCACCAACGGAGGTCATCCCTGTTTCCCTGCCCACACCCCCGCGAATGGGAGTAACCCAGATTCATTGCCAAGCCGCCTCTGGAACTTAATATGGTCTCGTTTAACTCAGCAAGGACATTCTCCACCCTTCGCCTGTACTCTTTTTCCAAAGAAAATGCTGTGAATGTGGGACAGTGCTGGGGGTGGTGCGGTAAGGGACCAGCGCCAGTGGTGAAGGGTCGGGAAGATGGGCTTGTTTACATGCCCGCGCGTACTCTCTTCATATCCAGGTTTATTCAGAGCACAGTCCCTATCCTTCTTTGAAGTTCTGATCTAAGTACTGCCCTAATACCTAAAGAAGACTAGACAGGAAAATGTATAGAAACAGACTGGAAAGGAAGTAAATCTACATTTGCAACGCGACAACTCTGTTGCAAAAACTGAGTAACAAGTTTATTTCAATAAGCGGTGGGTGGGGGTGGGGGTGGCAGGAGAAGGATTACAGCAGATAATAAGAGACGGGGACTTTGTGGTTGGGAAAAAGGGTAACTGAAGTAGGCTAGGGAGCTACTTAAGGCTCATGGGGCCCAGGGAGAAGGTAGGCACCAGAGAAGCACGATCCTGAGACTGGACCTGGTTCCCCAGGGGAAAGAGCTTGGACTGCCAGCAGGTGTGAGGTCTTGGGTAAGGTGTGGGTCTGGAATCTGGCTCACATGGCCTGGGCTGAGTGCAGCCCAGGAGTACCTGTGCCTGGGGCCCTTTCAGCTGTGTACAAGGACTATTCAGCCCAGTGGAAAGTATTTCCTGTGATGATAATAACTGCCTGAAGGACATTCTTTTATAACTGGAATAAAACTACCATTCAACTTCATAGTTGCAAAAACAACAACAACAACAACAACAACAACAACAAAAACCCTAAAATTAAAGCTCCCCTAGGCCAACCTCCAGAGAGATCTTTGTGTTTCCCTCATAATGTTGTTAAACCAGGGGCAGGCATCTGGCCACCAGGAACTTGTTTTACCTCCCTCTTTATCCAGCTCTGTTAAAATGCCCTTGCAGGCTGCTAAGGATCCTCAGCTTGAAGCTACTGCCTCTCGGGGTTTTGCCATTCTTGTTCCAGGCCCCTCAGATCAAGGCACATTCCTCACTTTGTTACCTTTTAGCCTGGACAGTATTTTCAAATATCATTTAAGTTTCAGTCAAACAGCTTGTCTATAAGCTCCCCATTCTAGAATTTAACTTCTAAAGAACTGCAGCCAGAAATTATTATGAACTCCTGCTTTCTTACATACCACCTTTTTCTTACATACCACCTTGAGACAATGAGCACAGGGTGACCCCTACCTTGAATTGGGGAAATAAAATGGAGAAATATAAGACTTAAATTATAAGTAAACATATAAAGAAACATTTTGAAGATAATTATAATTGTTGTAGCAGTACACCAACAGGGAACTGCCAGAAATTCAAGCCAGATTCAGAAAAGGATGTGGAATGAGGGATATCATTGGTGGTATCAGATGGATCTTTGCTGAAAGCAGAGAATACTGGAAAGATGTTTACCTGTGTTACAATGACTGCACAAAGGCTTTGATTGTGTGGATCCAACAAATTATAGAAAATGTTGTGAAGCCTGTACATAGACCAAGAGGCAGTTGCTTGAACAGAATGAGGGAATACTTAATGGTTTAAAATCAGGAAACCCGTGCATGACAGTTGTATCCTTTCATCATATGTATTCAATCTGTATCTTGAGCAAATAAACTGACAAGCTGAACTATATGAAGAAGCACATGGTGTCAAGATTGGAGGAAGACTCATTAATAACTTGCAAAATGCAAATGATACAACATTGCTTGCTGAAAGCGAAGAGGACTTGAAGCATTTACTGATGAAAATCAAAGACTCTAGCCCTTAGTATGGATTACCCCTAAACATAAAGTAAGCAAAAATCCTCACACCAGGACCAATGAACAACAACATGATAAATGCTGAAGTTGTCACAGATTTCATTTTACTTGGCTCCACAATCAACACACATATAGAAGCAACAGTTAAGAAAAAAGAAACGCATTGACGTGTGTCACTTTTTTGTATATTTCACTGTACCTAAATTATATTTCAATAAAATGTATTTTTTTTTTTAAATGTATTGCATTGGGAAATCTAGGGTCCAGAATTTGGCCATGTGGTCTGGCCTGGGTGCAGGGCAGTGAAAAATACATCTTTAAGTGTTAAAAAGCCAAGATGTCACTCTGAAGACTAAGGTGCGCCTCACCCAAGCCATGGTATTTTCAATTGTCTCATATGCATGTGAAAGCTGGACAATGAATAAGGAAGACTAAAGAAGAACTGATGCATTTGAATTATAGTATTGGCAGAGAATATTGAATATGCCATGGACTGCCAGAAGAACGAACAAGTCTGTCTTAGAAGAAATACAGCCAGGATTCCTTCAAAAGTTGGAATTAGAAATACCATTTGATCCAGCCATTCAATTACTAGGTATATACCCTAAAGAAGTGAGAGCCATGACAAGAACAGATATATGCACACCCATGTTCATCACAGCACTATTTA
>NW_006922080.1:357896-377795 GCF_000298275.1 Orycteropus afer afer | reverse complement strand
AGGATGGCAAGAAATTATCTGAGGTACTTTGGACATGTTACCAGGAGGGACTGGTCCCTAAACAAGGACATTGACTCATAGTGACTCCTCTTTGGGTTTCCAAGGTGGTATCTCTACAGAAG
Organism: Orycteropus afer afer; assembly: GCF_000298275.1. Taxonomy (NCBI): domain Eukaryota; kingdom Metazoa; phylum Chordata; class Mammalia; order Tubulidentata; family Orycteropodidae; genus Orycteropus; species Orycteropus afer. The sequence continues at coordinate 377,673 of NW_006922080.1, read as the reverse complement.
TAGATTGTCCAATCTTCCTTCTGAGGAGTGGCTGGTGGGTTTGAATCGCCAGCCTTCTGGTTAGCAGTCAAATTCCTTAGGCACTATACCACTAGAGCTCCCTGGTAAAGTAGAGGGTCAACAAAAAGAGGAAGACCCTCAATGAGATGGATTGACACAGTGGTTGCAACAATGGGTTCAAGCATACCAGTCATTGTGAGGATGGTGCAAGACAAGGCAACATTTCTTTCTATTGTCCACAGGGTCACTATGAGCCAGAATTCACTGGACAGCACCTTAAGAACAACAAACACCTGAGATACTATCTGGCTACACATTGATGTCTCAGGACTTACATGGGTCCTTAGATGACTTGCTTGCCCAGTTTTTTCTATCATCCCATCTACTTATACCAACTAATATGTTGGCAGTTTCCCTTTCTACTTTCAGTCCCATTTTCAGTTTAATGTATCTCTCTACTGTGACCCTTAATACCAAAGATCCGAGGGCTTGAAAATGAAAACGAAACCTAACTCATAAAAATCAGGGCATTTGGTCATCTTAACTAAGGAAGGTGGGACTTAGTTAACAGGCTCTAATAAATAAACATGTGGGCAGAGGTTTCATTATAGAATTGTTTATATTAGCAAAAAATTGGAAACAAGCTAACTGTTCAACAATAGGTAATTGGTTAAATGGAATAAGATTACCTGATAAAATCCTATGTAGCAGTTAAATGTCAAGTTGTAGAAGAGTAGGGGATCATATAGGGAAATGTTTACTATAAAAATAATAAAGGCAGTATAACTACGCACCCACAATGTTATGAAATACATACTTGAATCCAGTCTATTGAAAAAAGCAAGAAAATTCCCACCAGAATGTTCGAAGGAATCTCAATTGGTAGGATTATGAGTTGGATTATTAATGATGATATTCTTTCCAAATTTTCAAATATTTGTATCTGTACATATGTTGTTTTCTAATCAGAGAAATCAAGTTTTTGAAACAAACCAACCCAAAAAACTGCCCTTGCCAAATGGTATTGTGAGTTATCTCTATGTCTGTTTCTTCTCTGTTAGATATTGGAGCTGGATAAGATCTTAAAGGTCATCTGCTCCATATACTGTAAATAACAAGCATTTATGAAGTTCTTGTATACATGGTCTCATTTAATACTCATCACAACCTATGAAATGGAGTTGACCATTTCCACTTACATGTAGGAACCTGAGGTCCAGAGCTCGGACTGTAAGGTTCTTGCTGGGCTGCTGGACTCCAATGCCTGTGCAGTTAAGCACGGTCAGTACTGCCTTTCTAAGCCAGGGCCTTCTCCACCTGGCACTTTTAGATGCTGGATCCAGAGTGTCTCTTGCCAGTAATAAGCTCACTGGCATTGACTCATATTGCAAAGGCCAAAGTGAACTTTCATTAGCTGGATTCTGAAATGGTTCCTTCAGCATTAAAAAATCCTTCCTGGTCTCACTTCCTTGGCTACCTCAAGTAGGCCCTGGGCATCATCTTTCTCAGTAAAGTCACAGTCACAGATAAACATACAAAACGCAACTGGATTTCTACATACTAGCAATTAACATGTGAAAATCAAATTAAAATTTAAAATATAATAGATTGCTAAATATATGAACAATTTAGGTGTAAATCTAACAAAACATGTGCAGGACTAGCATGCTGAAATTCACAAAATGCTGATAAAAGAAGATCTAAATAAACGAAGAGATATATATACTGTGTCCATGGATTGGAAGACTCAACATACAAAGATGTCAATTCTCTCCAAATTGATATACAGGTTTAATACATTTCCTATAAAAATCCTGTTGGGTGCTATAGAGTGGATTCAGATTTATAGCAACCCTATGTACAATAGAATGAAACACTACCTGGTTCTGTGCCATGCTTACAATCGTTGCAATGGTTGAGCTCATTATTGCAGCTACTGTCAATCCATCTCATTGAGGATCTTCCTCTTTGTAACTGACCATCTACTTTACCAAGCATGATGTCCTTCTCCAGGGACTGGCCCCTCCTGATAAATGACCAAAGTACAAGAGGCAAAGCCTCACCATCCTTGCTTCTAAGGAGCATTCAGTTATACTTCTTCTCAGTAGATTTGTTTGTTCTTGCAGTCCATAGTATATTTAATATTCTTCACCAATAACATAACTCATATGCATCAATTCTTCTTTGGTCTTTGTCTTTGTCTATGCCAAGAAACTTGGAAGATAGTAACCTGGCCAACTGACTTAAAGAGATCTATATTTGTGACCATTCCAAAAAAAAGGTGATTCAACAGAATGAGGAAATTATTGAACAATATCATGAATATCACATGCAAGTAAAATTCGCTGAAAATAATTCAAAAACAGTTGCAGCAGTACATAGACAGGGAACTGTCAGAAATTCAAGCTGAATTCAACAAGAATGTAGAACAAGGGATATCACTGCTGATGTCAGATAGATCTTGGCTGAAAGCAGAGAATGCCAGAAATATGTTTACTTGTGGTTTAGCGACCATGCAAAGGTATTTGACTGTGTGGATCATAACAAAGACTAGGAATTCCAGAACACTTGATTGTGCTCATGAGGAACCTGTACATAGACCAAGAGGCAGATGTTCGAACAGAACAAGGGGATACTACATGTTTTAAAATCAGGAACAGTGTGCTAGGGCTGTATCTTTTCACTATACTTGTTCAATCTATATGCTGAACAAGTAATCTAAGAAGATGAACTATATGAAGAATGTGGCATCAGAATTGGAGGAAGAGGTTTGTTAACCTGAGATATGCAGATGATACAATTTTGCTTGCTGAAATCGAAGAAGACTTGAAGCTCTTACTGATGAAGATCAAACACTACAGCCCTCAGTATGGATTACAACCTCAACATAATGAAAACAAAAATTATCACAACTGGACTAATATGCAACATCATAATAATGGAAAAAAGATTGAAGTTGTAAAGGATTTCATTTTATTTGGATCCACAATGGACACCCATGGCAGCAACAGTCAGGAAATTAAATCATGTATTTCATTGAACAGATCTGCTGCAAATAACCTCTTTAAAATGTCAAAGAGCAAAGATTTCACTTTGAAGACTAAAGTGTGCCTGACCCAAGCCATGGTATTTTTAATCATCTCATATCCATGTAAAAGCTGGACAATGAATAAGGAAGACTGAAAGAATAAAAATCTTAGCAAGACAATTTTTTTGTACATATGGAGAAGATTATTCTATAATTTATATGGAAAGGCAAAGGAACTGGAATATCTAAAACAATTTTGAAAAAGAAGAATTGAGAGGGAGGAAATAGTCCAAAACTAAAGTGTATGCTGCCCATTACAGCCCAGAGTTTTCACAACATGTACTTGCCTAGGGTAACCTCACCACTGCATACGGGCTACTGGCCAATTTTCAGTGTGTTCAATTTTGTGATATTTAACAAAAATCCTAGGAGTTCTGGTAGCATAGTGCCTAAGGCACTTGACTGCTAACAAGAAGGCTGGTGGTTCAAACCCACAGCCACTCCTTTGGAAGGAAGGTTGGGCAATCTACTTCCGTCGTGATACCGCCTCGGAAACCCAAGGAGGGGTCGTTATGAGTCGGTTCCAACTCGATGGCATGTAACAACAACAACAAAATTCCATTGTTTTTTAAAAGTGTATTTTGAAAGTCTGAGTTGCAGTAAAGAAAGTTGATTATTTTGGCTTATTTTTAGCCCTTGTCCTGGGGTTCATGCAAGGTGATGGCAGTAGGGGGCGCTCACACACCACATTTCAGTATGGTCCTGCTGGAGAAGCCTCAGTTAAGTCCAGAAGAAAGTTTTGGGGCAGTTCCTCTCTCCACAACAACCTTCCTCAAAGCTAATTCATGATGAGTTTTGGTGAAGCATAGCTGTCAAACACCTGTCTGTATCCCCAAGTGTGGAAACTTTAGGTTTGGATGCCTTTATGAAAGAGGTTTCCCAAGGGCCATGCTGCCCTTCACTCCAATCACCCCTCACTCCAATGTGCTAACTCCAAAGGCAATGGCACATAATGTCAGTTGTTTTCAGCACACACTGGGGGGACTTTCCATGCATTGGAGAGGCTGGAGGGCACTTTAAGTCCCACACTTACTTCTTGAGCTCCTAACTTAATGGTCAATCCCTACACGTGGAGCGGACCTCAATTATGTGACCTTGGAGAGCACTAAGGGATGGGGTCACACAGGACTCTGGCCGATTTTTAGTCCGGAGCACTTTTATCGAAGGACAAGGGAATTTTGGAACATGGTCACTACCATAAAGAACCAAACCTCTCTCCTTATGCATGCAGAGGGTCCAGATTCTGAAGCCACCTTTCCCAGAGCTTGGGTTTTAATCTATCAGGAAACATTCATATCTCTAAAGTGGCTCCTCTCAAAGGTTCAAGAAGAATGCTAACTCTGTAGACTTTTTGCTCTGTGCTCGCCAGGTTTTTCCGTCATGCTCACATCCAGTAGCAGGTTAGTTCACCTGGATGGAGGAAGCTTTTGGCCCTGCTCCTGGCCCTGGAACACTGCAGAGCAGCAGAGATCCTGACTTCTTCCCAAACAGCTCATAATTAGGTACTACTTCATTATTGAGGGTAAAAATTACAGGGGTAGAAATTAGCTTGAGGCTCATATTGTTTGTTTGTTTGTTTAACTCAACTGTAACTTTGTTAACACACTTCATTATGGAAACAATTCCAGCAGCTTTACATTTATATTCCTTATTTATTCATCCAAAGGATACTTACTGACTTCTTAGTGTGGGCCAAACCTTGTTCTCGGCACTGGGAGCTTAGTGTAATCTTCAAAAAATGACTCTAGGAGGAAACAGACAATCAGTAAGGTACAATGCCTTACTCTTATGCAGGAGTCCATGTCTCCTGACTCCAAATCCAGTGCTCTTTGTACTGTGCTATCACAGGAAGAAAGTAAAGAATCTCAAAGAGGCAGGGAACGTAAGTGAATGTTTATATAAAAATTACCAATGCCCAGCTACTAAAAGATGAGTTTTAGGCTCTGGAGAGAGGTAAACATGTTAGTTACCACATTTCCCATCATCCTACATGAGCATTATCTTGTTGTTGTTATGTACCATTGAGTCGGACCCGACTCATAGGTGGGTTTGAACCGCCACCCTTCCGGTTAGCAGGCACGCACCTTAGGCACTAGGCTACCAGAGCTCCTGAACATTATCTTAGTATATTATATTGTCTTGGTATCCTCAGGTACTTTTCATTCTCCTTGGGATTGGTGAAACCTCTTATATTTTATACCTCAGCTTTTCCAGGACTGCATTATAGGTGACTTCTGGGAAACAAAGACAAACTTCCATGACTACACTGAAAACAGACTATACAATTACTTCTTTAGTATCCCCTAAGATGGCCTCTTGGGATATGTGTGAACGAGGGAGAATGAACTCAGGTGCTGAGTGTTGTGCTATGGTGACTGGGTCCAGATGAGACATCTGGTTCCCATTGGAGATTGGGAGTTGCTGGGCAAATCTGAGCTGCTCGGTTTTTCCTTTGCTCTTGGCAATGCTCACCCACTCCACCCCTACTCCAACATACACTTTACAGTGGAGGAGAAACTGGAAAATCCACTAATGCACACAAGAGCTGGAATAAACCAATAAACCAATACAGGTGGAAAGACAATCAGCAAAGTGAGGAAAAACCTTCTTCCACACCTGATGGTTGTAAACAAAGGCAAATAAAACAGGGGCTAGAACTGGGTTGGTTTTATAAGCTCTGGTGGTACTGTGGTTAAAGCACTGTGCTGCTAACCATAAAAGCCTGTGGTTTAAACCCATCAGCTGCTCCACGGGAGGAAGATGAGGCAGTCTGCTTTTGTAAAGATTTTCAATCTTGGAAACCCTATGGGGGCAGTTCAACTCTGTCCTATAAAGTCACTATGAGTCAATATTGACTTAATGGCAATGTGTCCCTCCCCCCCCTGCTGCCCAGAATGGTCATGATTGCCCACAGCAAGCACAATGGCAGGCTCAATTGGGAGTGCATCCATGTTCATGGACCATGTTGAAGGTCCTCGTCCTAGGTGGAAAGGGGACTGGGACTTTTGGTCCCAAGTGCTTCAGGGATGGAGGCTCAGGATCCAACAGCCCCACTAGGGTCTGGTGGCAGTCCTGGGAGATGGACACTTGGGAGGGGATGACTAATGGTTACAGTGGCACTCAAATGACATGAGGAAGACTGTGGCTCTTATTGAAATAGACATTTATGAGAGGCTGCCCCTTCCTTTTCCTATTCTCCATTGAAAGATGTGTGTGTGTGTGATGTATGTGTTTGTGTGTGTTTTGGGACATTCAGGGTGCAAGGTAAATTCAGAAGTCTTCTCCAAAGTTAATCTATGCAAATTTATTTCTTAGGCCAAAATGGAAATCTCTGCCATGTCTGATGGTATTTACATGTAGTAGAATTGAGTTCTCATAAGTGTCACATGTATGTACATAGAAAGCCATGCTAATCAGAAGGCTGGCGGTTCAAACCCACCAACCACTCCTCAGAAGGAAGATTGGGCAATCTACTTCTGTAGTAATACGGCTTCAGAAACGCAAGGAGGGGTCACTATGAACCTAATCGACTCGATGGCACTGAGTTTTTTGAGTTCCTGTACACGTTGTTGTGTTGTTTTGTGCCGTCAAGTCGGACCCGACTCATAGCGACCCCTCCTTGGGTTGCCCAGGCAGTATCACTCCAGAAGTAGATTGCCCCATCTTCCTTCCGAGGACTGGCTGGTGGGTTTGAACTGCCAGCCTTCTGGTTAGCAGTCAAGTGCCTTAGGCACTATACTATGAGAGACTAAACTGGTTTCAAGCTCATGCACATTTCTTCCCATTTATACCTCACCTCTTCATGGAAATGTCTGTAAAGGCTACATCTCTTCAAATGCACTTAATAAAACTCCCCAGAGCAGTCATGCACATCTTCTCATCTGCCAGGAAGTTCTTGTAGAAGAAAAATTGTGTCTTACACAAAAGCCACTTCAGTTTACTGGTAAACAGAGAATATATGCCTATGTGCATGTGCATGTGCATGTGTGTGTCTGTTATAGATTGTGTGTGTCCCGCCAAAATACGTGCAGTAAAATCCTAACCTCTATGCTTGTGGTTATAATCCCTTTCGGGGAATGGGTTGTCTTTATTATGTTAATGAGACAGGATTAGTTTAGAGTGTATCTTGAGTCACTTTCTATTGATATATAAAAGAGATTAAACAAACAAGCTAGGAGCAGAGATGGGGTAAGATAGATGTCAAGGCACATGGAGATCTCTAAGGGAACTAGGAAGCAGGTGAAGAGACAATGACCTTCCTCCAGAGGTGAGAGAGAGAGAAAGCCTTCCCCTAGAGCCAGCATCCTGAATTTGGACTTCTAGCTTCCTCAACAGTGAGAGAATAAATTTGTTTGCTAAAGCCACCCATTTGTGTTATTTCTGTTATAGCAGCACTAGGTAACTAAGACATACTCTCTGGGGTTTCATGTTTGTAGGAGGGTATGCGTGGTCAGCTCTTTTAGGAGGATAGGATATGTCTGGGTACCTATGCAGGCAGAGGTCTTTTTTTTTTTTTTTTTTTTTATAATATATCTTGTTGAGTTTTTGGTGAAAGTTTACACAGGAAGTTAGGTTCCCATTTGAAAATTTCCACACAAATTTTTTAGTTACACTTAATACATCAACATTGTTTAGTTTATTCCCTTCCCAGTACTTGTTTCCCTGCTCCCTTATCTTTTCATGTTTTTGGTAATTGTTGACCTTTTGGTCTCATACTGATGGTTTTTAAGTAGGACACTAATCTTACAGGTACTCCTTTGTGTGCCATTCTATTATTTTGCTAAAAGGTGATCCCAGGGAATAGGCTTGGCTCTAGGTTTAAACAATGTTTCATGTGACAGTCTCAGGGAATCCTGTTCTCCAGTTTTTGTTTCTTTTTCTTTCTTTCTTTTTAAAAATAAGAAATAGAGTTCTGCTCCATTATTTTCCTCCCATTCATTCCAGGGCAAATTATTGTGACCCTGGTTAGAATCATCAGTGGTTGTAGTTGGGCACCATCTGTTGCTTCTGGTCTCAGGGTAGATGAGATTGTGGCTTGTGTAGACTTTTGAGTTCTTGGATACCTTTCTCACTGCTTTGCTTCTGATGAGTAGAGACCATAGTTGTGTCTTAGATAGCCACTTGCAAGCTTTTAAGACTCCAGATGTTACTCATTTCACTAGAATACGGATCATTATTTTTGTGAATTGTTATATCCATTGATTGAGTTGTCCCATGAGACTACAGTCCTAAGGCTTCCACACCCAGAAGACCAATATTGGAAGGCATCTGATTATGTCTCAGGAGTATCCATGTTGTGTCTTTAATAAATGTGACTGCATCCACATATTTGTATTTATATACACCTATCTGTAGATATTTCTATCTGCTCTCATCTGTGTATACATCTGTACTTCCTCATATACCAATTTGCCTATACCCATTCATATGGACTCAGATGCTCCTTTTTTCTTTGCTTGTGCTGTGCTCACTACATCCTTATACAGTGCCGCTTTTCCCATCATCAAAAATAGCTAGTCTGTACTGTATAAAGCATACTTTTCCCATCCTCCCTCTTCTTTGGTAACCACCAGTGAACACAGTTCTCTCCCTATATATCTATTCTTGTCTTTTCTTATAAAAGAGGATCATATAATATTTGTCCTTATAAGTGTATTTCACTTAGCATTATGCTGTCCAGGTCTATCTGCTATGTTTCAGGTTTTTATCATTGTTCTTTATGGTTGCCTGTATGCTATTGTGGAGCTCTGGTGGTGTAGTGCCTAAGGCAGTTGACTGCTAACCAGAAGGCTGGCGATTCAAACCCACCAGCTACTCTGTGGAAGGAAGACTGGGCAATCTTCTTCTGTAAAGATTTGCCACCTTGGAAACCCAATGGAGGTTGCTATGAGTTGGAATTGACTCAATGGCAGTGAGGTTTTTTTTTTTTTTTTTGGTATGCTTATTATTATGTATGTACCACAATTTGCTTATCCATTCATTCACTGATGGGCACTTCAGCTGTGTACTGTGAATTAAGCAGCAGTGAACATATGTGGGCATATATTTGTGTCATTATTTTTAGGTGTTTAGGACATATACTTAAGGAGCTCTGGTGGTACAATGCCTAAGGTATTTGACTACTAACCATTAGGCTGGTGGTTCAAACCCACCAGCTGCTCCGCAGAAGATGGGGCATTTACTTCCACAAAAACTTACTGCCTTGGAAACCCAATGGGGGTCGCTGAGTCAGAACCGACTCTATGGCAGTGAGTTTGCCTTTTGAGTTTAGGACATATACTTAGGAATGGTGGATCATAATTTCTAGTTCATTCAGGAAGTGCTATGCCATTTTCCATAGTGACTGTACCATTTTACAGTCCCACAAGCAATGGATAAGGGGTCCAATTTTCCTACATTCTCACCAACATTTATTATTTTTAAGAATTTCTTTTATCAATGTCATTGTAGCTGGGGTAAGATGGCAGAGGTCTTTTAAATGGCATTTTAAACCCTTTTATAAGCCAAACACTTGGATATGAAGAATGAACTATTAAAAAAAAAAAAAAAAATCATAACCTATGACTAATGCCAGTGCCTCAGTCTCTAACTGAACCACCTGCTCCTTGGCTTATGTGGGGAAATAGGCTTCCTCAGAGTTTGTCCAGGAAAAGACAGAGATTCCACCTGGAAACATAATTTTCTGTTAGCTCACTTTCCAAGCTCTCTGGCATTGCCTGTTCTGGTCTCTTCACATAGAGGCCTTAAAACAAAATACAGCTGGGTGGGGGACTCAGCTTCCTATTTTTGGAACAGGTCAGGCAACCACACTCCTTCTCAAGCTCTTATCTTCACTGTCCCCTTTGCCTGAGCATTCTTATCTCATGGTTTTTCTCCTCACCTCCTTTGGTGAATATCATTTTCTCATTTTAACACCCTATCTAAAATTGTTCACTTATCCATTAACACTCCTTTCCCTGTTTATTTTTCTCCTTAGCACTTGCCTCCATCTAACATACTATGTCTTGTTTACGTTGGTCACCCCCTTCCTACCTCACACTGCCAAGAATATAAGCTGCATGAGGGTAAGATTTTTGTTATCCTGCTCACTGCTGTATTCATAGTGCATAAAACAGTACCTAGCACAGCTGTCACTTCGTGTTAATTAAGGAGAGTAGGAAAGATCATCAACCTGCTGTATGAGGAAATGCAAGCAGCAGAATAAATTAGAACATAAAAATGGCTTTGGAACTTTCAACTCCACAAACCTAATAGAAAACAGAGTTTTGTTGGAAAGGGCCACACAGGAAAACAACAAATTTAAGGTTTCTTTCTTTAAGTGGAGAGAGGGAAATGGAAGAAAAGGGAAGATAAATAACTTAATTTGCAAGACTATTCCTAGGGGAAAAAACACTCTCCTCAACCTAACTCTGAGATCAACTCTTGAACTTAGCTCAGAGCCTTGCCTAATTTTTACTCTGTTTTCTCTAGAACTACAGTGTTTCCCCTCAAAAGTAAAGGGAGGCTGCTAAAGAATTTGATGAGGTCAAAAAAATAGACCCACATTCCTTGGAACACAGCATTTATTTCACTGTTCAGAGACTTGGACTTCAGATTACAAGCCCACCTATCATCAAACTCCTTCCCAACTCATTTCAACCTTGACGTTATGAGTATACACTCCCTTTTCTCTAGCTCCACTCCCTTCTTTGGGGCTCTTAAGTACTGAAGTAACTACTAAGTGACCTCAGCAAACGCTGATCATGTTGTTCTTCTGCCCCAAAATGTTTAATAATTCTCCATTTTCTACCAAATACAGCTCAAATTCTAAAGGCCTTCCTTGATCTGGCTCCACATAAGTTTTTTTTTTTTCCCATTCTTCTTTAGGGATTCTGTAGTGCTCAGCCAATTGAACTACTTTCATTCCCTGCACTACCTCTTAAGCTCAATGCATTTCCTGGAGAGGTCTCCCTTTCCCTTTCTGCCTATACTAATCTAGTTCAGACGTTACTTCCTCCATGTTGCCTTCCCTAAGATTCTAGCCAGAAGGCCTCTTTCTCTCTCCTTTACATCTCCATATTTCTCCCATGGCAATGTTATTTCTGTATCAGTTTTACTTATTTCTTTTCACTTCAGAGACCGTAAGTTTCTTGAGGTCAGAGCTTTCATTCACCCAACCATCCCTGGGCCTGGGGCCACTTTGGTCCTTCGTACAGAGACAAATATGGCCTCTGTCCTAATGGAAGTTAGCCTATTGAAATTTAGTCCAACTGATTCTATACAATCAATCACCACGGCAATAAAATTATGTTATGTAAGCCTCATAGGAAGTCCTAACCTAGTGCAAGAAGCTTCATGAAGAAATGATTTTTAAGCATGGGCTTGATGGGCAAGTAAAACCTTTGAAGACAAAAATTGGCAGACACAGAGTTCTGCACAAGTTTTGGGGAATTCTGGCTTGGCTGATAGTAGATGACTGGATTTAGAATTCACTCATAGGTCCACACACCCAGCCTTCTATTTCAACCCTCATCTGAAGATGAGTAAGATTCTGATATACATTGTGAAGTGAAAATTTATGCAAACCACCAGAGTATATGATGAAAATAATTCTAGGTGTTTTGTCCTGAAAGTTCCCCAATTAAGTATCCCCTGGGCATTCTGGTAAATTAAGCTTGCAACCATTTACTCATGAACAGTTTTTGAGTTCCCCTGTTAGGTACTATGCTAATGTCAGGGATATACAAACAAAAGACAAAGATCCTGACTCAATGAATTGTCAGGTGAGGGAGGAACACTAGTAATAAAAGACCAAACTTAACCAAGTGGTATTATATCCCAGGTGCTATTTTAAGCATTTCACATATAATTCATTGAAATCTCCCAACCACTGTGTGAGGATTTACAAGTGTGACTGAGAAGTACTTTGGTGGAGTAAACAAAATCTGCTAGGAGAATAAACAGAAGGGACCCTTAACTTCTAACTGCCAGTAGGTGAGAGGGTGAAGCTTGACCTGAGTCATGAAAGTCTATCTGTAAGACAAAGCAGACTGGGAAGAGTAGGCAAGGGAGACAGAGGCGAAGATTTTCAGCAGGGCAATGACATGGTTAGAAAGTACAGTGCAGTAAATTGCTTAATATGGTCCTTCTAACCGTAGTCCAACATTTTGTGCTGTACTGTAAATCCTAGCCTCTATGCCTGTTTAGATGGGATGTATCTTCAGTCCCGCCCTGGTGGAGGGGATGACTCAAGTCACCATTCTTAGTTTCCTGGAGGGTATATATGTGACTATTATGGGAAAGTTCCCTCTCTCTTGCTCTGGATCCAGCATTTGTTTGGTTCATCATCATCTCACTCCTGGACTTCAGACAGCAGCCAGTCGTATGACCTGCCAATTTGAGTTTGCCAGCCCCTGCAACCACGTGAGGTGTGATCACAGACCTGTGATTGACCCACAGATCTGGGACTTGCCAGCTTCCCAGCCTCCACCACTGCATGAGCCACTTCCTTGGCAGTGTGTAAGTTCTATTACAAGTTACAGCAAAATAAGGAACCCTATGATGGGAAGGAAAGCACTAAGGGGAGGAGGAAGAGTTGATGTTAGAGATGATGGAATGGAACAGGAGTTTGGAAAAGTTGGGATATCTTTAACTTCTGTCCAATAGGGACCAGCTTTGTGATGATCATTCTGTAAGAAATTATTCGACCAGTAAGATTATGTGAAAGATGTAGTAATGTGAAGGATGGACTAGAAGTGGGTAAGACTAGGAGTTGGGAGGCTAGTATTAAGCTAGTATCAGTAAGGATGGATAAATGATGGAAAATATTATCAACAGGGGTGAAAAAGATAGCCCAGTGGAGGTATAAACTAGATGGGGGGGGGGGAACCTCACACAAAACTGATCAGTACACATATTTAGAAAACGTTCCTAAGTAATTCTTTTCAAATGGTAAATCAAAGTTAAACATCTGACTTCTTTAAGACCACTAGATCCTGGATATGGCTTCTCTTCCAACTCTTTCTTGGGCAGAGAGAGCACAGTCCACACAGACTCTACTCACTTAAGACCACTGATATTCCAGCCCTGATTGCAGTCTAGAGATTTCAGAGTGCATCTAAATGTCTTGCTATAATGGGTAGAGAGGACAATAAATGTCTGGATCACACATTTGTTTTACTTTTTTTGCTAAATCATTGGGTTTTTAAAGACCAAATTGCTAAAAGCATGAGTATTTCATAAATATAAGAGCATAATGAAAAGGAATTCTTACCAGTCTTATAAGTAGATTAATTTGCCTTCAGTACAGAACTGTTCCTGGACAAGTTATGTACAGAAGTCCTCCCATATTACTGTTACCTGGACTAACAAAGGCAACATTTCTGCTTTAGTCTTCATTTGAAATGGACTGTAGGAATTTTATTTGGTTGTGATTTTTTGTTATGTCTTAAAGAAACTTTTGTCCCAAGAGACGATTATGTAAGGATGTATAGCAAAATGATTTCAATGTCAACTCTGCCCCAGTCTCTGCAATGACTTGTTCTCTGGGCCTCCATTTTTCATTCATAGAATAGGTAGGTATAAAAATTTTAAGTATTTTCTTTCCCTACAATTCAAGTAAACAAATCAGTTATTGATTTTATTTTGTTAACTTCTTCAGTACTTAGAACAACTTTATTCTAGATCAAAAGAGAGAAAGTCCAAAACTATTAATCTGAATTCTATTGGTTGAGGAGATAACAAACTTTGGTTAATTACTTTTACTGTCATTCTTTGGAAGGAATATTTCTGGTACCAAATTCATATAGAAATTAAGCTGTGGAATACAATTATTTTAAATTCTACATTCTGCACTTATATACATTGTTTGATGCTACTAAGGAACCCAATAGTTTGCTGACTTTGGTTTACTATACTGTCTTTAAAAACACTCAAGCAACTCATTGAAAAATATTTCTTACAATTTACCCTCTTTCCTCTCTGAACTTAACTCTAAAGTGATCTTGGTAGCTTGTAGGCAATGAAGTAATTTTCTTTGCCTGTTTCTCCCATTCTATGGACCAGGTGCCAAAATCCACATATGATTTATCTAAAGTTAGAGAGTCCTTCCTTTAGGCCCTCATAGTCACATTAGCTATGCAATGAGCTGTCTTTTTCCCTATGTACTCATTTTACTATCTACACTTGTCACTGAAATGGCCCCAAAAGGTCTCTAGTCAATAAAGTATGACTTCAGAAACAATCAGAGCAACTTCTATAGATGCAACCCACAAGCAGGAAGTAGCTCTGCCCATGAACTTTAGGATTTGACCTTTCTACTAGCTTCCTTATGTCCTTTCCAATCTTGGGGATGGTGTTGGTGAAACTTTGCACTTACGGTTCTTTTCTCATTTGCCTAGGAGGTTGACATACGTTGTCTAATGTAAATTTCTCTAGTTTGTAGATACCCAATAAATATTTAAGTAATGAATTATTGTGATGGCTTTTTTCATAATTATTTATTTATGTATTATTGTGACAGCCATCACAATACCACCAATTTTCCTTCCAGCCAATGAAAAATAACAGCAGGACATTTTACTCCATAAAGCATTAATAAGGTACTTTAATGAGAAAAAAAAAAACAAACAAATAAAAATCCTTAGTCTCATGTTTCTATCCAAAGACACTGAAAACTAGTTTTTTCTTTCTCCCTGCTCATCCCCCATCTAACTGCAACTTTATTTTTGACCATGTAATAAAGGCCAATTAAAAAATTTTTTTTTGAAAAAAAGTTTAAACCTTTTTTAAAAAGATTAAACAACCAGGCTAGCAAAAAGGTACTCAATGCATTACTTTCCTTATATCAAACAGGCTAATATTTCAGTACAATAACTATACATATTATATACAATACACATATGTTCACAAAGCAAACACTATAGGCTCAGAACAGATTTCAAAAAACATGATATTCACATTGATTACAATAACTCTAAAAATGATTGTAACGTTGAAACGGCACTTAGTTTACAAAAGTCACAAAAATATATATATATATATGTGTGTGTGTGTGTGTGTGTGTAGTCACCAAGAACTATGGTTCCTGTAAAATACTCATAGCCAGATACCAGTATATAAAATGTGAAATTCTGACACTGTATATATTTTTAAGAAACAAAACAAAATCCAAAATCATTTTTGTTATTGTTGAAAGTCAAACATGCCAAGTAACTTAGCTATGGCCATTGTCACCAGGTAAAGCCATATTTGAATGAGATACAATTGGATATGAAGCTGATGGGTTGGGGACTGGCACAAGTAAGAGAGCTGATCTGGTTCTAAAGAGGGGTAGAAGACATGGAAACACTCATCTACACAATTTAATATTCCCACCCCCATCACCCGCCTTCAAGAGTTTCACAAAATGCCAGTGCCCAAAAAGATTCATGATGCTATAACTGGCAAGATGAAAAAGTTCCCCCCAAACTTCCATGATGCCAGGCTATAGGCAAAATATTAAAGCATGCATCAGCTAAACAAAGCAAACAGTCACCCATCTGGAAGACTGTGGCGTAGTTTCCTTCTAGGCTGATTGCACTAAAAAGTACTTGCTTTTAAATGGAGCCAGATTTGTATATTAGCCCTGTAAAACACTGAGCTACTATAGCAGCAAATAAGAAATCACAGAAACAAAAGCACAATTTTATTTAAAAATTTTCTGTTACAACACAAATTTTTTCTTTCACATCTGTCTCCTTTAGCCAAACATGAATTTCTTCTATCTCTGAATTATGTGTTACTTCAATCTGACTTTCTCATTATGTTGTTCTGGAAAAAGACAATTACTAATTCTGGAAAATTTAAATTTACTCTTAAAAATGGGAATAAGGAAATTTTAACATAAAAAAAAGTCTGCTTTAAAAGTATCTTTCACAAATATATATATTTAAATATTAAAATAGGCTACCTAGGATTTTTATAAAATGGCTTTTGAAAAGATAGTAGAGGCACAAACAGCCATATACTATCCTCCAAGTTGGATATAAGGTGCCACAAGGGTGCCCTACAAAGAGGCAGGCAATCTATATCTGATGCAACAGGAGGCACCAGCAACAACAGAAAAATTAAATATATAATTGGGAGCTTGGATCAAAACCAAATTTTACTCTAATAGGGACTGTTGATTTTTAAAAATATACCTTGAAATATAAGCATTAGAAGCCATCACTTTGTACAAGGAAGAAACGAACAGTTTATGACCTTACTCCTTCCAAATACCTGATGTTATCAAGTACCTGAAAGATGAAAAGCAGTGCAACTTTTAGAAATTTAATGGACTACTCTCAGTATGAGAGACTTTACATAGCATAGGTCCACTTGAGAATTAAACCAATAAATGAAACAAATCACTAGAGAAAACATTTATAACCTAATCATAGAAGTTTCTCTCTAGAAAACAAGTGTTTCTAGGTACTGCATGAAAGGCTTCCCATTTTGAAATGAACATGGCTTCCACTAACACCAAGAGAAACAATGTATGTTAAAAGGAGATGATGGGCTTTCTCTCAAAACAGGGAAGATTTATCCTTCCTCAGCAGCAGGTGATGTATTTTGGTAACTGGTACATTTTTTCAGCCCAAGGCTTTAAGCTTAATCAGCAAAATAAGTCAATTTAAAAGAGAAAGGCAATGATGAAAGGATTTGATTTTATAAACCAGGTACTTCAAATGGAAATAAAAATTCCAAAAGTTTAAAAAGAAAAAAAGTTTTTGTTCTCAGCCAGTGGTCTGAACTCTTAAGTTCTTTGTAAACTATTATGTTCATAGGAACCTTGATAACAGTTGGAACTGGCCTAGATCCTATCTATACAAAGGGAGCTTACTGAAGCAGCAATAAGGCATTGCCAAGCAGACATTCCAATAACATCACCTGGTGTCTCTGGTGCATTACTATTTGTAAAAACATTTTTTTTTCCTTCATAAAAATATAATCACTATGGTGTAGCAGAACTATCTACTGAAGAAAAAAAAAAGTATGACTAATGATGGCACTAGTACTGAGTCTTCATCCACAGTCTGGTATGTTTAATTCTTCACAAATACGGTGATAATAGCTCAATATATTTAAAGTCTAACAACAACAACAACAAAATGAAATATCCACCTAGAAACTGGTTCAATTCCAATTCATTGTTTAAACCATTATTGCTTTTGGCAAATTCATCTCACTGAAGGCTTTCCAAATAAAATACCCTATGTCATCACATTCTGCCAAGCAAAAAATGATACTGAAAGAGAAAAAAGGTATTGGCAAAATAAGAAATAACAATTTAAAATTTGATGATTTTAGCTGAAAGCCATGGGAGTATGAGTATGTTTAACTATAAATACTTCTCATAGACATGTTTACAATAGAGGTTTTTCTTTTCTTACTCCATTCTACTGCTTCAGAAACAGACTAGTTTCTCTACATTCTTCTCTCAACAGCTTTCAAAATTAAAATATATTATAAATTAAGCATATTCTGTCAATAATTTACAGTAAAAATCTCACTATTACCTGTTAGCAACTTTGTGTCTGTTTCTTCAAAGTGCCAATTTTACTAAGGCATCCCCCTAGTTAATATCTAGGAAATTATTATCCCTCACTTAGGTGTATGTTTCAGTTTTTACTTCACATTTTGCAGATGAATAGGTGCCACATGAAAAAGTTTCTAATTGTCCTATTCATTAATTCCTCAAATCTCAAACTCCTTTCACTTAAAATGTTAAATATCTAGCACTCTTCACTCTAAGTAATAAGAATATTTCTACATGGTATACTACTAAAGGATGGCCATACATTATATAGTAATGTATTTTTCAGGGGCTAAAAAGCTACAAGAGATTAAAACATGATCTGAGAAGCTTCAAAATGAGAGCCAATAAAAATAGCTAACTGGCCAATATTTAGATCAAGATAAGTAAGAGAATGAAATAATAAGAAATAAAAGACTGGAAGATTTAACAGAGCTTCCAAAAGCTCTCAGCTACCAAGGGACTCTGGCTCAGTAGTTAGGATGTAACTGAGTTACCAATGTAAGTACATTAAATGTGCTGACTAGTCTTGCATTTAGTAAAATAATTTTAACCAAATGGAGGTGTTCTTTTTTTTAATTTCTTGTTTTTAATACCAAAGGGCGTATGTCACAACATGAAACCAAATTACTATAAACCAGAATGGTTAATTCAAAGAGATGGAACACTTTAGTACAGGCATACTTCATTTTATTGTGCCTCACATATACTGTTACTATTATTATTTTTAACAAATTGAAGGTTTGTGGCAACCCTGCACTAAGCAAGTCTATCCGCACCATTTTTCCAACAGCAAGTGCTCACTTCATGTCTCTGTGTTACATTCTGGTAATTCTCATGATATTTCAAACTTTTCATAATGCTATTTCATACTAACAATATAGTATGAACTTAACTTTACATGCACTGGGAAAACAAAAAACTCATGTGACTTGCTTTATTGCAGTATTTGCTTTATTATAGTAGTCTGGAATTGAACCCTCAGTATCTCTGAGATATGCCTGTACACTTTGTCTCAGTGAAATTGAGAACTTTAAAAGCTAGCAATGTGTAACGAATTACTAAAATTCAAATTAAGAAAAATCAATTTAAATGTATTTTTATAGGTGGTAAGCTCCATTTGCATCAATTTATAGAGAACTCGAAATGCAAAAAAAAAAAAAAAAAAAACAACAAACAAACCAGAAACTTATTAATCCCTTTGTTTCCATGCTAAATGCAGCCACAGTTAGTAGAACACACCTTTAAAAATGCAAACAACTGCAGGAGCTACATGCTGAATTCAGCATCATGGAGAACATCTCTGTTCACGTCTAAAGTACATCACACTTATTTGACAGATTTAAAATTGAAAATAAAAGCTTTCCTTATATAAAATTCTAAGCTTTAAAAAGGCAATATATCCTGTATCTTAAAATTTAAGCCCTTTAAATAAGCTACCTTCTTAGGTCTTAAGAAAGACAGCTATGCTTAAATATTCTAAAGTGAAATATTTTATGTTTTGTTATACTGGTAATTTCTAATGATTGGGGTATTATAACTGGCTTTCATCTCTTTGCAAGGTTCCCATGTATTCTGGTAAAAATTACACATCCAGGCCTCCCTTTCTTAGATGAATTTTAAATAAATCAAATTAAACACTATCTACAAGAATCCCTTGCAGCTTAAGTTTCCTAAAACAGATCCATAAGCTAAATATCTTTAAACCACCTATCACCAAAAACATAGCGCCTCATTGAAAAAGAAAAAAACAAGGCCTTTCTTTGCACCATTTTGTTACATACCAGTTAATTACTTATACTGTAAGATCATGCACTAGATAAATAATGCATTTTCGCAGTATATTCCTATACAACTTGGAAATCTGTGCATCGAGAATCTACAATTTCCATTTGGGAAAAAGCAAGACAGTCAATCATAGGTAATCTTTCACTCTGAGAACACAGGCAGCCTTAGAGCTGCCATAACTGTGCAGGGCTTTTTTAAAACAGAGTTCTCAGAATAAGGGCTGTATACAACCCCAGAGATTCTTACACCTTTTTTTTTTTTTTTTTTTAAACCTTGTTTATTTCTTTCTTTTTTTAAAAATAACTCTTGAAACTCAGAACAACGATTCCTGATGCTAATTTTATCTATTCTTTCTCTTGATAACG
>NW_006922080.1:338545-357453 GCF_000298275.1 Orycteropus afer afer | reverse complement strand
ATTTTTCCTTATGTTTTTTAAAATATATTTATTATTAGGGTCTATCTCCTAAACAAAATTTAGATCTTGTATTTTGACTAAGGGATTGTATTTGTTTCTTTTTCCTAATCCAATCAGGTGCTTTCATAATTATCTCGCTTTGGGTATATACACAGAAAAAAGTTACTCAAAAGTTCATTATTCATGGATTCAAGAGTATTTAGGATACAAATGGCATCAAATGAAAAATACACCCTAGTCAAGAGCATCATATAAACTTCAACTATAAACCAGGAAGTTGCACTCTTTAGCAGCAAAAAAGGTGATATTCATTAAAACCTTCATTTAAGGTTTTTAGTTTTTCTTTAATTGTAGTAATTCTCACTCTTTCCCCCAAATAGATTTACGAATCGTAAGATTATTTTATAACCTTTCTTCATCTTTTATATTATTGCTTACACTGTATGAATAACTATAGTAACTGTTTTTAATAAACTTGGCAATTTCTAAAAATATTTTTGAACAAGGACAATGTATCACTGTCATAAGGGATTTCTGTAAACAATCTAAGTTGGATTAAGAATGTAGCCTCAACAGAGAACTATTCTGTCCAAAAGAGCACAATAAAAACACCTCCAACAATACATAAACCTATATATAAATATAGACTATCTTTAATATTTTTCCTTTATATAGTAGCACATCAGCATATGCAAGAAAGTGTGGTGGATGGGGCAAGAAGAAAACTGATTTGGGCAATGAACCAATTAGCTGGCTAAGAGTCAAAGACCAGGTAAACATCAATGTTAGTCAGAAAAGTACATTAAAAAGAGTTCCTATAAAGCTGGAATTTACATACTTGCCACTGCATGTCTCCATGCTTGGTCATTTCATGCACGGCTGACTATTCTCAATCATAGTTCCTTGCCTTCTTTCAGAGAAGAAAGATAATTTGGAGAAGTGAATGGTGCTATAATGGTACTGAAAATGTCTATCCCATATCAGTATCTCACCATGAAAAATTATGATAGAAATGACAAAGCTTAAAAAAAAAGAGTCCATTGGATCTCAGAAGTATTTACCCAGTAATGTTTCAGAAAATGATACCATAAATACTTCCAAAAACAACAGGCTTTCCAAAATATTGTACAATATCCTTGAATGTAGGAGTAAACACTCAGGCCATCTGTCAAATTCTGTTCAGTAATTTGTTCGTGGTACACTCTTTCATCTCAGGAAGGTCAATAATCATCTGAGTTCTTCTTTATCTAATGCTCCTTATTAACTTTTCTTTTACAATGGAAGAAGAAAACTGGCATATGTTTTAAGTCTACTGGTTTTCCTTAAGTCTCCTAGTTTCTATTATGTTTCAACATCATATTATTGTGTACTTTCTCACTTATAAAGAATAAAATATCAGTTGCAGGGCTTCCAAAGTAAAAAGAAAAATTCTCTCCCAAACCTCTTTTGTTTAAAAAGTTAAATTAACTTTAAATGTACAAGACTAAGCACAGGCACTTAAAAAAAAAACAAAACAAACCCAAAGCCAAACCACAAAATCACTCAATAGTTATAGAAGACAGCTCTGATTTTGGGGGGTCATCTCTGGTTGCCTCAGCACAGGCACTGCTCTTTGGCTGCTCTGGCATTTCGTCGTCTTTTTCTGACAGCCCACCAAGAGACCCCAGGGGAAAAGTGCTCTCGCAATTCTGGGTGGAGGAGACCTGTGAAATGACAGGCATTTGAACAGCAGAGTTGCTTTCAAAACTGTGTTCTCCAAGATCATACTGAACAAGGGTCTCTTCTTGCTCCTGGTTTAAGTAGTCCGGTACTAGGAAATCACTAGATAAGAGGCAAAGGATGAAATACAGAGTTAATTTTCAAAACATCAACAGATAAGATAGAGTAAAAAGACACGATTTGTAAAACAAGATTAGGATTTTTCATTTCACTAATTCCTGAAAGAAGATGTTTTAATGAAGGTTGTAATTTAAAAACTTTCCACTTACAAACTTTCCTAAATATGAACCAACGCCATCCATCAGAACCAAAGCATAACTACTGTCCCTACTACAAACAGGTAAGATTAGTTATCACTTTCAGTGACACTTTGGATACCTAAACAACTTTTCCTATTCTATGTAGAGAAGTTTCTATATATATATATATATATATATAAAACAAATGTGATCAGCATGCTCACTCAAGCAAAGATCATTTGCATAATTTATGCTTCGTTTTTCTTGGTTTACTCACTGGACAAACCTAGTTTTATATTACTTTCTAGATATAAATTAGTTAAGAAGGTAAATCCTTATGTATAAATGAAATAATAAAATTTGAAAATGACTTATGTGTATCCTGCTATTAGATTTGATATATAAAAATAATAAATTACCTTTGAGTCAGAATTTAGAAATGAGCACTAAGAGGATGATGATTACATTTAGTCCTCAAATAAAGCATCAATTACTATTCCCCACAGGAAAGGTGGACAATAAAACATACCAAAAAGAGATCAGAAATTTCTAGATCACAAATGACTTATTTCTTTTTATTTTTCTATGTATTTCTAAACTTTCTACCATAAGCATTTTTTTAAAACAAATATTTCAAAGTAAGTCTTAATAAGCTTAGATGTTTACTTTAAATCCTAATTGGTAAATGAATAAAGTTAATTATACTAGGGATGTCAAAAACTGATATATAATTTGATTCTTCACTATTAATTAAAAAATTTAAATGTACCATTAAAATTAAAATCTCATATTTTCTGAAAAGTATTTAGATATTAGACAAGAGGAATGGAAGATACAGGGCAAGACTAGTGGGTTAAAATGGCCAAATGGAACATTATTTTAGTCCAAAATAAATGATGCTTAGTACAATTTTTAGGAGCTCTAGTGGTGCAGTGCCTAAGGCATTAACTGCTAACTAAAAGGTTGGTGTTCAAACCCACCAGCCACTCCCTGGAAGGAAGATGGGGCAATCTACTTCTGTAAAGATTTACCGCCTTGGAAACCCAATGGGCGTCGATGTGATTTACAAATGACTCGATGGCAGTGGATCTGTTTTATTGCTAATATGATAGGTATAATCTTCGTTTAGTGGTAGGACAAAGAGATGCTCAGAATTAGAAATGACTACGCTAAATACGGTGAATGTCCAGTTTGAAAGGAAAAGCAAAATCTTTGTAGGAGTAATTTGGAATTTATTGAAAAGTAATATTTAAAAAAATAAGCTGATTTAAAATTTAAGGATTTAGAAAGTTCATTTTATAAGTAACTAAGGATTCCTACAAGGAGCACTGGTGGCACAATGGTTAAGTGCTTGGCTGGTGACTGAAAGGTTGGAAGACTGACCTACCTAGTGGCTCCATGGGAAAAAGACCTGGTGATCTGCTCCCATAAAGATTACGTCTTGGAAAACCTTATGGGGCAGTTCTGTCACATGGGGTTGCTATGAATAGAACACCAACAACTCAACTGCATCCTAAAACAAAGATTCCTAGAGATGTACAATTTTCCTAAGTATTTTTTTAAAAAAAGAAAATGGAATTTTATATCTACAGGAGACCTCAGAAACCATCTTATTTAAAACTTTCATTTATCTTTTCTCTTAAGTTTCAAGCTGCTGCATATGTAAGGTAACATGCTCAATAGTAACAGAAGTTAGTGGCAGAGGTCAAACTAGCATCCAGGTCTCTATAAATCAGGAATAGAGTTCTATTATAAAATATTAACATTAAAAGCATAGAACTCTATGAGAGAAAAAAGGAAAGACTTTATTTGATCCATAACAATCATATCCATTATTGTTGCTGTCAAAATTTCCCTCTTACATTCTTACTGATACATACCTTTTTCTTTATATAGAATTTAAGAAAAATGAGAACTGGTCAAGAATTTTATTAACATCTGAAGAGTTACAGTCACGTTATTATGACTATATGATAACATTATTAACATCATCTGACACAATAACTTTTCCAATAAAGTCTATTTAAGATCCACTACAGAATTACTTCAATCTCATATTAAAAAAAAAAAAAAAAAAATCAAGTGGTTAGGTGGTCTAGTTTTGTACAAAGAGGTCCCTCCCCCAAATTTATTGTGATTTGGGTTTAACTATACAAAGCAGAATTGTTTTACTCTTGGGGCACATTTACTTTCACTGCCCCAATTACAATCCCCAACCATAAAAAGCTCTCCTCCCCTTGCCCTTCTTATCTATGCATTCCTGTCTGTCCAGCTTTCCCTCTATGTGAGTGCCGTTCCTCTCATGTCTCATGGCTGATTGATTTAAGGGGTGCATCTCCCTAGACTAGGTGGGTGCATTGCCCTGGGGTAGGTTCTGCATGTAGGTGTTTTTACTGTTGGGCTGAGAGCCAAGCCATGGAAGTGAGTGCATTTCCGGCCTGAAGGATAACCCAGGGCCATAGGCTCGGGGGTTCCAGCAGTCTCTATCCAACTAGTAATTCTGATCATTTTTGTGTTTTTGAATTTTGTTTCACTTTTTTCCTTCCACTCTATCCAGGATCTCCAGTTTTGATCCCTTTCTGAGTGGTTGGCATTGGTAGCCAGGCACCATCTAGTTCTTCTGGTGTTAGGGTCATGAAGACTGAGGTACTTGTGGTCCATCATATCTTTGGAACTGTTTCCAAATGATTTTGATTTTCTTCACTCTTCTTTCCTCCAGATGAGAGGAGAACAAAAGTTGCATCTTAGATGGCCGCTCGAAAGCTTTTAAGACCACCGTTGTTACTCACCAAAGTAGGATGTAGAACAAGATTTTTATGTTGTGCCAATTGAGGATGATGTCCCCGAGACAGTGGTCCTGAGCCTGCAGGCCCAGTGATTCTCTCCCTCAAGGTGTTTGGTTGTCTCTGAGAAGCTATTCCAACCTTGTCCTCTGTTACTTCTGTAATGTATGTGGATAATTTTGTAGCACAAATACATACATAAGGCATTCTTCAGCCAAATCTATTCTTGGTCTTGGGTATATTCCTGTTTGCCTAACCCACCTGCTTTTCTCATCTGGCTATGCATTTACCTACCCCCAGCCTAGTGTTTGCTACTACTGGTAATGCAGTATTGTGCATGTAACAGCATTTGCCTCTGTTGTCTATAATTTTTGTGCACATTTCTGTGTCCTCCCTTTCCCCATAGTTACCATGCTGGTCACAGACTCAGGAAAGAGTTTTAATATCAAATATAATAATATTTATAATTTTAAGTACTCAGAAGATTAAGCAAAATTTTATCAGTTTAGGAGATTACAGAATGGATAGTGGGAATTTAAAACGAATGTGATTAATAAGCTGGCAACCTGACAGAAAACACAGCAGGCTGCCCTACCCAAAAGCAGGAAAAGAGAGTTTAGAAAGCAGTTTTCCTGGTTAGGTTTTTGTTGTGCACCTCACCTGCTCTGGAAGTAGTTTGCTAGCTCTGACGCTTCATGGTTCAGACTCCTCAGGTGCACGATTAAATTTCCAGAGTTGGTGAACATGGCGCCACAAGTTTTGCACTCGTAAATCCGAGGCTTGCGGATAATGTGCCGAGAAACCCTCATGTGGTGTTTATATTCCCCGAAGGAAGTGAAAGTGGCACTACATATCTGGCACCGGAAACAGCGTTTACCTTCGTGCTTTAGGCGATGCATCTTTAGCGAGTAAGCCCTGGTGAACTTTTTCCCACAGCGGTCACACTGAAATGGTTTAATTCCTAAAAAAAAAAAAAAACAAACAAAAATATTACATAAAAAGAGAGTATAAGGTCATAAACCTAACAAATTTCTAAATTTCAGAATATACTTTCTAAAATTTTTCTAATGAATTTTGTAGCAATAAATAATTTGAAAAGACAAAAATTACTACCAAAAAGGAATTTCAATTCAGTGGTTCAGAAAAGGTGCCAGAACATATGAAAAGTCACCAGCACTTTTTAGGGCATAGTCCCTAAGGCATTTTACTGCTAACCAGAGGGGTGGCGGATCAAACTCACCAGCCACTCCTCAAAAGCAAGACTGGGCAATCTACTTACGTAGAGATAATGCCTTGGAAACCCAAGGAGGGGTCGCTATGAGTTGGAACTGACTTGATGGCACTGAGTATTACATATAAGTATCACTTTTTAAGAAGAAAGAAAAAAAGGGATGGGGGAGGCTGATGTATATTCAAGCTGATTTTTGACAATTTTCTAAATCTATTTTAAATTTTAAAACACATTTTAACCATAGCATTTAAACAGAAACAAAACCTCCATGTAACTACATCTATTATTTTATTTCATTAAAATATGAGGTTTATACTGAAAAGAGGTAAAATGAATAGTATCTACTCTCCATTCTCATCTCAAAAAAAATAAAAAAAATTGTAATTTTAACATCTCTAAACATAATGATCGTGATAGATTCATCACCTGATGAACTGGCTTTTTGAGTACTTAATGTCATACTGATGGTGGTGCACTGGTTAAAGCATTTGGCTGCTAACCAAAAGGTCAGTTGTTTGAACCCACCAGCCGCTCCACTGGAGAAAGATGAGGTAGTCTGCTTTCATAAAGATTTATAGCCTTGTAAACCCTACTCTATGTTCTACTATGTCCCATGGGGTCACCGTGTGTCAGAATCAACTCAATGGCAGTGGGTTTGGGTTTGGTTTTTGATAGGGAAAAATATGTAGAAATTAGTAAGTGAATTATAAAGTGGTATTAATGGCCTCCTCCAATTCATTATCACAATTTTAGTAAAAACAAAACATAAATACCCTTCAAAACAAAATTTTTCAACTTAACTTTAACAAAATGATAGGGAATTAGTATTAGGAAAAGGATTAATAGACCTATCTATAGAAAGGACGCATACAGCTTACATTTTACCTGTAAGAATTTTGTTGCCTTTTAACATAATCATTGAACTTAAGTTTCAGGTCTGTTTTATAGATCATGTATCTAAAAATCTCTTATACTAAAAAAAACTACAATCAGGGCACAGAGAAATTTAGTATTGAAGAATTAACCCATTATTAAAATCTTAAAAACTTTTAATTTGAAATATTCAAAATTACAGAAATGCTGCAAGAAAAAATAGTACAAAGAACACCCATGTATGTATACCCTTCTAATTCATATGCTTTACCTGCCATGCTCATGCTTTTTCTCATAAATATCCACACACCTAGTATTTATTTATATATTTCACAAACACATACACACATACCTCTTATTAGGTCTTAATCAGAAACTTACATGGCAAATGTATTAAGCAAATAGCTTTCCGACACTGGACCATATTTCAGTAACAGACTTACCTATTCTGTTCTCATTTGACTTCTCAGCGATTTTTTTTAAAAATCAAAAGCACCCATTTTCTATTTTAACTGGATTCTAAAATGAAATGTATCAAAGAGCTCATTTATGCAACAATAGGAAAGATGACATTACCTGAGTGGATGAGCATGTGTTGTTTCAGGTTCTGAATGCGGGTGAATCGTACCCCACAAGTTGGACACTGAAAAGGTCTGTCGGGACCATTTGGACTTGGTCGCTCTGTACTGCTAGTAGAAGGAGCAATGTAGAGTTGGTAGGGATACTGAACATTTTCCAATCTAAAAAAAACAAAAAACAAAAAACAAAACCAAAGAAGGCAACTAGGCTCTGTTTTAAAACTGAATATATATTTCTATTGGTCAACATTAGATGAAGAAAAACAAAACTTAAAGATGTTTTGAAATACTTTGTGGTTAACTGTTAGGTTAAGTTTCACTTAAAATATGAAAAGCAATGTTATTGTCCAGAATTTCCAACATCTTAGGTTAAACATAGACATAAGACCACGGAACATTCCAAACAATTTTACCTTAGCTTTAATTACCAGGGGTGGGAGGGGAGGAGAGGGAAAGCTGTTAGGTAGGTAGAGGTAAGTATTGATTTTGGGGAAGAGAAGGGCAATGTACCAAATATGAGTGATCAACATGGTGGCACTGAAGAAGAGCAAGATATAGAGAGGTATATGGGAGGTACAGACAATAAAGATGAACCCTTTTGCACATACAGTACTGTGTTGTCAGTGAAGGCAAACATGGGTATACAGGTGGATAGATGGGTCGACAGGCCGAACTATTAGGTATGTCTATGAACCAGGGAGCGTATCCAAGACCACATATAGGGTTGGCAGACAATGGCCCTATAAGCGTATTTGTATGATCTGAATTCCCAGATGTATAGTAGAGCTGACAAGGTTTGTAGTCACTTCTTGGTCACACCCAGCTACCCAGAGGGACTGAGTAGTTGAACCTGTGGGCTTGGGACCATAGTCACAAGGGACATTAAGCTCAATTGGCATGACATACTACACAAAACACTGTTCTACCTCCTACTTTGGCGAATAGTAATTGGGATCTTAAAAGTTTGCAAGCAGCCATCTAGATACAACGATGGGTCTCTCCTAGTCCAGAGCAAAGAAGAATGAAGAAAATCAAAGATCCATGGAAAGAATTAGTCCTAGCAACCGGTACACCATGCGATCCACAGCCTATATGACTATGAGACCAGAAGAACTAGATGGTGCCTGGCTACCACTGTCAACCACTTGGAGGGGAATTTATGTAGGAGATTCTGGATAGAGAGGGAGAATAATGTGGAACAAAATTCAAAATCATTTGGGAAAAAAAAAGGGGGGGGGACCAGGTGTGCTGGTCTGACAGAGCCTGGTGGAACCACTGAGACTATGGCCCTAGCTGCCCTTCAGGTCTGGAACTGAACTCACACCTGTGGCTTCCAGCCAAACAAAAGACAGGCATATGAGTTGAACATTTACCTGAGGTAGATACACTCCCTGGAGAGAACAATCATGGGAGAAAGAAGGGCTGTTTATGCACAGGGAGACAGCTGAGAAGGCAGGAGTGCATACAGGGATGGACACAGGGAAGAGGTAACTATTGGGAGGAAGTGGGAGGGAGCTGTTGCATTGTGGGAAATTGTAGTCAATGTCATAGGACAAAGTGTATGTGAACTGCTTTATGGAAAGTGAATTTGATCAGTAAATTTTCACCCAAATCACAACAACAAAAAAAGAAAATCCAGGCACATATCTGTTATACCAGTGTCAGCTATTTAAGAACACTGAAGTTTGTTTGAGGAGCTCTGGTGGAGTAGTGACTAAGGCATATGACTGCTAACCAGAAGGCTGGGCAATTTACCTCTTTAGAGATACTGCCTAAGAAATCCAAGGGGGTCACTATGAGTTAGATTCAACTTGACAGCAGTGAGGTTTTGAGTACTTTGAATCCTTCAAAATTTTCAACAAATAACAGTTTCTAGGTATATTCTGGATTCTACACGAGTTGTTCAATCATTCACTAGAATTTATATTTATTGGTGGGAGAGATAATAAGTAATACAGCTAATCATTGGAACAGAGAATTAAAATAGAGTGATGCAATAGTTATTGGGTGTTGCTATAGATGGAAGGTCAGGAAAGGCTTCTGTTCTCTGAGAAAGTGACACTTAAAACAGTGATCTTAAAGTTAAGAAGGAGCCAACAACTTGAAAATCAGGGAGGAAAGCATTTCAAATAAAGGCCGTAATGGGAGCTCTGGTGGTGCAGTTAAAGCATTGGGTTATTAACCAAATGGTCGGTGGTTTAAACCCACTAAACATTCTGTGGGAGAAAGATAAGGCAGTCTGCTTCCATAAAAGATTTATAGCCTTGGAAATCCTAAGGGGCAGTTCTACACTGTTCTATGGGGCCGCTATGAGTCAGAATTGACTTAAATCAATGGTAGTGTCTTTGGTTTTGGTTTGGAAAGGCCTTAAAAGCAGCAGAAATGCCCTAAGGAAGAACAAACTGGAATATTCTACAAATGGATGAAGGTCAATGTAGCTACAACATGCAAGAGAAAAATGGTCTAAGAGTGTCAAGCTGAAGTCATATTACATATGGCTTTTAAAAAGAGTTTAAGTATGAAGGGAGTTTACTGAAGAATATTAAGCATCTATTGCTTAAAACAGTGACATACTCTGACTTTATTTGAAACAGCTTCAACATTTTGGCTGCTGTATGGAGAATGGATTGGAGTACGGGAAGAAAGAAATCAGAGGTTAGTTTGAAGTATCTTGCAATAGTAAAGACAAAAAATGGTGGTGACCTGGACTAGGGTAGTTGTAACAGAGATGGAGGAAAAGTGAATAGATTAGGGGTATGTTTTGAAGTAGAGTGGACAGTACTTTCTGAAGGATTAAATATGGGAAAGGGGGAATAGGGAGTGTTGAGGGAATGAAGTATCAAGAATTCCCAGAGATTTTGCTTGAGAAATTGAGTGGATAATGATACTGTTTACTGAAATGGGAAAGACTAGAGAAGCAGGATTTAGAGTGCAAGTTAGAAGTCAAGAGTTCTGTTTTGGCTATGTTAGTTCTGAAATGGCCCTTGTATATCTTTATAGAAATATCAAGCAGGGAGGTCAGTGCTAAAGATGACTTGTATTCCCAAGTATGTGGTATACAGATCAGAGGTCAACAAAGATTTTCTGTAGCAGGCCACAGAATAAATATTTTTGGTTTTGTGCACCATACTGTCTCTGCTGCAACTGCTAAACTCTGCCAATGTAGTACAAAAGCACCCACAGACAACATACAAACAAATGAGCATGGCTGTGTTCTAGTAAAACTATTTACAAATACAGGTGGTAGTCTTGAACTGGCTTGTGGTTCATAGTTTATTGACCCCTGATAGAGTATTATTTAAAGCAATGGGACTCGATAGTTTTGCAAAGGCCAAAACAAACAATCAAACCCACGTAGAGGTAGTCTAATTTATAATGTGATGATGCTACCTAATTACAATGAAAGGCATACCTTAATGAGGTCCCATCAAACAAACTTCTTACATAATTCCCAGACAAAATCTTTGAATTTAGATTGGTAAGCAAAATCCTTACATGAAAATTATATACTATACTAACCGATCATCATCATCTGCATGGGCATTAGTGCTAGAAGTGCTTTGAAGTGTAGGTAGCCCCTCGGTGACACCTTCATCTACTGAGCCTATAAATAAAAGAAAGAGGACATCAGTCAATACTTCGGTATAAATAAAAATGAAGATATTAATTGTAAGATGTATCTTTAAGCCTCTAACACATACTATGTAATAATGTTGTTGTTATGTGCCGTTGAGTCGGACCCGACTCATAGTGACCCCTCCTTGAGTTTACAAGGCAGTATTATTATGGAAGTAGATTGCCCAACCTTCCTTCTGAGGAGTGGCTGGTGGATTTGTATCACCAGCCTTCTGGTTAGCAGTCAAGTGCCACAGGCACTACACTACCAGAGCTTCTATCTAATATATATATCCTGAATTATTAATCAATAATAATGTTATATAGTATTTATTTTTTGGTTTATATGATTAAAAAACATCACAGGTAAGACAACAGTCTTATATTATTATTTAAATTATTTTATAAGTATTTCTTTGACACAAATTTCAGGAAACCACCAGAGCAACTGCAAACTACAAAAATTCACACAAATTGGATAATATTACAGTTTTTTAAGGAAGGACAGCAATTTTTATTTTAAAGCTTGTTTGTGAAATACACAACTTTTAAGTAGAGTTTTAAAGAATTATAAAGCCGTGCAACCTCCACACAAGATCACACTGTCTACATTCTAAAATTCCCCACTTACCCTTTCCTGATCACAAACCCCTACTTTCCTCTAAGAAGTAATTATTATCTTTTATAGTTACTGTTTTCTTCCTTTTAAAAATAGCTTTATCTCAAATATATGCACCAATAAACCAGGGGATGTTTTTTGTTGGAACATATCCAAGTATTGTGTAGGGCTGCTTTTGACTATAGAGAGGATCCAAGATGGCAGACTAGGCAGATAAAACATGCAGATCCTCTACAACAAAGACTTGAGAAACTAAGTGAAATAGCTACGGATGAAAATCCAGGAAACCAGAGCTACAAAGGAAAGGATGAAACAGATCAATTATTGATGAAAGGAAAAGACTGAACGAAAACAGTCAAGAAGGAGTGGTAAACTGCCAACTGGCAGAATGGCCATTTGGAATTATTGCAAGCAGCATTCTGATTAAAGCAGGGACCAAATAACTGGCTCTGTTTGTCCACACCAGAGATGATGAATAGAGAGGTGTGATCTCCTCCTTTACCTTGCACAACCTTCTGGTGACCAGAGGTATGGCCTCCCTATCTCCATCACCTGGTGGCTAGTCAAACTCCCCTCATTGCCAGTGCTGTACTGCTGCTCCCCCCACCCTTAAATCTTTCTGCTTAGTTCTTCCCTCTTTCATGCTTTTATTTTTTACTTTCTTTTTATGGATCAAAAGAACTGGCACCCCTCCCCCCACTGCCCATGAAGTTAGCAGTGCTGTCCCTACCCCTTCCTGCTCAGAGGTACGTACTCCCATGGAATGCTGTGTTTCTGAGCAGCTGTGTCTGGTGGCTGGAACTTGCACCAGCACTATACTGCTTTTTTCTTTCTTTTCTTCTTCTTCTTCGTTCTTCCCTCTTCTCCCCCCATCTTCACAGTTGGCATCACCTACCCCAACCCCTCCATGGATGGTGATGCATACTCCCCCAGAGTGACCTCTATGTTCCCTCTGCAGCTGTGTTTGTAAGAGAGGATCCAAGATGGCAGACTAGGCAGATAAACCATGCAGATCCTCTACAACAAAGACTTGAGAAACTAAGTGAAATGGCTAACACGTGTACCAGTTTTTTTTCTTTTTCCCCCTTCTTCTCTATTCTTCCCTCTTCCCTGCCCCCTACTTTTTTTAATCCAGCTAAGTGAGTGCTTCGCCACAGCCACCCCTCCTCTCTGTTCAGTAGTGGCATTCTTGACCTTCTGTATTTAGTGATGTGTGCTCCTGTGAAGTGAGTGTCACATTTCCACTGCAGATATGTTTGGCAGCTAGCACCTGTGCCACTACACTGTGGCAGCTTTTTTTCTTTCTTTCTTAGGTCTTTCTTCATTTCCTTGTTTTCCTTTTCCTCTGATCCTCTTTTTTTCTATCTTTCCCTAGAAGTTGGAAGCTACCTACTCTACCTAGCCATATCTACACCTGCCACCTCATCCACTGGACAAGTGCCACCACCTATTCAAGAACCACTGGACTGACAGCAGCCAACAGGTGTCCAGCCTGCCCTCAGCTGCTCTGTATGATTAGTGACCAGAGACTTGAAGTCATACTCCCACTCACTACTAAATCCACCCAGAGATAGGTGTGAGTGCTCCACTGCTGCCAAAGTAGAGCCCAGAGTGATGTGGCCACCCTGTTGCCTAGATAGAGTAAAACAAAGTAAAACAAAAAATCAGGGTGAAGCAAACCAACATACATTCACCAAATTAATACAGTAACACTATAATGTCTCCCCTTGGAAACACAGACAACTTCAAATCACACTAAAAACAAGACAAAACAAAAACCACAATAGGATGGCTCAAACAAGACCAAAACAGGGCCAGAAAATCTTCTGTTGGAAGAAATGCTATTAGAACTTCCTTATAAGGAATATAAAAGAATTATAGTTACGTACCTTCAATGGATCAAGACAAAATTCAAGGAAACAACAGATATAATCAAGAAACACACAAAACTCTAAAAGAATTAAAAAAAAAAAAATACAAGAACAAGTTGACAAAATAAATGGAAAATAAGAAACCTACAAAAACACAAATAGAAATCCAGAAGATTAATACCAAAATTTCAGAAATAGATAAATGCATTGGAAGGACAAAGGAGTAGTAGTATGGATTCAATGAAGAGAGAATTAGTGTGACTGAAAACAAATCTCTTACTACAACCTGTTAGATGAACAATCAGAAAAAAGAGCAACAACAAGAAAAAAATGAAGACAGTCTAAGAATTATGTGGGACATCAAGAGGACTAACTTACATGTGATCGGAATTGCAGTACAGTTAGAGA
Source organism: Orycteropus afer afer (assembly GCF_000298275.1). Lineage (NCBI taxonomy): Eukaryota > Metazoa > Chordata > Mammalia > Tubulidentata > Orycteropodidae > Orycteropus > Orycteropus afer. The sequence continues at coordinate 343,517 of NW_006922080.1, read as the reverse complement.
CAAAAAAAAAAAAAAAAAGCACTGAGAAAAGTGTCAAAGACGTGTTGGAAGAAAACTTCCCTAATATCAAGCAAGATGAGAAAATATCCATGCAAGAAGCTAAATGAACCCCAAATAGGGCAGACTACAAAAGAAAATCACCCAAGACATATCATAATCAAACTTTCTAAAACCAAAGACAAAGAATCCTGAAAGCAGTTGAAAAACTAGAAGTCACCTATAAATAAGAATCAGTAAGACTAAGCTCTGATTTTGCCACAAAAACCATGCAAGAAAAAAGGCAATGGGTTGACATACATAAAATACTAAAAGAAAAAACCTGACAACCAAGAATTATATATCCAACAAAACTGTTCTTCAAAGAAACCAAAACACCCACTGCCCTCAAGTCAATTTCACCTCATAATGACCCTGCAGGACAGAGTAGAACTGCCCCAAAGGGTTTCCAATGCTGTAATCTTATGCAACAGACTGCCTCACCTTTCTCCTGTGGAGCTGCTGGTGGGTTCAAACTTCTGACCTTTTGGTTATCTGCTGAATAACCCTCAAATACAATGGTGAAATTAGCACATTCCCAGATAGACAGAAATTAAACGAACTGGCAAAAACCAGACAACCTCACAAGAAGTGCTAAAGAGAGTCTGTTCTGGTTATCCAGTGCTACTCTGACAAGAATATACCACAAAGGGGATGGCTTTCATGAACAGGAGTTTATTCTTAACAATTTGGAGGCTTTATGTCCAAGTTCAAAATGCCACGCTCTAGGAGATGGTTGAAAGGCCCTCAACCCTGGGCTTCACTTCTGCCTCCTGCTCTTGGCCCACTGGAGTAGAGGCTTTTCTTCACTGAGACAGCTGCTGGCTGCTGAGACTGACAAGCCCAAGGTTGACAAGTAAAAAGGCACAGTCCTGATGTTAACAAGCCACATGGCAGGCCATTAATTCAAGTCCACTGAAAGTCCCAAGGTCAGCAGAGCATGGTAGGCTGCTGAACAACGACACGACTACATGCAAGGTTCAAGCGTGTCATAAGCTAAAGACCATTCCTAAAGCTGTTTCTTACATACGGGAAGCAGACCACATACCCCAAAGCAGCTTACTTAGCTGCTCTCAGATTTCACCATGGAGTTGATTACCAGTCTCATTATGGGGAATACTACATCCAGCTGCCCAGCCACTCAATGAAGTTTGTTCATTATGCTGTTGTATAATAGTCACAACTTATCCATTTTACTCCTGAACATTTGTTTCAGTTTCAGGCTATTATGAACAATGCTGCTGTATTTATTCTTGTACAAGTAACTTAATGCTCATGTGGTCACTCTTCCTTAGAAAACTTCTAAGGAACTGTTAAGTCATCAAATATGCAATTGTTCAACTTATTAGAAAAAAGCTATTTTCCAAAGTGACTGTACTACATCACAAACCTGCCAGCAGTGTATAAAAGCTGTGTTGCTTCACATCCTCACAAACACTTGGTATTGTCAGATTTAAAAATTGTTGCTAATCTTATATATTTCACTGTGATTTGTATTTAATTTCCCTTATTACTGAAGTTGAGCACTTTTTCATAATTTAACGAATGCTCTTTTGTGAAATGTCTGTTTAAATCTTTTGATCTTAAGTTTTCTGCCTTTTAAGAGTTCTTTTTTCATATCTAAGTTGCAAATATATCTTTCACCCTTCCACTGTTTGTCTTTTTATGACTTCTTTTGAGAACTGTAATTTTAAAACAATTTCTGTGATTTGGGTGAAAGATACAGAGCAAATTCACTTTCTATACAGCAGCTCACATGCACTGTCTCATGACATTGACTGCAACCTCCCACAAAGTAACAGCTCCCCTCTCACTTCCTCCCCATAGTTACCTCCTCCCTGTGTCCTTCTCTCCCATGCACTCCTGGTCCCAGGAGCTGTCTCCCTGTGCATACAACAGCCCTTCTTATCTCCCAAGATTGATCTCTCCTATGAGTGTATCTACCTAATGCAAATGTTCTGATCATATGCCTGTCTTTTGTTTGGCTGGAAGCCACAGGAGTAGGTTCAACTCCAGACCTGAAGGGCAGCTAGGCGCCACAGTCTCAGTGGTTCCACTAGGTGATAACCATAAGTTTTAAAACGGAAATGAATTGACTAATCTTTTCCACTATGGCCAGTAAGTTTTGGTCTTGTTTTTAAAATCTTTCCATATCCCTAGCTACTTTAATGAAGGGAGCTCTGGTAGCGCAGTGCCTAAGGCACTTGACTGCTAACCAGAAGGCTGGCAGTTCAAACCCACCAGCCACTCCTCGGAAGGAAGGTTGGGCAATCTACTTCCATAGTGATACTGCGTCAGAAACCCAAGGAGGGGTCGCTGTAAGCCGGGTCCGACTCGACAGTACATAACAACAACAGCAGCAGCTACCTTAATGAAAGATGTGTTTTGGCTTTTACATTTAGGCTTTTTCTTTAATCTGGAATTGATTTTGTGACCCAATAGACCCAACTCATTTTTTGAGGTCAATCTTTTCTCCTCTGCTTTGTACTATCACCTGTCATATATCAAGTGAGCATAAACGCACAGGTCTGTTTCCAAGGTCTTTATCAGTTCCATCTTTTTGTCCTTACATTAATGTCAATCTGTAGTTATTACCTCTTTATAATCAAATCCTGATAATCAGGTAGAACAAGTCTTCTCATTCTGCTCATTTGCTTCATGAGCATCTTGGCTATTCTTGGTCTGTTCCTATTGTTTTTTTATTGGTTGCCTTAGGAATCATAACAAACACAGTTATCAAAGTCTAAACTTTTACTTCGTCCTGGATAATATTAAGACCTTAGAACACTTTAACTTCATTTCCTACCCACTTTGCCCATCCTACAACTTAGAAATTATTGTTGTCTGATATTTTACTTTTCTTTTGATTAAGCTCCACTAATTTTTTTTATATACAAGCAGTATTTATTGACATTTATATTTACCTCTTTCTTTGCTCTTCACTCCTTCTTATATTTGACCTTCCATCTGTGCTCATTTCTGCCTTAAGTCCATCCTTAAGAATTTTCTTTAGTGATGATTTGCTGATGATGAATTTTGTTACTGCTTCTGTCTGAAAATATCTTTTCCTCTTTGAAAGATATTCTCATTATGTAGAAATCAATACTGGCAGTTATTTTTCCGCCCCCCTTCCCCCACATGAAGATATCACTCCATTGTTATTTAAAAGTCAGGTATTCTTTTCAAGGTAATCTACCATTTCTCTCTGATTGCTCTTTAGTTTTTTAAAAATTTTGTGTGTGATATGTCTAGATTTGTGTTTCTTTGCTGGTCTCTAATCTGTGAACTGGTATCTTTCATAAACTCTGGAAAATCCTCAGATATTCTTCTTCTTTTGGGACTCCCATAAAACATATATTGGATTTACTTTATCTTCCATAACTCTTACCCTCTTCTTCACTTTATCTCCACCATTCTGACTTTCTCTGTGCAACATTCAGGTAATTTCTTATCTTCTGATTTACCAGTTCTCTTTAAATCTAATCTGCTGCCAAAATATTCACTGAGTTTTAAAAATTTTAGTTACTTTTTTATTTCTAGAGTTGTTTTTCTCAAATCTGCTATGTGACTTTTCATAATTTTCTGTTCTCTAGAATTATTGTTCATTCTTGTTTACTTCTTTAAACATTATTTCTTTTGTACATGTCTGAGAACTATTGCCAATTAGTTTCTGCTACCTGTTATGTTTTTTGTTGTTTTCCTCCTGCTGGTTCTCACTTGGCTTGTTTTCTTGTGTACTCTGATTTTGGTTAATGCCCTTAAAAATTTATTTGTAGGGGATATGTCCTGAGGTTAGGATGAATACATACTCTTCAAGAGATTTATGTTTGGTTTTGACAAGCTTGAAGGAAAACTATCAGACAGGGACTGCTCTAAACAAAATTTACTGTTTGACATTCCCTATCCTTCCCATCTAGGTATAAACAGGATGTTTATCTATAGGAGGGCTGGTCTGTGGCCATGACCTCTCAGGCATATTCCCACCCCCCTTTCTCTATTCTTCTTCTGGTCTGCCTATTGCCAAGCAGTTTTTGCTACAGTTCTCTTAAGTTTGGAGGAAGGGGAGCAGGTTTAGTTCTGGTGCACCCTTATTCTGATGGCACAGCCCTTCAGAGTCTGTACTTGATACGTGGAGCAATTCTCTAAGATTTCACAACTTTGACATGCTCTAGAAAAATCTGTGATAGGGTTATATTTGCCTTTACTTTTTTTAAAAAAACACTAAATATAAGCAAGTATGAAGAATATCAATTATTATACTATGTTCTAATACACGGAATACACTCAGAAACTTTGGAAAACAAACTATGTGTATTTACAATCATTTCTAACCACAGTCTCTTTCTTCCCTGCTCCCAGCATCCCACCCCTATTGATATGGGTTTAGCATTTCTGTTCATGCCTTTTCTTTTTGTTCCCCTTACTATCAAGTGACATTTATGCTTTACCCCTATGCCTACATATTCAACCTACCTCTGATACTTCTGATTTGTTGTTTTCAATCCAGATGAGGTATGGGAACTAGATAATGCTGAATTTTGTTTAAGAAACAAGGGCTCACTTGTCAATTTTTCCATTCTTACATTTTTATTTGAAAAAGAAAAGGAAATAACACTAACATTTTACTCTGTCCTAGTATAATATATACATCTGTCCTAGTGGTGTAGTGCCTAAGGCATTTAACTGCTAACCAGAAGGCTAGCAGTTCAAACCCACCAACCACTCCTCGGAAGGAAGACTGAGCAATCTACTTCTGTAGAGATACCACCTTGGAAACCCAAGCAGGGTGCGGTGTAGTAAATTACTTAGTGTGGCTTTTCTACCCATAAGTCTTTGTAAACTCTAAGGTGGGAATTGCTATTAGCTACGGAGGAGATCCAGATTTTAAAGTCGCCCACCTGGGTTATTTCTGTTGGGCGTGGCACAATGCAATGTT
>NW_006922080.1:319632-338160 GCF_000298275.1 Orycteropus afer afer | reverse complement strand
GAGAGGTGGTGGGTGCTCTGGGAGGAACGGTTGGAGAAAGGACTGGAGGGAGGCAACATGTCTGGCCTGGCAGTAATAGGCCTTGGGTTACTGCTGGTAACCCTGTCTTCCCTTTGTGGAATTAGAGGAGGTCGGAACATGTGGCCTCCTTGTCGTTTTTGCACAGGGGTTGCTATGAGTCGGGATCGACTTGACAGCAATGAGTTTTTTCAGTATAATATATATTATATATTCTATACTATATAATATATATTCCTAATATATTAGGAAAAATCCTAATATTTGTACTTGGTCACCATGGATACAAAAATCTACTTTATAATGTATTCTGAACTTCTTATCTAGAGTGCAGACAGTATTAAAACTTATAGGCAAAGAAAGGCATGCAAAAGAGGCCTGGAGATGTAATTAGACTAGGCCAGGAAACTTCATTTAATTGACATCTGCTCCTCACCATCAGGCAGGCTATACTACTCCTAGGAGAGACTGGAATCTTGATGTGGTAGAAATAAAAACCATTCTGTCTTGCATGGACTCCAGTATTTTCAGGCTTTGCTTAAAAACGTGACCAAAGAGAGATGAAGTCATGATACATGCTACAACATGGATACACCTTGAAAACATTATGCCAAGTGAAATAAGTCTGTCACAAAGAAGCAAGTATATATGATCCCACCCTATATAAAATATCTAGAAGAAGCAAGGGTATAGAGAGTAAAGTTTACCAGAGGCAAGAGAGAAGGGGGTCAGGGAAAGTCATTGTTTACAAGCAATGAGGTTCTACTAATGATGATAAAAGAATTTGGAAATGGATAGTGAAGATTGTTGCATAGCAAAATGAAAGCAATTAACATCACTGAACTGTTCAGGTCAAAAATACTGAAATTGCCAATTTTTTGTTACATATACCTCTACTATCCTCCCCAAGACAATATACAAATAAACTGGAGTATAAGATACATGGTCCCTCTTAAAACAGTACATATTTTACATACTAAAATGTCATCTAAAGCTTGGTTTCTAGGTCCCTAATCTGATCGACAGTGATCAAGTTAAGTAAAAGAACCTAACACCCATCTGTGGCTACTAAATGCACCAAAAGCTAAAAATAAAAAACACTCCAAACTAACTGAAGAGTTAAAACAAACGTTTAACATTTTATCCATACTCCTATAAAAACCAACAAAAAGACAAACAATCCAATTAATAAATGAGTAAAGAACCTGAACAGATACTTCTCCAAAAAAAGATATACAAATGGCCAATAAGCACATGAAAAAAAATTTATAATGTCTTTAGTCACTCCAAACCAAACCAAATCCACTGCCACTGAGTCAATTTTAACTAAAACTGACCCTATAAGGCAGCGTAGACTGCCCCCGAGTTTCCAGGGCTGTCAATCTTTATAGAAGCAGATGGCCCCATGTTTCACCTGCAGAGCAGCTGGTGGGTTCAAACCACCAAACTTTTGGTCAGTAGCTGAATGTCCTAACCAGTGTACCACCAGAGCTCTTCCATTAGTCATTCAAAAAAAAAAAAACCAACAAAACAAAACAAAAAAAAACTCACAGCCCTGATAGCGACCCCTCCTTGGGTTTCCGAGGCAGTATCACTACAGAAGTAGATTGCCCAATCTTCCTTCTGAGGGGTGGCTGGTGGGTTTGAACTGCAATCCTTCTGGTTAGAAGTCAAATGCCTTAGGCACTAGGCCACCAGAACTCCCTCCATTAGTCACTGTTGTTGTTGTTATGTGCCGTCGAGTTGGACTTGACTCATAGCGACCCCTCCTTGGGTTGCCGAGGCAGTATCACTATGGAAGTAAATTGCCCCATCTTCCTTCCAAGGAGTGGCTGGTGGGTTTGAACTGCCAGCCTTCTGGTTAGCAGTCAAGTGCCTTAGGCACTCAAAACCACAGTGAGATGCTGGTGGGAATGCAAAATGGAATACTTGCTGTAGAAAACAGTTCGGTGTTTTTTTAAAAAGTTAAACATAGGAACTATCAAATGACTCAGCAATCCCAATCCTAGGTATATAGCCAGAAGAAGTGGAAGTAAGAACACAAACACAAACTTGTGCACCATTGTTCACTGCAGTACTATTCACACCAGCCAGAAGGTGGAAAAAGCTAAATGTCCATCAACAGATGAATGAATGGTATTTATATACAATCAAATATTCCTCAGCCAAACAGAAAGTTCTGACACATCCTATGACATGGATGAACTTTGAAAACATCATGGGGAATGAAAGAAGTCAGACACAAAAGGATAAATATTGTATGACCCTACTTATAAGAAACATCTAAAATAAGCAAATGTATAGAGACAGAAAGTAGATTAGTGGTTACTAGAGGCAGAGGGGAAAAATGTGGAGTTACTGCTGAAAAAATTTTTGGAAATAGATACTGGTGACTGTTGTACAACATGGTAAGTATAATTAATGTCACTGAATTATACAACTAGAAATGGTTAAAATGGCAAATTTTATGTTATATATATTTTACCACATAAAAATAAAAATTTTTACTATACAAAAAGGGTTAAATTTCTCATGATTTAAACTTAAAAATACCTACTTAGCATTTAAGAGTTAAATAAGTTATTGTTCTCTTCATAACTTGATAAAGTAAGAGAGTAGATGTATAAAATTATATTTAATGAAATGGAAAATAACCAGTTACCATAGTGGTGTAGTGCCTAAGTCATTTGAATGCTAACCAGAAGGCTCGTGGTTCAAATCCACCAGCCACTGCTTGGAAGGAAGACTGGCAATCTACTTCCGTAGAAATATTGGCTTGACACCCAAGGAGGGGTCGCAATGAGTCAGAACTGACTGGATGAGAGTGAGCTTGGTTTTTTGTTTTATAGTCAACTGTAACTCATTGTGACCCCATGTATGTCAGAGTGATTTTTTGGCAGTACAGTGAAACTTGTGACAGCTGGAACTCAATGGGACTACCTTGTTTTTCTGGGTCTTGTAAGTTTTCTGACTTTGACAGGGTATAGCCTTTCCACTTTTCTACTGCTTATTTTAGTGGAATATGGAAAGGATCACATGGGTTCCAGCTTTCGCAGGTTTTATTGTAGATCTTCCAAACCTTTCTTCTAAGGGGTCTCTGGGTGGACTTGAACCACCAACCTTTAGGTTAGCAGCCACACATATTAACCATCTGCACCATCCCGGGATTAAAGGATTTCATTTTATGAAATTCTTACAATTTTATAAATCATAAAGATTACATGTGTTAACTAAACTGTACTAATTTTAAGAACTTGGATAAATGATTATGTTAATAAATCTTTGAGGGCAGTTTCTAAGAAAAAAAGAGATTCAAAACACCAATCATTAAATATAATTTAAATTTACCCGTTTCTTATAACAACAATAGAATTTGTACATATATTTGTGTCAAATGATCATTAGGTAACAAAGATTTGCTCCTTCACCATATAAAAAGAAGGATAATAGGAAAACTAAGTTTTCCTAAAATTTTCTGAATTTAATTCTAAACTTCTATAAAAACTCTTATTTACCAAATGTTATGATGTAAATTAAAAAAAAAACTTGATAAAGAGTTTATTTTTCCTAGATTAATTATACATAAGTATGCTAACATAAATACATGAATGTACATAATCTTCAAATTAAAAGAAACATATGCATATTTAAACACAAAGATACAGTAACTTGCTACAAACATTTTTTCCAGGACTCTCAATTCACTCTAATTTTGTTTCATGAAAGTCTGGATGGGTATTATTCCAATTTTGGGGGTCCGTGGGTTGTGCAACAGATAAGTGTTTGACTACTTGCTAAAAGGATGGTGGTTCAAAACTATCCAGGGGTGCCTCAGATGACAAGCCTGGTGATCTGCTTCAAAGGGTCACAGCTTTAAAAAGCCTATGAAGCAGTTCTATTCAGCATGCATTGGGTTGCCATAAACTGGAATCCAGGCAACAGAAACTAACAACATCATCCTAATTTTATGGCTATGGAAACTCAGTGAGGTTAAGTAACTTGCTCAAAGTCACACATCTATTCAAAACTGGTAGCAGAATCCAGGTCTGTCTGACTCCAAAGACTAAACTTTTAACGTTCTGCTACTACAATGCTTCTCCATATGAACCATGTTCTAATTCTAGCATTCTCTCACAATTATTCTAGGTGCTCATCTAGAGCACCAGTACTACTAGAGAAAATTATCAACTATTTCTTAATACCTTAACTGGCCCCCTAACAATCACTTTTTTTTTTTTAATGGCAGAGGTTTTAGAAGTTTAGAAAAAATGAAATTCCTTCAATAATCTAGATAAACTATAGATTATCTAGAACTAATTCATGTTTTTTTGGCCAACACTTTTATAAAGCCATAAAGCCATATCACTTAAAGCCTTCTCACTTAAATTTTTTTTCCTTCAACTATACTAGAAATCGATGCTCTCATCTTTTTGAGTAACTAGGACCAAATCTAAGCTTACCAGTCTTCTTCCCTTCTAAATTTGCTAAATTTATTACTTCTATTTGTTCTAAAAGGAGTTCTTGTGGTGCAGTGCCTAAGGCATTTGACTGCTAACCAGAAGACTGGCAGTTCAAACCCACTAGCTGCTCTGTAGAAGGCAGATGTAGCAATCTACTTCTGTGAAGATTTACTGCCTTGGAAACCCAATGGGGGTTGCTATGAGTTCGAATCGACTCAACGGCAGTGGGTTTATTTGTTTTAAACTCGAAATGTCTGATTTTATAACTTTTTGCTGGGTAAATAGCAAAAAAGGGAATTTAAAATCATGTGTAAAATACCATTTGAATAAATTTCAAATCATGTATATTTTAGAATTTGATTTTATTTCTTTTTTAATTGTGATTTGGGTGAAAGTTTACAGAGCAAATTCCTTTTCCATATAGCAATTCATATTCATTTTGTTTCATGCCATTGACTGCCATCCCCCATAATGTAACATCTCTCTTCTCACTTCTTATCTGTGGTTATCTTTTCCCTGTGTCCTTCTTTCCTATGCCTTCCTGCCCTCTAAAGCTGCCTCCCTATGCAAATACTGCTTTCTGATCTCCCATGATGGTTGTTCCACCTTATATGCCTGTCTATTGTTTGGCTGGAAGCCACTATGATAATGAATTTATCAAATATTCTCAATCCCTAGAATTATGAACTTTTAAAATAAACCAGTAATTAAGTATTCTAAACACAGTATGGATAAAATACCATGCACATCTTCCCTTTCTCCCTCCCACATTTATTGTTTATTACTGCCCACTATATCCTAGGCATTTAATTAAAAAAAAAAAAAAAATATATATAGATATATATATATTTTTTTAAAACAGTGTAGATTTGGAGTTAAGGTAAGTTAAGAGTGACCAGTACATTAGATATGAAAGCATGAGGGACAAACCCCATTTGGATTTATCTTATTGTATAATAGTAAGAGCAGAGAAGTTGCTCCAATGTCTTCTTTATATAGAATCACACTTATTAACAGTGTATACTGGAAACAAATTCAACTTATTAACTGAAAAGTTTATTCTACTTATGTACCTCACTTCTCTATTTTATCATATTAATAAGAACATAAAGGCAAAATCTGAACTGATATGCTTGAGAATGGTAAAGGAATTATTATTTTACATGTCTAGTTTACAAGGTATTTAGTTAGATTAATATTTAGGTTTCTAAGTTCTCAGATAAACAACTAAAAATAATTATTCATTCAACAGCTTATTATTTAGAAGGTATCAAGGTATCTTCAGGATTAAAGTCTCTAGTAATTCAACAAAAACTTGGTCACATCAAACAAGAGGTATGACCTCTTGCCATCAGATATTTTATTGGATGGGAGGCTTAAAGAAAACCTTTGGTGTAGTTTAAAAGTGCCCAGCTGCTAACAACAAGGTCGATGGTCTAAATCCATCAACCACTCCATGGCAGCAGAGAAATGTGACAGGCAGTCTGCTTCTACAAAGATTTACAGCCTTGGAAACCCTATAAGGCAGACCTACTCTGTGGTATAGGGTCACTGTAAGTCAGAATTGACTTGATGACAGCGGGTTTGCTTTGGTTTGGGTGATGACTTAAATTCTTTAAAAGTATCTTGATTCACATTCAGGGACATGATTTTCAGTATGTATTTCATGGTCAAAACACAAGAATTAACAAAACTAAAACAGCTTTCCCAGTTCTCCAATCTTTTAGAGAAATCCTCCCTACTGTTCATTGGCTTTTTTTCCTCTCCCTTCCTAATGTCGAGCATTGATACGTCCTGAAGATCAATCTTTTGGTTTTGTCATATATTGTTGTGTGTTGAGTCGATTTCGACTCACAAGGCCCTGCAGGACAGAGCAGAACTGTCTGATAGGATTTCCTAAGTTGTAATCTTTATGCCAGCAGATTCCCAGGGCTTTTCTCTGTGGAGCTGCTGGTGGGCTTGAATAGCTGACCCGTTGGTTAGCAGCCAAGTGCTACACCAATGTGCCACCAGGGCTCCTGGCATAAATATATACTTTTTTCCTTGTTCAGATCCAATCTGCTACTGCTTAAAAAAAAAATCTCATATTAGTAATTTTTAGCCTTGATCCCCAAAATCTTTCCTTTTCAGCTGCTTTGTGGCATGGTATTTATTACTTGATCCAAAAGTAATTCATACAGAATTGACCTTGCTGACTTATTCTTAGAAGTGAATTACTGTGCCCTTTCACTGATTTTTATATTGCAATTATTTTATTTAATAGACTCTAAAATGGAGCTCTGGTGGCATAGTGCCTAAGGCATTTGACTGTTAAGTGGAAGGCTGGAGGTTCAAACCCACTAGCCACTCCTTGGAAGGAAGACTGGGCAATCAACTGTAGTAATACTGCCTCAGATACCCAAGGAGGGGTAGCTATGAGTCAGATTCGACTCGACAGCAGTGAGTTTGGTTTTGGTTTAAGAAAGAAAAGGGAGTCTTTCAGTGATGCAAATGGTTAAAGTGCTCAGCCACTAACTGCAAGGCTGGAGGTACGCATACACCCAAAGGTGCCTCAGAAGAAAGGTCTAGCAATCTGAGAAAATCAGCCTACGGAGCATACTTCTATACTGAGACACGTGGGGTCACCATGAATTAGAGTCAACTTGACAGCAACTTTCGTTAAAGAAAGAAAAAGTAATCATAAGAGATCATCAACTGTAAGACATACCTGGATTTCAGAGGTAATAAAATATGAAAAACTTAGAATCAATGATTATTGAGTTATCCAGACAACTTTGACCCCTTCTATCCCTTTCTTTATACTCATTTTCTTTTTATTCTAAGCATCTTCATTCATACCAAGACAACTAAACTGTGACTAGATTCCAAGCCTCTTGTCTCTGACCAACCAAACTCCCTGCATATGAATACCAAATTAATTTCCCTAAAACATTACTTTCTGTACATGTTCTAGTTTTTATTCTCTTTAAGGTAGGTTCCTTACTATGACTAGGATACAAACCAATCTTACTTGGCCTTGCTGTGGCAGACGCTGTATCTGTTATGGAACAAATAAAGATATATTGAAGTCCTAACCCCTGGTACCTGTGAATTAACTTGTTTGGAAATAGGGTCTTTGATGATAGTATCAGTTACACCAAATGTTCAAACCCATCAGCTGCCCCATGGGAGGAAGATGAGGCTATCTACTGCTATAAAGATGTGTTGTTGTTGTTGTGGTTATGTGCCATCGAGCCGGCCCCGACTCACAGCGACCCTTCCTTGGGTTGCCGAGGCAGTATCACTACGGAAGTAGATTGCCCAGTCTTCTTTCTGAGGAGTGGCTAGTGGGTTTGAACCGCCAGCCTTCTGGTTAGCAGTCAACTGCCTTAGGCAAACCCAGGGGGTTGCTATGAATCAGAATTGACTCAATGGCAGTGGGTTTGATTTTTGGGGATCATCATGAGTCAGAGTCAATTTGATAGCAACTTTTTTTAAAGAAAGAAAATGAAATTGTACAGATCATCAACTGTAAAGCACACATCTGGATTTCAGAGGTAATAAAATACGAAAAACTGCCTTAGCATCAGTGATTATCTAGACAGAGACAGACATATGTCACGGACACAGAGAAAGAAATTAAGCTGCAGCTGCAAACCAAAGCTACCAGGAGCTGAGAAAGACAAGGAAGGATCTTCCCGCAGAGCCTTTGGAGAGCACATGGCCATGCTGACGACCTGAACTTGGACTACCAGACTCCAAAACTGTGAGATAATAAATTTCTGTAGTTCAAAGGCACCTGCTCCACAGTACTCTGTTATGGCAGCCCTACGAAACTAATTTAGTACCCAAACAATACACATCTTCCCAGATTCTCTTACAGCTAAGAAAGACCATGTGGTATGATCTTACATGGTAAGTCTTCTAGGGATTTCTGGGAACATCTGTGCTTTCCTGATACAAATGCTATTTCTTTCCAGAATGTGAGGCTGAAGATAAAAGTAACCATGAAGCAATAAAGCTTTATAGATGAAATTGACAAGCTAAAACCACAAACCAAACTTATTGCTGTCAAGTCGATTCTGACTCACAGCAACTCCCATTAGGTTTCCAAGGCTGTAAATCTTTATAGAAGTAGATTGCCTCAGGATCCTCCCATGGAGCAGCTGGTGGGTTTGAACCACCAACCTTTGGGTTAGCAGCCAAATGCCTTAACCACTACACCACCAGAGTTCCTTACTGACAAGCAAAGGATGGTGAATTAGAAATATACAATGTGCCTGGAACACTGGTTACACCGTAGAGCCACTGCATCAGTCCTGGATTTCCTATTTCTGAACACTTATGTAATAAAAATAATATGCTGCTTTCAGTCACTATAGAAAGAACTCTGTTATATACAGGTGAATGTAATCTTAACTGAAAATAGTGTTCAAAGCTCTTCACAACTCACTGTCAACCACCCTTTTTCTTTTTTTTTTTGTCTTATCTTCCACTATTCTTGACACTTTTTAGGTATCTATGGTTTATTCAAATCATTCTGCACTGAGTTCACTGCTTATCAGACATGCAATGCTCTTCCACATCTCTGTGATTTTATACACAGTTTTTTAAATCTTCACCGAAGCATCATTTCCTCTCCTGGATAAACCCCTACTTACTAAGACCAGCTCAAATACATAATGTTAAAAACTTGCTCTTTCCTTTCTGAACCATTACATTTTGTTCCTATTTCTACCCTAGAATTCCTAATATTCATTGTAATCACTTATTTACACATATGCTTCCTCTATTAAACTGCTAACTCTCCAGCTGCAGAGATTATGTCCTTTTCAACTCTTATCTTCAATGTTAGGCACATGGTTGGTTTTCAATAAATACTTTAATAAAGAATAAGAGATTAACTGGGTTTTAAAAACCTGGTATTTTTTTTTTTTTTTTTGCACTGAAAGTAGTTAAAGACTCCTACTATCTGCCTCTGTTCCATTAGAAACTGCCCAACTATTTTTTTTTCTTCCCCAATACATACCTTATAAAAATAATTGTAGTGCTAATAGTACTTTAAAAAAATCTGGTTATCATGCTTTACTTTAGGACCCAATAGGAGATCTGGTGGCAAAATGCCTAAGGCATCTGACTGCTAACCAGAAGGTTGGTGGTTCAAACCCACCAGCCACTCCGTGGAAGGAAGACTGGGCAATCTACTTCCATAGAGATACCACCTCAGAAACCCAAGGAGGGGTTGCTATGAGTTGGAGTCAACTTGACAGCAGGGAGTTCTGATTTTTGGTTTTATAGGATTCAGTACAAAATTTTTTATCTAGTAGGTATTTAAAAATGTTTCTTGAATTGACTTTATAGCATCACGAAAAACATAGAAGACATTATACCTATAGAGGAAGACTGTGGACTAATCAGAAGGTCCTCTTGGACTTGTTCACTTCCTGGCACTGTCTGCTGATCACTCAGTGAACTCTGAGATGCACTGACAGGCTGGGACACTTCCTCATGAACCTCCTCATCACTTAACCTTTCTACTTTGACCCGGACATCTTCTTCTGTACCCAGAGGCAAGGTAGTTTTTGTGCTCTCACAAGTCACATAATCAGCCACTCTTCTTTCTGTCTCAGATGGGCCAGGTAATTCTAAAGTCCGGGTATTTTCTGCCTGCTTAACTTTCTCAGGCTGAATCCTTCGATCAATTCCAAATGGAAAAGTCCATGGGAAAGCTAAAGAAGAGTCAACTGGTTGATTTCTAGTTTCTGAGTAGGAAGCTGAAGAATTCAGTACCTGGGGAGAACTTGTCTGTGTGCTACACTTTACGGGACTTTCAGGAGACATAACTATGTAGCTTTTGCGCTTTCTCCGAGATTCTCGGCAAACAGGAATGGTTCTTTCTACCACACTGCACTCTGAAGAGACTGGAGAAATGCTTCCATCTCGAGATGTAAAATTGCAGTTAGAACTGTTTTCTTGTCCAGCATCTAGACCTTTTTCTGGTTGGCTGTTGGGTGTATTCCATAAAATACTTGATTTCATGAACTCTGAGCAGGTGCTAGCAACACTAAACATTTGCATATAGCTGGCTGCAGCTAGGACATCAATAATATTTTCTGTGTTAATTGACAGAGTGGCTGTGTAAGCATATTCTAAAAGTGGTATAAAGCCAGTCACTGTAACATGATGTAAATCCAACACATTCTTGTTCTCATCCTCTGCTTGCCCCACAAGTTTGGTGCGAAAGAAATCACTGCAAGCTGCTAGTACCACCTTGTGTGCCCGGAAGATTTTGTCCTGGACACGTATAGTGATATCACAAAAATGTCCATCATTTCGCAGCATATTTAGCTTTCCAAGCATTTCCTGGCTGTGGGAAGAGGAGCTATGAGTAAATGTTTTCACACCCATCTTTTTCTTTCTCTTCTACAGATGCTCTTCAAGGATGCAAATGAATCAGAAATGCCCTAAAAAAATATATAAAATAAAGCATTAATTGGTGGTTTAGTAGTTAAAATAGAAAATGATTGAGATTGTTTTCATGTGGCTACTGTGCTAATAAAAAAGCTGAAAGATGTAGTGACAAAATTCAAGGGAGAGATTATATTAAAACACATTCTCTTACCTACCCCCAAACTATCTAATGAGTAGATCTGTGAGCTAATGCTTTTAATAAGTTGCATAGTTCTGAATAATAGTTTGTAAATAATAGAATTACAGAGTGCTTTCCAAGTGTCAAACACTGTTCTAAATGCTTCACAGTTGATAATTCATTTGATCATCATGGTATCTCTGTCAGGTAGGCATATATTATCCCGATTTAACAGAAAAGGGTTAAATACTTTGTTGAAGTCAAACAGCTATTAAGTGGCAGACCCAATGTTCAATCCACGCAGGCTGCCTACAGAACCTGTACTCTTCTCTTTCAGCATATACCTAAGACCCAAGATTTAGAATCTGAATGGCCTGGATTCTTTGCTTATCTTCTGCAAGCCTGAGTTTCCTCATGAACAACTCCCAACATTATTATAATGATAAAATATATTAGGTAATATAGTAAAATCTAAAAATGAAGTAAATGCTTTGCACAGTATCTGGCACTCTGTATATGCTCAACTAATGATAATAATAATAATAATTATTATTGTATTACTACTACAATAAATCAACAATCTCTCTGGAAATAAATTTACAAAAAAAAAAAAGTTTGCCTTGAATTCTCAAATACTTTCCATTTAGTAAATCTAATAATGCTTTGTTGTTGTTGTACTGTTAGGTGCCATCAAGTTGTCTTCGACTCAGTGACCCCTCCTTGCGTTTCCAAGGCAGTATCACTACGGAAGTAGATTGCTCAATCTTCCTTCTGAGGAGTGGCTGGTGGGTTTGCAAAACACTCTTTCCCTGACCTTATTTTATAATCTCTGTGTTAAGTCAGGGTCCCTTATGCTCCATAATAATGATAAGAACTGAGGTTCAGAGAAGTGACTAAAAGCCAAAGCCAGGAGCTAGGTCTTCTATTTCTTAGACCCCAGTACCTATTCTAATGCAAAGACACACATCTATGTACATCAATGATTTATCTAAGATAAATACTTTTTCTTTTTTAAAGTCACTACTAAAATAAAAGCAAAACACTTTTCTTCTTTATCAAAGCAAACGTAGGGAAAATACTTTTTGTAAATTATCATTAGATTTATAAAAATTAAAATGCTTAAAAAATACAGCCACTAATTTAAGATGATACACATTTCATTAATATGAGAAAATGTTTGGTTTGAGTATAAGTGAATGTACAATTTCTGGCATAGGATATGTAATAGTGGTAGCTATTATTATAATGTATTTAATGAAAAAAGATGATGAATATATAGAGTATGATCCCATCTTTATTAAAAATATATATATGTATGTTTGCATACACACCACATACAACAGAACAAGAGAGCATGGGCCCTAACTAGAGATTCACGGATATCCTAAAGGATCCAAGATTCTTCTGAAACTGTATCAGAATAATACTTGAATATCATATTTATGATAGCTTTAATCACATTCAAGGGAATCACTGTCCAGCAAAATGTTCAGAACCTTTGGCACAGAAAAAGGTTGGGAGATTTCAGTATAACTCTGGAGGGTAGAGAAATACAGGTTTTAATCTCTTCTTTTTGCTAATTTTTAAAAAACACCATACTAATGCATATCCCTGGGATTTCAGGTACTCGAGTTTGAACTCCAGACTCATAAAGAATAGGTCAACTTTCTCTTTTCCCTTGAAAGTCTTTCAAAAATCTAAAGATGGCTATCATACCCCACTTTCTCTTCTTTAAGGTAAACATCCCTCATTCCTTAAGTGCTTCTTAAAATTTGATTAGTATCCTTGCTATCCAGAGAGTGCTTTGCTCTGAACAATCTGCACATCTCAATATTCCTGAAGGACTGGGTCCCAGACTGCATACATTATGATACACATGGTAGGATTATAGCTGTGTTATTATATTTATCTCACGTGTTCTGGATATAAATATTGGTAAGACTAATTCAGATATTTTAACAGTTGTTATCATATGTTGACTCATTTTGTTCACATCAAAATCTAATTCAACAACTGACTTACTAGATGTGAGGTACTTTATTATTCAACCCACTGCCACTGAGTCAATTCCAACTCAAAGCAGACCTAAAAGACAAGAGTCGATCTGCCCCACAGGGTTTCCAAGGCTATAAATTTTTATGGAAATAGATTGCCCCATCTTTTTGCCCTGGAATGGCTGATGGGTTCAAACTACCAACCTTTTGGTTCACAGCTGAATGCTTTAACCATTTCATCACCAGAGCTACTTTTATTATGGGAAGGAAGGGACATATGTACAAATGAAATATTTTCCTTGACCTCAATAAGCTTACAGTCCTGTGTAGAAGACATGTGTACATAAATAAGACTACAATAAATATGGTACAGAGATTGTTCATAACAAAGTGCTACGTAAAAGCAAAGAATGGAATGGAATGCCTAATTCTGATAGTGCAAAGTGAAATAGTCTTCTCTGTGAAGCTATTATCTAAATGGGCTAATGAATATAGAATTTTGATGACTGAGAAAATGCAAGAAAGTTCCAGAATATAAAAGGATTATATGATCTTGGTAAATGCTCATGATCTTAATGTGCCTACTTGCAAAATATGTACACCCACTCCTCACTTATTGACATAGTTAGATTCCAAGACCAGGTCCTTATGCAAAAATCAGCATTATGCAAAAAATGGAGGGGCATCACATCAGATCACAAAATGGAGGATGACTATATTATTACGTAACTGCCAAATTACATTATTACAAAATGCCAAACCACTGAGAATCATGGCTCAGCCATGGTGACAGATAACATTAACCATCATACCCAGTGTTATTCTTGCCTTGCACACTTTGGTGTTTGTTCTTCCAGACATATGTTGTTAATGTGCATAAAAGTCAGATGGAAGATATTTTATTATTGTTGTAAATGCAAAATGTTAGGTAACTAGATAGTTGGTAAGTGAGGAGTCAAAACTCAAAAACCAAACTCACTGTTATCAAGTCGATTCTGACTCACAGTGACTCCCACTGGGTTTCTGAGGCAGTAAATATTTATGGAAGTAGATCACCCCACCCCATCATCTGTCTGTGGAGCAGCTGGTGGGTTTGAACTGCCCAAGCTCCTTTTAAGTAAGAAGTAGGTGTACTTTATTAGTAAGTTCTTAACTAGAATTGTTAGGTATTCTAAATGTGGGCATGCAGAGGGCAGTATAAATTCAAACACTGAACAACTCATTACTACATCATCATCCCTTAGAATACTCTTATGTAGATACATGTATATGGGAAGGGGAAAAGAATAAAGAAAAAAAAATCCTAAAAGATTTCAAGCTGAATAAATACTAAAGGACCACTGACTATTCTGTTATGGGGAGACAAAATGATCAATCTGTAGCAGTTCCATGTATGATATCACAACGTAAAAGACTAAAGGCATAAAGTCCTGTGCCAAGATTGCCATGTAAGCCATTTCAAATATTATCTTTACCATGACCAGAGATACAAGTTCAAATATAAATCTGTTTCACATATCTTTCCTCAAGACAAGTAATCACAAAGAGTAGGCAGCGAGGAATGGTCTAAGCAAAACGTAATTTAATGTATTTGCTGATTTATCTATAAGATAGGATAAGAGGAAGAGCAATACCACATCCAGCAGCATGAAACACTGCCCATCCTGCACGATTCTCACAATCCTTGCTATGCTTGAGTCCATCATTGCAGACACTGTGTTAATCTATCTCATTGAGAATCTTCTCCTTTTTAGCTGACCCTCTACTTTTTTAAGTATGATATTCTTCTTCAGGGTATGTTTCCTTTTAACAACATGTCATTTACATGTATTAAGTCAGTTAATTCTCAGAGCAACTTTATGAGGTAGGTTCTGTTGTCTGGGTTATACTACTGAAGAAACTGAGTACAGAGACTATCCGACTTGCTAAGGTCACATAGCTATAAATGGTAGTACCAAGATGCAAACTCACTATTTTGGCTCTACAGTCTGTGCTCTTAACCATTCCACTGCACTGAGTAAGAGGAAGAGGAATAAAATGGGAAGGCTATATTTTATTTTATAGATGGCAGACAAGCTATACAGACCCTCTTCAACAAAGAAAAGAGAAATCAATTGACAGAGAGACAGAAGATAATCCTGGATCCCTGAACTTTGAAAGGACGTATACAGAAGTGGATTAGGCACCAACTAGTGGAAAACCCTGAACAAAAACAGTGAGTACCAAGACAGAGCAGTGGACTGTCAGCTACTCTGACGGGATCAACAGCCTGAGGATTTCCAACTGGTGGTGGGACCTGAGAATTGACCTGACGTATACAGAACTGGATTAGGTGCCAACTAGTGGAAAAACCTGAATGAATGAAAACAGTGAGTACGGAGATAGTCAGAACAGTGAACTGTCAGCTGACTGACGGGACCAACAGCCTGAATATTTCCAAGTGGTGTTGGGACCTGAGAATTGACCTGCAGATCAGCCCTGATCGCCGAAGGCTGCAGGGACAACTGCACTGGTGGCCTATGAATAAGAAGGAAAACAGCACGGAGAGAGGCAACCTGAGCTGTGGACTTGCTGCTGTCCAGAGGGTGCAGCCATTTTGAATGTTTACAAGTGGTGGCCAATTTGGATTTTAAAGTGACAGCATTCTAATTTGGATTCCAGGCTCCACTCACCAATGACGGCAGGCACATATGGGAGGCAGACAACGGGAAAAGAGACAGGTGGTGAGTATATAAGTGCCACCAACTAGCAAATACAGAAACATAGCACAGTTCTCTGCTTATGTAGATAACATGTAAACAAAACAAAGAAAATGAAAATCATGGGGAAGTCACTCCAACATACAATTCGTAATTAAATAATAAACACAAAAACGTCACAATGCCTCGGAGACAACAGAGCATCACAGTCCACACAAAGAAGCAAGATAAAGCAGGACAAACAGGAGACCAGGATACAGACCCAAAACACATCCCTGAGGAAGCAGCAGCAATGGAACTCTGATAAGGAATTCCAAAGAATTATATTTAGGTATCTTCTCAATGAATTGAGAGACAGATCAAGGAAAACACTGACAAAATTGAGGAAAACACAGAGAAAACCCTAGAACAATTTCAAAAGACAATACAAGAACAAAATGACAAAAGAAATGAAAAATTAGAAATGATACAAAATCTACAGACAGAAATCCAGAAGATCAATACTAAATTTTCAGAAATTGCTAACACATTGAATGGGCAAAGGAGCAGAATTCAATCAATGGAAGACAGAATTAGTGAGACTGAAGGCAAATACCTCAGTATTTCTTTGGAAAGGAGTCAATTAGAAAAAATACTGAAACAAAATGAACAAAGCCTAGGGTTCATGTGGGATACCATCAAAAGGAATAATCTAAGTGTAATATGAATTACAGAACAGGAAGAGACAAAAAAGAAAAAAACACAGAGAAAATTGTTGACGATTTGTTGGAACAGAATTATCCTGGTATAATGAAAGATAAGAATATATCCATTCAAGAAGTCCAATGAACCCCAAACAGGATACACCCCAAAAGAAAATCACCAAGATATATCATCATCAAACTCACCAAAACCAAAGACAAAGAAAGAATCTTGACAGCAGCATGGGAAAAAATGAAAAGTTACCTATAAGGGGCAATCTGAGAAATCTCAGATTTCTCGGCAGAAACAACGCAGCCGAGAAGACAATGGGATAGTATATATAAAACCCTGAAAGAGAAAAATTTCCAACCAAGAATTACATACCCAGCAAAACTGTCCCTCAAATATGATGGTGAAATTAGGACATTTCCAGATAAGCAGAAATTAAGGGAATTTGTTAAAACCAGACCAGTCTTACAAGAGATGATAAAGGAGGTCCTTTGGACAGAGAACAAACAAACTGACCATTAACACACATGATGACATAACCTAGAAACCAACCCAATTATGTTGTTGTTGTTGTTATGTGCCATCAAGTCGGCCCCGACTCATAGAGACCCCTCCTTGGGTTTCCGAGGCACTATCACTACGGAAGTAGATTGCCCCATCTTCCTTTCGAGGAGTGGCTGGTGGGTTTGAGACCACCAGCCTTCTGGTTAGCAGTCAAGTGCCTTAGGCACTATGCCACCAGAGAGCCTACTACCATTTACAATAGCAACCAAAAAAATAAAATATTTGGGAATGAATCTTACCAGGGACACAAAAGACCTGTACAAAGAAAACTATAAAAAACTATTTCAAAAAAACATAAGAGGTCTACATAAATGGAAAAACATCCCATGCTCGTGGATAGGAAGATTGAACATTGTGAAAATATCAGTTCTACCCAACCCAATTATAGAAGTATCTAAAGTAAGTAAGTTTACAAGATTGTAAACAGAGAGCCAGAGACATTAATTGACAAATGAGGACAACTACATAGCAAAAAGAGGGAAAAAACTGTGTCATTACAGAACTTCTAAATGGTAGGGAAGTCAAGGCAACTACAAGAGAGAATGGACTGTTCTAAATTTGGGAAGAAAACTAAATCACGGGGTAACGTCAAAGAAAAACAATAAACCTTCACATCAAAATAAAAAAGAGGACCAGCACAAATATTTGTTGTTGTTATGTGCCGTTGAGTGGGACCTGACTCACATCAACCTCTCCTTGGATTTCTGAAAGTAAATAGAAATATTACAGAAGTAGATACAAATATTTACCAAATGCTAAAACAATAGCAACAAAAGAAGTGCTAACTTGATTCATAAACAAACCAAGCTCAGCATAGAAAATAATATGGGACAAAGAAATCAACACCAAGAAAAAGCATGTAACAAAAAGAGAGAACAAATTCATACTTGTCAATAATTACATATTGGCAAGGGACTTATCTCTGAGACTTGGAAGAAACTCTAATACCTCAACAGCAAAGGGATTAACAATCCATCTGAAAAATAGGCAGAAGACATGAATAGACACTTCGCCAAGGAGGATATTCAGGTGGCCAGCTAATACATGAAGAGCTGCTCACAATCACTGGCCATCAGAGAGATGCAAATTGAAACAGTAACAAGCACTGATGGCAAGGTTCAGTGAGACAGAAAATAACAAATGCTGGTGGGGATGTGGAGAGATTGGGACTCTCAAATGACACAACCACTGGAAAGCAGTACGGCAATTCCTTAGAAAGCTAGAATTGGAGATACGATTTGACCCAGCAATCCCATTACTAGGTATATATCCTACAGAAGGAAGAGCCAGGACAGGAACAGATATATGCACAGAGATATATTCATCACAGCACTATTTACAATAGCAAAAAGACAGAAACAACCTATATGCCCATCAACAGAAGAGTGGATGACCAAACTATGGTACATGCACATAATAGAATGCTAAGAAGCTATAAAGAATAATGTAGACCTCAGAAACAACAGACCATCACAGTCCACACAAAGAAGCAGGATAAAGTGGTAGAAACAAGGGAGCAGGATACAGACCCAGAA
>NW_006922080.1:310610-316717 GCF_000298275.1 Orycteropus afer afer | reverse complement strand
AAAAAAAAAAAAAAAGAAAGAAAGAAAACAAAAGAATAATGTAGAGTCTGCAAACCACCGCATAACTTGAATGAACTTGGAGGACATTACGCTGAGTAAAATAAGTCAATCAAAGAAGGACAAATATAGTATTAGTTCGTTGCTGTGGAGGGTCAAGGAGAGATTCATATACGGAGGGAAACTTTCTTTGTTGGTTGCCAGGGTTGGAAGGGGAGGGGTGGAACACTGCCCCCCCCCCCCAAAAAAAAACCCACTGACTCATGTCACTTCAGTTTTGTGTATTTCACTGCACATAAATTAAATAAAATGCATTTTTTTTTAAAAAAGAACAAAGGTGTGAAGGCATGAAATTAAATAGTTTATATGGAGAATATGTCAAATAGTACGTTCAAATAGAATTTTAATTTTGGTTTGGGAAGAGATCTCAAACAACAGATTTTGCTGTTGTTAGTGGCTATTGACCCCATGTGTCCAGAGTAGAATTGCTCCATAGCATTTTCTACTTTTGGAGGTAGACTCCCAAGCCTGTCTTCTGAGGTACCTCTGGATGGGTTCAAACTCTTAGCCTTTTGGCTAGTAGTCAGTTGTATGCTTAACCATTTATACCATGCAGAGGCTTCAAACAACATACTTCATTCCAAAGGAAGACACAAGACTACTTATGCAAGGAGATGGTGGAAAATTATATTTCAACCTTGAGCTATAACCATCTCCAACCTTTAAAGAGATAAAGATTAGAAAATAATTTTGGTGAGTGTAGTTTTTGATCGGTGTGTTGTGAGTTACAAACTCCACCCCACTTCTTCCTAGTCCTCTCTGCAAGGGAAAGGGGTTGAAGTGTATTTATCCTTTTGCCTCAGGTCTATGGAAAATGTGTGCTACGCTTGAGAAAAATAGAAGCAATATAGTGGAATGGTTAAGAGCACAGGCTCTAGAACCAGAATGGTGGCTCTGCATCTTGGTTCAACTTTTTATAGCAATGTGACCTTAGCAAGTCACATAGTCTCTGTACTCAGTTACTTCAGTAGTATAACACAGACAACAGAACCTACCTCATAAAGTTGCTCTGATAATTAACTGACCTAACACATGTAAATGACATGTTGTTAAAAGGAACCATACCCTGGAGAAGCATATTATACTTCATAAAGTAGAGGGTCAGCTAAAAAGGAGAAGATTCTCAACAAGATGGATTAACACAGTGGCTTCAACAATGGGCTCAAGCATAGCAAGGATTGTGAGAATGGTGCAGGACTGGGCAATGTTTCATGCTCCTGGACATAGTGTTGCTTGCTATAAGTCAGTGTTGACTTGATGGCACCTAACAACAACAACAACAATACATGTAAAGTGCTTAGAGCAGTGCCTAGCACACTGTAAACACATTAGTTGCTCCTGTTACTATTCTACTGCTACTGTTAAAGACCTTTTCTCTTTCCTCTTATTTAACTCTTGCTTCTCCCAATTCTGGAGGGTTCAGAATCCAGTTAGGAAATGGGAGGGAGGAGCAGGGCAAAGTGGGCTATAAAACAGAAAGAAAGAAAAAAGCCAACCAAACCCCACTCTTCCACACTACAGCCCTGCAGTAGTCCTGAGGTGGGATAAAAGAGAAAAAAAGCTTCAGTTTGAATTAAGTTCATCAGCTTTTGGATGGATTGTTTAATTTTCTGAAAGCAACCAAAAAAGTTACTAAGATTTACCATGCATGGAGCTAGGAAGAACTAACCTTTTAGAATAAATATAAATGGACAAGGAAAGACAAAAAGATGAATTATTAATAGATCCTGCAAGTCATGCTTCAATGTAATGGTTATAGACCTATAATAACAAAATATGATATAACTGGAGGTACGGAATGAAAGGAGGATTACATTAGACTGTGAAAATGTGTGATGCCATGTGGTTATTACATGTATTTTATAATACATGTCTGTGGAAAGCGAGTCTCAGAATATACTACATAATAAAAAATTACAGGGAAAAATATATTTCTGAAATACTGGCATCCAATGCAGAGAAACTTGGGAAAATGATGAAATTAAGTGATTTAAAAATATCACATATAATACCAGACAATTTAGAACCCAGAAAAAACAACCTAAAATTTTTTACATTAGGTAAGTCAGTTAAGAGTATGTGTGTAATTACATATTTAATCTGGAGTGCACTGAAAATCTGTACTGAGTAAAGAGAAATATTACTTAATTCCTATTATTAATTTAGAATTTATACAGCATTCAAAATTAATATATTTGTGCAGCAGTTTGCAATTTGAACTGTTTAGCAGTTCAGAAAGTTTCCTTTCTACCTCTTTTATTCCAAGTATCTGATGAAATACCATGTATGCATATGAAAATTGTAGCTGCTAGCAAGTTCTTTAAGGAAAAGTACCCATGCTTTTTTGCTTTACAGTTTTTAAAAAACAGGAAAACATTCCATGTTCATGGAATGAACTTAATTCTATTAATATGTCAATTCTACCTAAAGTGAGCTATAGATTCAACACAATCCCTATCAAAATTCCTAAAGTCAAAAAAATTTTTCCCCCAGAAAAATCCTCAAATTCATATGGAATTGCAAGGGCTTCTAAATAACCAAAAAAAGAGAAAAATCTAGAAGAACAACAAAGTAGAAGCACTCACACTTCCCAATTTCAAAGCACACTAATAGCTACAGTAATCAAAACAGACTGGTAATGGCATGATAGACATACAGACCAATTGAAGAGAAGTAAGAATTCAGAAATATAACTACACATCTAAAGACAACTGATTTTTAACAAGGGTGTCAAGTCCATTAAACGGCATATAGTCTCTTCATTAAATAGTGCTAGGACAACTGGATCTCCAATTGCAGAAGAATGAATATCCTTATCTCATACTAAACAAAAAGGAACTCAAAATGGACCTATGACTTAAATATAAGAAATAAAACCATGAAACCTTTAGAAGAAGACATAGAAGTAAAGCTTCAAGACCTAGTTTTTGACAATGGATTCTTAGTTCTGACACCAAAAATATAAAGTAACAAAATACAAAACAGACAAATTGGACTTTATCAAAACTAAACTTCTGTGCACAAAAGGACTTGATGAAGAAAACAGACAACGTATAGAATAGGAGACTATATTTGGCAACCTATATCTGATAAAGATGTAATAACCAGATATAATATAAAGAACTCCTAAACCTTAGAAATGAGTCCCTTAGGTAGTGCAAATGGTTAAGCACTTTTCCAGCCAAAAGGCTGGTGGTTCAGCCCACAAGAGGTGCCTGGGAAGACAGGTCCAGACATCTGCTTCCAAAAAGTTATAGCTTTGAAAACTCTATGAAAAAGTTCTACTCTGTACACATGGTGTTGCCATTAGTTGGAAACAACTCAGTGGCAACTAACAAAAACTTAAAAACAAGACAACCTATGAAAAAAAAATGAACAAAGAACTTGAATAGACATTTCACCACAGAGGACATACAAATAGCCAACAAACATATGAAAAGACACTCAACACCATCACTTTACAACCACTAGAATAACTATGACTTAAAAACAGAAAACAAGTGTTGGAAAGGATGTGGAGAAATAGGAACCCTTATCCACTGCTGCTGTTGTTGTTGTTTGCCGTCGAGTCGGCCCTGACTCATAGCGACCCCTCCTTGGGTTTCCGAGGCAGTATCACTACGGAAGTAGGATTGCCCAACCTTCCTTCCGAGGAGTGGCTGGTGGGTTTGAACCGCCAGCCTTCTGGTGAGCAGTCAAGTGCCTTAGGCACTATGCTACCAGAGCTCCTTATCCGCTGCTAGTGGGATTGTAAAATGGTACAGCTGTGGTAAACAGTTTGGTCGTTCCTCAAAGAGTTAAACAAAGAATTACAATAGGACCCAGAAAGTCCACTCCTAGGTATATACCCCAAAGAACTGAAAACAGGAATGTAAACAGGCACATGTACACCAATGTTCATTGCAGCATTATTTACAACAGTCAAAAAAAAAAAAAAAAATGGCCATAATGTCAATCAATAGATGAACGGAAAAACAAAACGTGGTATATCTATACAATGTACTATTACTCAGCCATAAAGAAAAATGAAGTCCTGATACATATGATGATATGGATGAACCTTGAAAACATTATGCTAAGTAAAATAAATCAGTCACAAAAGGACAAATATTGCATGATCAAACTAATGTGAAGTATCTAAAATAGGAAAGTGTACAGAAACTAAAGTGTATTAGTAGTTACTATGGGTGAGTGGGAGAGAAACAACTCAATGCCAAGAGGATGCTGAATTTCTCTTAAGGATGTTGGTATAATCTGGGGATAAGAGTGGTTAAACTGCATGATGAACATTAATGTCACTAAACTGACATGCAAGGATTGTTAAAGTCAAATATTTTGTTACATGTATATTTACCAAAAAAGAAAAAAAGAAAGCTGATTAAAAATTATCAGAGGAGTTGTGTTCTGGTTCCCTAGTGCCGCTCTGAGAAGAAATATACCACAAATGGGATGGCCTTAACAAACAGGAGTTTATTCTTACAATGTGGAGGCTTTCAGTCCAAGTTCAAAGTGCCAGGCTCTAGGGTCTGGGTGAAAGCCCCTCAACCTTGGGGTCCAGCTGCGCCTCCTGCTCCTGGCCCACTGGAGCTAGAGGTGTATATTCATTCAGACAGCTGCTGGCTGCTGAGGCTGAGAAGCCTCAAAGTGACAAGTAAAAAGGCACAGTCAAGATGTTACCAAACCACACGGCAGGCCATTAACTTAAGTCCATTTTAAGTCCCAAGGTTGGTAGAGCATAGCAGGCTGCTGAGCAATGACATGGCTACATGCAGGGTCCAAGCGTGCCATAGGCTAGAGACCATTCTCAAAGCTTCTCCTTATATACAGGAAGCAGTTCACATCCCAAAGGCAGCTCCTCAGCTGCCTGTGGTAGATCCCACTATGGAGTTAATTGCCAGTCTCCTCATGGGCATTAACTACCACCAGCTGCCCAGCCACTCAACCAGGCCCAGCCAAGTTGACACACAGCATAACCACAACTTGAAATAAAAATGAAGTGGGATGGCTGCCTAAAATAATTAAAAAGAAAGTAATGAAAGACTTTAACTTTGAAAGTAATTTCAGAGGATGGGAAAACTTGGTATTTAATAAGAATGTGCATGTTTAAATATTCAGCCTCATCTCAAGACTGGACCTTTTTATACTAACAAGGTTTTAATTATGTTAAAACTGCAAAATGAGATCAATCCATTGCCACCTATATTCTAATTAAAACAAAAGAAGGACAGAAAAGAATAAAGAGAGGGACCTGCTGAGTTTCAGATGCTGCTAAGAGGACCATCCAAGTGAAAATTTACATACGAAGTTGTCTAAACTAGCTGACTGTGCTATATGTAACAGATGTTAATACTAGGAGTGTTAGATATGTTTTCTCACATGGACTGGATGATAAATACCCTCATTTTACAGATGAGGATACTTAAGTTCAGAAAATTAATTTGTTTAAGGCCACTAGCATTTATGACATGCTAAGGACTTAAGAGGCTGGAACAGCAGGAGAAAGGGGATAAAAGCCAGGAACCCGAACAGAAGAGCAGTCAGCCCCAGGGTTACAGGTGAGGAGAGAAAACTCAGGGACGCCCAAAGCAGCAGGCCGGAAGAGCAGGAGAAAGGGGATTAAAAACCAGGAACCCGGACAGAAGAGCAGTCAGCCCCAGGGATACAGAGGAGGAGAGACAACTCAGGGACGCCCAAAGCAGCAGGCGGGAAGAGCAGGAGAAAGGGGATTAAAAGTCAGGAAGCCAGAGACAACAGCAATCAGCCGAAGGGATTAGCTGAGGAGAGAAAACTCAGGCCCGCCCAGAGCAGCAGGCTGGAAGAGCAGGAGAAAGGGGATAATAGTCCGTTTAGGGAAAAGGCTCTCAAAATAGGATTGGGAAAGAGCTGAAACATCTGAGTAAACCTAGCCTTACTCATATGGATAAGAGAAAGCTTTTGAGACCTTCATTTACTGATGTGGCACCACTCAAATTGAAGAGAAACAGCCGCAGACATCCATTAATCATCGGAACATGGAATGTACGAAGTATGAATCTAGGAAAACTGGAAGT
>NW_006922080.1:304067-307823 GCF_000298275.1 Orycteropus afer afer | reverse complement strand
CCCTGGAGAAGGATGTCATGCTTGGTAGGGTGGAGGGTCAATGAAAGAGGGGGAGGCCTTCAATGAGATGGATTGACATGGTGGCTGCAATGATGGGCTCAAGTATAGCAGGGATTGTGGGGCTGGCACGGGGTCAGGCAGTGTTTCGTTTTGCTGTGCAAGGGGTCGCTATGAGTCGGAAACGACTCGATGGCACTTAACAACAACAACAAGGACTTAAGATCAACAGGCAAGAGTAGTGACTGGGGAGTAGCAGAATGAGATGTACATTTTAAAAAGATCACCCCGGTGCAACAGAGGGCAGACAGGAGAGTGGCTATTAAACAGTAAGGAGCCCTGGTGGTACAGTGCTTAAACACTCAACTGTTAACTGAAAGGTTGGCAGTTCAAATTCACCAGCAGCTCTGAGGGAGGAAAGACACGGCAACCTGCTCCCATAAAGATTTCAGCCTAGGAAACCATATGGAGCAATTCTACTCCGTCATAGAGGGTCACTATAGGTCAGAATCAACTTGACAACAGTAAGAACATTATAATGGTAAGGAGTCCTAGTAGCACAGTGGTAAAGAGCTCCCCAACTTTCTGAGTTGGATGATAAGGAATAAAGGAGAAAGAGCTTGTTTGGGTAGGGATTACCTAATGATGCAGGGGAAGAAATACTTCTTCAAGGTACACTGAATTTGAGATATCCCTGAGAGGAATATTCAGGTGTAAATTTATATATGACGTTATCTGTTCTGATCTGAAGTTAGGGAAGAGGTTAGGGCAGGACCTAAACACTGGGCTTTACATGAATCAGTGATAAATTTCATTAACTTTCATTCTACTGGATTTGTCAGAACTGAAGAATTTAAAGAATTATGGGGAATGGGCAGAAAGGCAAGTTATGAGAAGCTTAGAGCAAGTAGAGGAAAAGGATTCAGAGAAAATGTTTAATGGTATCAAATTTATCGTTTGATCCTGTCCAGTATTTCAGGATAATAACACAGACACAAAGAGGCACTGAAATACATAAAAGGATAAACATATGTCATGAAATTTCTATCGGCTTTGGCTATATAAAGTAAGTTTATCTATAAATTAACTATCAATGGTTAAATATCTAAGAAAAAGTTTGCGATTTGTATTTATAGCCCTGATTTTATTTAAAAGCATCAATATGAATTCATGATATAGTTCCCTTTAGTACTGAATATCCCTAGCATCCTTGATTTATTTCCCAATTCTATTTTTCATTAAAAACAACCATAGCTGTTTAGATAAATGGCTGATTCCAAGTCTGGGGCAGTAAATGCCCACCATAAGCCAGGAAAATTTTACCAGATGGCAAAGAAGATATCAAAGATTACAAGGTGTGTGCTAAAACTCAAGTCAATTGGAGGAGGCTCACACTGGCCAAAAATGAGACAATAAACTGAAACACAACAAACATGTTTAAATCCATTGAGTTCATTCACCAAAAAAACCAAACCCAATACCACCAATGAGTTGATTCTGACTCATAGCAACCCTGTAAGACAGAGCAGAAATGCCCCATAGGGTTTCCAAGGCTGTAATCTTTACAGAAGCAGACTGCCTCATCTTTCTCTCGTGGAGTGGTTAGAGGGTTTGAGCTGCTGAACTTTTGGTTAGCAGCCAAATGCTTTAATCACCGTACCACCAGATTTCCTATTAATTAATTGTAACACTATAAATAAACAAATAAACAACAAAGATAATTTGTCACTTAAAAGATACCATTGAACAAAATAATTATATCGAAAACAGATTTTAAAAAGGAAAAGAATTAGAGCCATTTATCTTGCTTTTACAAGACAAATGGTATCACTAGGTAACCAAATAAATTAACAAGGAGTTTTCTCTTTGTAGAATTATTCCAGATAATAAGTAAAGAAGTAATTAAAAACAAAACAAACAAACAAAAACCTCACTGCAGTCAAGCTGATTTAGACCCATAGCAACCCCTCGACCCCTCCTTGAATTTCCAAGGAAGTATCTCTAGGGAGATAGATTGCCTAGTTGTCTTTCGGAAGAGTGGCTGGTGGGTTTGAACTGCCAGCCTTCTGGTTAGAAGTCAAATGCCTTAGGCACTATGCCACCAGGGCTCCCAAAGAAGTAATATCAGATTTAAAAGACTGCCATTTTGCAACCCCTCAATGCTTATTAATGGTTGATAACTTTACAAAAATAGAGCAATAAGACATAACAAACAAAAGAACTAAACTGAAGCAGGCTTCTAGCTCCAACTACCAATTCACAAGAAATAGAGAAAGATGATGTCAAAACTATAGCTCTGGTAGCACAGTGCCTAAGGCATTTTGACTGCTAACCGGAGGGCTGGTGGTTCAAACCCACCAGCCATTCCTTGGAAGGAAGACTGGGCAATCTATTTCCGTAGTGATACTGCCTCGGAAATCCAAGGAGGGGTCGCTATGAGTCGGATCTGACTCGATGGCATTGAGTTTGGGTTTTTGTTGGTTAAGGTAAGAAAAGTTAAATCTAGACCGACAAACTATACAGGACAAAAGACTGCATTTTTTCCAACTAAAAACTGCAAAGAAAAAAAGAGATAAAGGGGGAATTAAAATGAAGAACTTACACATTAAAAGAGATTTACATGATTTTATGAGCTAATCCCATTGTGTGGCTCTTACTTGGAGCTTAAATTTGTAAAAGTATAAAAAAACAATGCTTATGAGATAATTAGAAATTTGTTTACTCACTAGCTGTATACATGATAATGTGAAGAAATAATCATTAATTCTTTTGAACGTGATAATATTGTGATGATCGAGTCAATTCTGACTCATAATGACCCTACAGGACAGAGCAGAAGTGCCCCATAGGGCTTCCAACACTATAATCTTTATGGAGCAGACTGCCTCATCTTTCTCCTGTATATAGTGCCTACTGAGTTTGAACTGCTGATTTTCTGGTTAGCTGTCGAGTGCTTAATCGCACCACCAGGGCTCCTCATATTTTTATATTTTTCATTTTTATTTACTGTTTTGTAACGTCCCCTACCATCCTCTCCCACCCCGGTAATGAACAAAAAAAATTTCCTTAAAGTGAACCAATACAACATGTGTCCTTCTGTGTTTGACTTATTTCACTCACCATAATGTCCTCCAAGTTCATCTACATTATGCAGTGTTTCGCAGATTCAACATTATTCTTTGGTGCTGTATAATATTCCATTGTGTATATGTACCATAGTTGGTTTATCCATTCTTCTGCTGATGGACACTTAAGTTGTTTCCATCTTTTTCCTATTGTAAATAGTGCTGCAATGAACACGGGTGTGCATGTATCTGTTCTTGTCCCGGCTCTCACTTCTTTAGGATATATACCTAGTAATGAGACTGCTAGATCAAACGGTATTTCTAGTTCCAACTTTTTAAGGAACTGCCATACTGCTTTCCCACAGCAGTTATATCCATTTACAGTCCCACTAGCAGTGTATGAGAGTCTCTAACTCTCCACATCCTTGCCAACATTTGTTATTTTCTGTCTTGTTGAACTTTGCCATTAGTTCTGGGGTGAGATGGTATCTCATTATTGTTTTGATTTATATCTCTCTAATGATCAGGAGGGAGCTCTAGTAGCGTAGTGCCTAAGGCACTTGACTGCTAACCAGTAGGCTGGTGGTTCAAACCAACCAGCCACTCCTCGGAAGGAAGATGGGGCAATCTACTTCTGTAGTGATACTGCCTCAGAAACCCAAGGAGAGGTCACTATGAGTTGGGTCCGACTCGA
>NW_006922080.1:298010-303237 GCF_000298275.1 Orycteropus afer afer | reverse complement strand
AGTGCTTTGCTTATCCGAGGTCTCTTTCCACATAAAATTAGTGATTGGTTTTTCCATATCCTTAAAGAAGGCTGATGGGATCTGACTGGGATTGTATTGAATGCATAGATTGCTTTGGGTGGTACTGACATTTTCACAATGTTCAATCTTCCCATCCACGAGCACAGTACGTTCTTCCATTTATGTAGATCTCCCACGGTTTCTTGAAGTACTGTTTTGCAGTTATTTTTGCACAGGTCTTCTGTGTTCCTGGTAATATTTATTTTCAAGTATTTTACATTTTTGGTAGTGACTATAAATGATATTGATTTCCTTATTTCCTTTTTGGCGATCTCTTTGCAGAGTAATCCAACTGATTTTTGTATGTTAATCTTGTATCCTGCCACTATGCTAAATCTCTCAATTAGTGCCAGTAGTATTTTTTTCTTTTTGCTGAGCCTCTTGGGTTTACATAGAATCATATCATCGGCAAATAGGGATAGTTTTACTTGCTTTGTTGCCCTGGCTAGGACTTCCAATAACACAAGGTTGAATAGGAGTGGTGATAGAGTGCATCCTTGTCTGGTTCCTGTTTGCAAGGGAAATTGTTTCTGTATCTCTCCAGTGGAATAATGTTGGCTGTTGGTTTTGCATATATGCCCTTTATTAGGTTGAAGAATTTCACTTCTATTTCTATTTGGCTGAGAGTTGTTACCAGAAATGGGTG
Organism: Orycteropus afer afer; assembly: GCF_000298275.1. Lineage (NCBI taxonomy): Eukaryota > Metazoa > Chordata > Mammalia > Tubulidentata > Orycteropodidae > Orycteropus > Orycteropus afer. The sequence goes on along the minus strand of NW_006922080.1, from coordinate 302,531 downwards.
TTGCCTTTTCTGAATTGACTGATATGATCATGTGGTTCTTTTTCTTTGTTTTATTTATGTGATGGGTAACACTGATTGTTTTTCTAATGTTGAACCATCCTTGCATATCTGGTATGAACCCCACTTGGTCACAATGAATTATTTTTTGATATGTTGTTGGAGTCAATTGGCTAGCATTTTTTGAAGATTTTTGCATCTATATTCATAAGGGATATCAGTCTGCAGTTTTCCTTTTTTAGTGATGTCTTTGCCTGGTTTTGGTATCAAGGTTATGCTTGTTTCTTAAAATGAATTTGGGAGGATTCCATCCTTTTCTATGTTCTGAAATAGTTTTGAGTAAGACTGATGTCAGTTCTCTGAATGTTTGGTGTAATTTTCTAGTGAAACTGTCCGTGCCAGGGCTTTTTTTTTTTTTTGGTAATTTTTTAAAACCTGTTCAATTTACTCTTTTGTTATGGGTCTGTTCAACTTTTCCACTTCAGTCTCCGTTAGTTTAGGTAAGTAGCATGTTTCTAGAACTATGTTCATTTCTTCTAGATTTTCAAATTTGCTGTAGTTCTTCAGAATAATCCTGATATTATCCTTTTAATTTCTGCTGGTTCAGTGGTGACACTGCCCAATTCGCTTCATGTTTGTGTTACTTGTATTCTCTCCCTCTTCTCCTTATTAAATTTGCCAGAGGTGTGTCAATTTTATTAAACTTTTCAAAAAACCAACTTCTAAACTTATTTTTTCTATTGTCTTTCTATTTTGTTTCTTTCATTTCTACTCAAATCTTTATTATTTCTTTTCTTCTGGTGACTGTAGTTTTTTTTTTCCCCCCCTGCTTTTTCTAATTGTTGGAGATGTTGGGTTAAGGTGTTGCTTCTGGCACTCCTTCTTTTTTAAGTGTGCATTTATCGCTATAAATTGGTCTCTAGTCACTGCTTTTGCCATTTCCCAAAGATTTGCTATGTTGTGTTTTAATTCTCATTTGATAGAAGGATTTTTTTAATTTCATTTTTTAATTTCTTCTATTACCCAGTCATAAAGGAGGGTGTTACTCAGTTTCCACGTGTTTGCTCTTCTTCTGTTCTCTTTCTAGATTTCATAGTATTGTGATCTGAGAAGTTGTTTTCAAGGATTTCAATGTTTTTAAATTTATTAAGGCTTGCTTTGTGGCCTAACATATGGTCTATTCTGGTGAATGTTCCATGTACATTGTGCTGTTGTTGGGTGAAGTGCTCAGTAGATGTTTGTAAGGTCATGTTGGTGGACTGCACTGTTGAATTCTTCTGTATCTTTGTTGAGATCTTCTTTCCCGTTGTTGAATCTTTTATTGAAAGTGGTGTATTAGTCTCCTACTATGACTATGGAGTCACCCATTTGTATTTTCAATTCTGTTAAAGTCAGATTTATGTAGTTTGGGGCTCTTTCACTGGATCCAGAGATATTTACTATGGTTAGATGCTCTTGTTCAATTGATCCTTTAATCATTATATACTGTCATTCTTTTTCTCTTATGGTGGTTTTTGTCTTAAAGTCAATTTTATCAGATATTAACATTGCCACTCTTTTTTGGCTGCCATTTGTTTCATATATCTTTTTCCAACCTCTGATTTTTAGTCTATTTTTGTTTCTGTGTGTCTCTTGTAGACAGCATATTGATGGGTTATTTTTCTATCCAGTCTGCAACTCTCTGTCTCTTGATTGCTGCATTGAATCCACTGACATTCAATGTAATTATTGACAAGTATAAATTTGCTGTCATTCTGTTATGTCCTTTTTTGTGGTGGTGCTGTTGCTGATTTCTTTGTTCCATATAATTTTCTGTACTAAGATCATTTAGTTTATGAATCATGTCATCATTTCCTTTGTTGCCATTGTTTTAGTATTTGCTAAATAGTTGTGCTTATCTTCTTTTTTATTTTGATGGGAAGGTTTATCTCTTTTCTTTTCTTTCTTTTTTTCTTTTTTTTTTTTTTGAGGTTACCCTGTGATTTATAATTTTCTTCCCACTCACCATTTACAAGTTCTGTAACTACACTATATTTTTTTCCCTCTTTTAGATTTGTAGTTGTCTTCATTTGCCAATTGATGTCTCTGGTCCCTCTTTACAATCTTGTAAGCTTATTTTACTTTGGATACTTCCCTAACTGGATTGGTTTCTGGGTTATGTCATCATGTGTGGTGTTGTGGTTACCTAGTGCCACTCTGACAGGAATATGCCACATAGGGGATGGCCTCAACAAACAGGAGTTTATTCTTACAATTTAGAGGCTTTAAGTCCACGTTCAAAGTGCCAGGCTCTAAGGGCTGAGTGAAAACCCCTCAACTTTGAGATCTAGCTCTGCCTCCTGCTCCTGGCCCACTGGAGCTAGAGGCATTTCTTCACTCAGAGAGCTGCTGGGTACTGAGGCTGAGAACTCCCCAAGGTTGACAAGTCAAAAGGCACAGTTCCAATGTTACCAAACCACACAGCAGGTCATTAACTTAAGTCCATTGTAAGTCCCAAGGTCGGCAGAGCATGGCAGGCTGCTGAGCAACAACACGGCTACATGCAGGGTCTAAGCATACCATAGGCTAGAGACCATTCTCAAAGCTTCTCCTTATATACAGGAAGCAGACCACATACCCAAAGGCAGCTACTCAGCTGCTCACAGTAGATTCCACCATGGAGTTAATTACCAGTCTCATCATGGGGAATACTACCATCCAGCTGCCCAGCCATTCAACCAGGCCTAGCCAAGTTGACACACAAACATAACCACCACATGTGTTAATGGTTGTTTGTTGTTTGTTTTAGTTTGTTCTCTGTCCAAAGAACTCCCTTTAGCATCTCTTGTAAAGCTCATCTGGTTTTAACAAATTCCCTTAATTTCTGCTTATCTGGAAATGTCCTAATTTCACCATCATATTTGAGGGATTATTTTCCTGAGTATAAAATTCTTGGTTGGAAATTGTTTTCTTTCAGGGTTTTATATATACCATCCCATTGTCTTCTCACCTGCATGGTTTCTGCCAAGAAATCAGAGCTTAGTATTATTGGCTGCCCTTTGTATATAACTTTTTGTTTTTACTGTGCTGCTTTTGATTCTTTGTGTTTGGTTTTGTTGAGTTTGATGATTATATGTCTTGGTGATTTTCTTTTGCAGTCTATCCTGTTTGGGGTTCACTGGACTTCTTGAATGGATACATTCTCATCTTTCATCATATCAGGGAAATTCTCTTCCAACAGATCTTTAACAATTTTCTCTGTGGTTTTATTTGTCTCCTCCTGTTCTGGAATTCTAATTACACATAGTTTACACCTCTTGATTGTATCCCACATGTATCTTAGGTTTTCTTCATTGTTTTGGTCTTTTTTTCCAAAGAAATATTGAGATATTTGTCTTCAATCTATATCTGGCTTCTGATTCAATTCTACTTGTTTGCCCAATGTGTTATCTATTTCTGAAAATTTAGTATTAATCTTCTGGATTTTTATCTGTAGAGTTTGTATCATTTCTAATTATTCATTTATTTCATCATTTTATTCTTGTACTGTCTTCAGAATTGTTCCAGGGATTTATCTGTGTTTTCCTTAATTTTGTCAGTATTTTCCTTGATCAGTCTCTCAATCTATTGAAGGTACCTAAATGTAATTCTTTTGAATTCCTTGTCAGGGAGTTTTAATGCTGTTTCTTCCTCCAGGATGTATTCTGGGTCTGTATCCTGGTCCCTTGTTTCTATTGCTTTATCTTGCTTCTTTCTTTGTGTGGATTATGATGGTCTGTTGTCTCTGAGACATTGTGATGCTGTTGTATTTATATTTAATTGGTGACTGTATGTTGGAATGATTTGCCCAAGATCTTAGTTTTCTTTGGATACATTTCAGTAAGCAGGGTACTGTGCTGCTCTATTCGATAGCTTGCTGCACTTATGCACTCACCACCTGCCTCCTGGTGGGTGTGATAGAGAATGAGAGTGGGTGCACAGATCTTTGTTAGCTGTTTGTGATGACCCATTAAGGGTGAGCCAGGCTCATATTTGCTGTCATGTATCATTTTCCAGTTGGTGCAGAAGAAAGTGGTGGCCCTCACGCAGTGTGTGGCTGCAGGAAGTGTGGGTGTGGTTGGGCAGTACGGGCACGGTTGTGGTCTCCCACTCAGACAAAAACAACAATCAAAAAGCCACCAAAAAAGTAAAAATGAGGACAAAGAGCAAACACCCCATAAACACATAGGAACAATCACTAAAAAGAAAATGAGAGGAAAGGCAATAAATGAGATGGAACACTTAAGGAAATACTTAAAAAAAAAAAAAAATGAAATGTAAATAGAGAAAGAGAATAAAAGAGCTGACAATATCTGGAGAAGGGGGAATAAGAGAAAAAGGATAGATTAAGAAAATAATGATGAAGAAAATGGGAAAAATGACGGATGGGAAGAACAAGAAAGAAAAAAAAAAGGGAACCAGGAAAAGAGAAGTGGGGGAGAAAAACCAAAAACAAAACCCCAAACCAGAACCTCAGAAGGGAAAAAGAATGTATAAAAATAAAAA
>NW_006922080.1:289203-297902 GCF_000298275.1 Orycteropus afer afer | reverse complement strand
AGACTGGGGTCAAATTTCTGCCAGACCAGAAGGTGGGTGAGGGTGAGAGATGTCTGCACTTCTGTTCACCAAGAAGATATAAAAGTAACAAGGAGAAGATCACACTTTTCCAGTTGTCAGCCTCTAGTATGTCTGTGCTGTCCCTGGCAAGTGGAGCCTATTCTTAGGTCCCTGCAACCTGAATGAGAATGATGCCACTTTAAATATCCAAAATGGCCATCACTTGTAAACATTCAAAATGGCTGCACCCTCTGGAGAGCCAAAAGTCCACAGCTCAGTTGTCTCATTCTTTGCTGCTTTCCTTTTTAGTCATCAGCCACCAGTGTAGTTGTCCATGCAGCCTTCAGTGAGCAGGGCCAATTTTTAGGTTAATTCTCAGGTCCTAACACCACTTGGAAATACTCAAACTGTCCGTGCTGACAAAATAGCTGATAATCTGCAGCTTTGTCTCTCTATTCACTGTTTTCATTCAGGTTCTTCTAGTTGTTTAATCCACTTCTGTATCCTTCCTTTCAAAGCTCAGGCCTCCAGGATTATCATCTGTATCTCTGTCAACTGGTTTCTCTTTTCTTTGTTGAAGAGGGTCTGTATAGCTTGTCTGCCTATTCCACAATCTTACCGGAAGTTCCGGATCATCACTCCTCAAAATTTTAAAAGGGCTTATCTTTTAGAGGTAATATTTTGAAATGATATATGACGAGTTGGATTTGCTTCAAAATACTGAATAATACTAACTATTTGACCACCACTCGTCTGTCAGTTTTTCATACTGTGGTGGTTTATGGGTTGCTGTGAGGCTTAAGGCTATGCTACCAGCATTTCAAATACCAGTAGGGTCACCATGGTGGACAGGTTTCAGCAGAGCTTCCAGACTAAGACAGACTTGGAAGAAGGAAGGGGCCATCCACTTCTCAAAGAATTGGCCAGTGAAAACCTTATGAATAGCAGTGAAACACTGTCTGATATATTACTGGAAAACTTTATGAATAGCCCCAAAACACTGCCTGACATATTCAATCAGTATGCTGAGAAAATAATCCAAGAAGCTGGATTATATGAAGAAGAATGTGTCATCAGGATTGGAGGAAGACTCATTAACAACCTGTGATATGCAGACAACACAACTTTGCTTGCTGAAAGTGAACATGACTTGACACACTTACTGTTGAAGTTTAAAGACTACAGTATGTAGTATCGATTACACCTCAACATAAAGAAAACGAAAATCCTCAAAACTGAATCAGTAAGCAGCATCATGATAAATGGAGAAAAGATTGAAGTTGTCAAAGATTTCATATTACTTGGATCCACAATCAACACCCATGGAAGCAGTAGTCAAGAAATTAGATATCATACTGCACTGGGCAAATCTGCTACAAAAGACCTCTTTACAGTGTTGAAGAGCAAAGATGTCACTTTGAAGATTAAACCCAAGCCTAATCCAAGCCATGGTATTTTCAATCACCTCACATTGATGTGAAAGCTGGACAATGAATAGGAAGACAGAAGAAGAACTGATGTTTTGGAATTGTGGTGTTGGTGATGAATTCTGAAAACTTCCATGTTCTGCCAGAAGAACTAACAAGTCTACCCTGAAAGACATATAGCCACAATGCTCCTTGGAAGTGAGTAATGACCAGACTTCATCTCACCTACTTTGGTTATGTAGTCAGAAGGGACAATTCCCTGGAGAAGGATATCATGCTTGGTAAAGTGGAGGGTCAACAAAAAAGGGGAAGGCCCTCAATGAGATGGACTGACATAGTGGCTGCAACAATGGGGTCAGGTAGAGTAAGGACTGTGAGCCTGGTACAGGACCAGGCAGTGTTTTATACTGTTGTACACAGAGTCACTATAAGTTGGAGCCAACTTGACAACACCTCACAGCAACACAACAAAATATTTGAAGATTCTCAAAAGTAATTAGTAGAAGAGTAAAATTCTTTGGGGAAGAGGTCCAGGATTCAAAATACCACTTAACTGGCAATAAATTTACCATGTTCTTTCCTTTTGTTAAATCCCAATCTGGACTAAAGGCTTCATGGTACTCAGACCTGGGCATTAGAGTGGACCAAGGGTATTCCATGATAAGTCCCCTTTCTCCGGCTCAAGGAATTAGAAAAGGTTCTCCTACTGGTCCCAAAAGAGTGAAAGAAACCCCCTCTTTTACTTTTCTTTTCTCTATTCTCACATGTCCTAACTCCCAGAGAACTCTTGCATGGAGTGGTGGAGGTGGTGTCAGTGACAGTAGCTGTGGTGAGAATCTGCAGGTGCCTGAAACTCCAAAGGAAGGGAACGTCCTTCACTGATCAGAGGAGTTGAGGATTAAGGCAAAATCCATCAATTTCTTCTCTTTGTCCTCCTGCTATGTAGCCCTAAATAGGAGCACAGTTACAGGAAATGTTGTTGTTAGGTGGCGTCGAGTCATGTCCGACTCATAGCAATCCCATGCACAGCAGAATGAAACACCACCCAATTCCATGCCAGTTCCATGATCCTTGCCATACTTAAGCCCATAGTCGCAGCCACTGTGTCAATCCATCTCATTGAGGGCCTCCCCCTCTTTCGTTGACTCTCCACCTTACCAAGCATGACATCCTTCTCTGGGGAATGGTCCCTTCTGAAATGTTCAAAGTAGGTGACACAAAGTCTGACCATTCTCGCTTCCAAGGAACATTCTGGTTGCACTCCTCCAGGACAGATCTATTAGTTCTTTTAGCAGTCCATGGTACTTTCAGCATCTTTTGCCAGCACCACAACTCAAAAGCATCAATTCTTCTTCAGTCTTCCTTATTCACTGTCCAGCTCTCACATGTATACGAAGCAATTGAAAATATCACGACTTGTGTCAGGTACACCTTAGTCTTCAAGGAGACATCCTTGCTCCTCAGCACTTGAAAGAGGTCTCTTGTAGCCAACTTGCCCAGTGCTATATGTCATCTCATATCCTGACTACTGCTTCCACTGGTGTCTCCAATGAAGTCAACTGTAGAACCAAGCAATGTGAAGTCTTTGACAACTTCAATCTTTTCTCCATTTATCCTGATGCTGCTTACAGGTCCAGTTTTGAGGATTTTTGTTTTCTTTATATTGAGATGTAATCCATACTGCAGACTGTATTCTTCAATCTTCATCAGTAAATGCCTCAAGTCATCCTCACTTTCAGCAAGCAAAGTTGTGTCATCAACGTTATCACAGGTTGTTAATGATTCTTCCTCCAATCTTGATGCCATGTTCTTCTTCACAGAGTCCAGCTTCTTGGATTACTTGTTCGACATACAGATTGAATAAGTATGGGGAAAGGATACAACCCCGATGCACTCCCTTCTTGATTTTAAAAATGCATTGTACCCTAATTCTGTTCAAATGACAGCCTTCTGGTCAATGTACAGGTTCCTCTTGAGCACAATCAAGTGCTCTGGAATTCCCATTCTTCTCAATGTCATCCACAATTTGTTATGATCCACACAATCAAATGCCTTTGCATAGTCAATAAAACACAAGTAAACATCTTTCTGGAATTCTTTGCTTTGACCCAAGATCCATCTGACAGCACCTATGATATCCCTTGTTCCATGTCCTCTTCTGAATCCAGCTTGCACTTCTGGAAGTTCTCTGTCAATATACTGCTACAACTGTTTTTGAATTATCTTCAGCAAGATCTTACTTGCGTGAGCTATCAATGATATTGTTCGATAACTTCCACATTCTGTGGGATCACCTTTCTTTGGAATGGGTACAAATATGGATCTCTTCCAGTCAGTTGGCCAGGTAGCTTCTTTCCAAATCTCTTGGCATAACCGAGTGAGTGCCTCCAATGGGGCATCTGTTTGCTGAAACATCTCAAGGGGTATTCTGTCAATTCCTGGAGCTGGGGACCCAGGCCATGCCCCTCCCAAGCAGCAAGAAAGAGGCAAGGATCCATGTAAGGGGAGGGTGGGGACGGTGGAGAGGTTTCGAACAGTTATGGGAGACAAACTGATCTGTCAGTTTCTCCTACTGTGGTGGTGTGTTGCTGTGAGGCTTGAGGCTGTTTCACTAGTGTCTCAAACCCAGTGGGGTTGCACATGGTGCATAGGTTTCAACACTTTACAGACTGACACAGACTAGGAAGGAGGGGCCCAACCACTTCTCAAAGAATTGGCCAAGAAAAACCTTACGAATAGCAGAGAAACACTATCTGATACAGGAAATATACAGCATAGCAAAGTAAAAGAAATCTCCAGCTTTCTGGCTATAGAACTGAAAAGGAGAGCCTCCAGAGAATTGGAACGTACAAGATAGACTGTAATGAGGGAGCAGCTCAAAAAAGCAGGCTCATCTTGGGACCAAAGTTGCAGGGGACATCAAACTCAACTGGCATAGCATACAACACAAAACACTGTTCCACCTCCTACTTTGGTGAGTAGCAACTGGGATCTTAAAAGCTTGCAAGCTGCCATCTAGATGCAACAATGGGTCTCTCCTCGTCCAGTGCAAGAAAAATGAAGAAAACCAAAGATTCATGGACACAATTAGTCCTAGCAACTAGTACACCATGTGATCCACAGCCTATACTACTATGAGACCAGAAGAACTAGATGGTGCCCAGCTTCCATTGTCAACACTTGGAGGGGGGACTTATGTAGGAGATCCTGGATAGAGAGGGAGAACAATGTGGAACAAAACTCAAAATCATATGGGGGGACAAAAAAGGGGGACCAGGTTTGCTAGTCTCATAGAGCCTGGTGGAACCACTGAGACTATGGGCCCAGCTGCCCTTCAGGTCTGGAATTGAACACACACCTGTAGCTTCCAGCCAAACAGTAGACAGGCATATGAGCTGAACATTTACCTGAGGTAGATACACTCCTTGGAGAGAACAATCATGGGAGAAAGAAGGGCTGTTTATGCATAGGGAGACAGTTCAAAGGGCAGGAGTGCATGGAGGGATGGACACAGCAAAGAGGTAACTATAGGGAGGAAGTGGGAAGGGAGCTGTTGCATTGGAGTAAATTGTAGTCAGTGTCTTCAGACAAAGTGCATGTGAACTGCTGTATGGAGAGTGAATTTGCTCTGTAAACTTTCACCCAAATCACAATTAAAAAAAAAAAAAAAGCAGGCCCATGATGTTATTATAAACGTTCAGGTTTACTCCTGAGCTGGCCATGTGTGGATCTCATCCCAAATAGGATAACAAAGACTTTTTGGACAGAACTGAAGGACAGACCACTATCTGAACTGACGGACAGTCCCATACTGGTTGCTTGCTGGGTGCGACACACATAGAACAGAACCAGATAGCCCACAACAAAGTCTTTAAAACAGAAATGACTTTAATACCACAATCCACAGAAGGCTGATTAAAACTTTCAACTCAAACCCAACCAGGATAAACTGCCTGATAAAGATATCAACACTGTCCATTACTATCTCATTACAAAATATTCACAATGTCCAAGATACAACCAAAATTACTTGACATATGAAGAATTAAGAAGATTTCAATAAATGACAATGCAGAAATACTGAAGACTTCCTCTAACATAGACTTTAAAGCAACTATTATAAAACTGATCTACAAAGTAAATGTGACCAGTCTTGAAGTAAATGAAGAGATAGAAAGTCTCATAAAAGGATAGAAAGACAGAAAGAAAGAAGAAGCAAATGGAAATTTTAGAACTGAAAAACAGCATAAACAAAGTACAAATTTCATTAGATTGGCTCAATAGTAGAAAGAATGGTAATGACAAAAGAAAAGAACTAGAGAATTTAAATATAGATGAACAGAAATTATGCAAACTGAGGAATAAGGAAAAAAAGATTTTTAAAAAAAGAACAGCCTCAGGGACCTATGGAACAATACCAAAAGATCTAACATTTCTGTCACTAGAGTCCCAGGAGCAAGAATGGAGTAATGAAAAAGGAAAGTTGAGCACTTCTCAAATTTAGTGTGTGTGAGGGAAGAACCTAGAGATTTAAGCAGCTCATTATTCACTGTAGAATTATTCACAATATCCACAAGGTGGAAACAATCCAAATGTCCACCAACAAATTAATGCATAAACAAAATGTGGTATGTATGAATGATGAAAAAGTTTGGTTTATGATGCCCAGTCACATCATAATCAAACTGTTAAAAACTAAAAACAAAGGGAAATTTTTAAAAACAGCCAGAGGAAAAAAAATTATGTATTAACTTTATATAATTCAAGTGACTGTAAAATTTTTCATCAGAAAACACGGAGATCAAACTTTCATTTTTTAAGCACTGAAGAGAACTGGTAATCCAGAAATCTGTATCTAGTGAACATATCTTTTAAGAATAAAGGAGAAACAAAGACATTTCTGGATAAATTTCAGAATTAGTTGCCAGCAGATACACTCTTTTTTTTTCTCTCCCATTTTCACATTATTTATTCATTTTTTTTCACTGTGATTTGGGTGAAAGTTTACAGAGGAAATTATTCATTTTCCATACAGAAGTACACATTTTGTTTTATGATACTGACTACAATTCCCCACAATGCAACAGCTCTCTTCCCACTTCCTCCCTGTAGTTTCTTCTTCCCTGTGTCCTTCCCTCCCATGCACTCCTACCCCCGTAAGTTGTCTCCCTGTGCAAACACTGCCCTTCGTGATTGATTGCTCCAAGGAGTATATCTACCTAATGTAAATGTTCACCTCATATGCCTGTCTACTGTTTGGCTGGAAGCCACAGGAGTAAGTTCAGTTCCAGAACTGAAGGGTAATTAGGAGTCATAGGCTCAGAGGTCCCACTAGGTTCTATCAGACCAGCAAACCTCATGTATGTTTGTTTTTTTTAAATGATTTTGAGTTTTGTTCCACATTATTCTCTCACTCTTTCCAGGATCTCCTGCATCTAATCCCCCTCCAAGTGGCTGACTGGTAGCTGGGCACCATCTAGTTCTTCTGGTCTCATGGTCATACAGGCTAAGGATGACATGGTCTACTAGTCCCTTGGACTGTTTCCATGTGTCTTTGCGTTTCTTCATTCTTCTTTGCTCTGGACAAGGAGAGACCCCTTTGTCATCTAGTTGGCCACCTGCAAGTTTTTAAGACCCCAATTGCTACTCACTAAGGTAAGATGCAGAACAATGTTTTTGTGTAGTACATTATGCCAATTGAGCTTGATGTCCCCTCAGACCACAGTCTTAAGCCCACAAGTCCAACTATTCGCTTCCTCCAGGTACTAGCTGTGGCCAAGAAGCCACCACAACCTTGCCCCTTATCAGCTCTACTATACACCCAGACATTCTTATAGTATCTACAAATATGCATGTAGAACACTGTCTGCTAATCCTATAAATGGTCATGGACACACTCCCCCCTGCCTAGACATACCTGATCATGCCAGTAGACATACTCTTAAAATAATTGATAAAGGAAGTTCTTCAGACAGAAGGCAAATGACACTTGAAGGAAACTAGTGTAAATATACGTGGAAAAATAAATCTATCCTGGACTTCTCAGTGTTCCTTTAAAGTTTCTGCATACTGGGCCACAGACTGATATACTATGCAGATAAAGAATATGTGCCTTTACTTCCCCCAGAGTAAGGAGCTCTGGTGGCACAGCTGGTAATTGAAAGGTCAGCTGTTTGAAACCATGAGCCACTTCACAGGAGAAAGATGTGGCAGTCTGCTTCCATAAAGATTAGTCTTGGAAACCTTATAGGCAATTCTACTCTGTCCTACAAGATTGCTATGAACTTTCTGTAAGATGGAGGAATAGGCAGACAAGCGACACAGACCCTCTTCAAAAAAGAAAAGAAAAACTAATTAACAGAGATACAGAAGATAATCCTGGAGCCCTGACCTTTGAAAGGAACTATATAGAACTGGATTAGGAACCAACTAATGGAGAAAACTGAACAAAAACAGTGAGCATAGAGAAAGTCGGAGTTGCGGACTGTCAGCTACTCGGATGGGACCAACAGCCTGAATATTTCCAAGTGATGTTAGGATCTGAGAATTGACCTAAAGATCAGCCCTGGTCACCAAGGGCTGCAAGGAGGGAGACAACCTGAGCTGTTGACTTTCCACTGTCTGGAGGGCACAGCCATTTTGATTGTTTCTATGCGATAGCCATTTTGAATCTTTACAAGTGGTGGCCATTTTGGATATTTAAAGTGACTGAGGGTGCAGCCATTCTGAATCTTTACAAGTGGCAACCATTTCAGATTTTAAAGGGATAGCATTCTCATTTGGATTCCAGGGACCTAAGAATAGGCTCTGTTTGCCAAGATCGACAGCAACATATGAGAAGCTGACAACAGGAAAGGAGACAGGTGGTGAGTGTATAAGTACTGTCAACTAACAAATAGAGGATCACAGTACCCTGTTTGCATAGATAACATACAAACAAAACAAAGAAAACGAAAACTGTGGGCAAGTCACTCCAACATACAATCACCAATTAAATAGAAACACAAAATGTCACCATGCCTCGAAGACAATAGAGCATCACAGTCCACAAAAAGAAGCAAGATAAAGCAGGATAAACAAGGGACCAGGATACAGACCCAAAACATATCCTTGAGGAAGACACAGCATTGGAACTCCATGATAAGGAATTCAAAAGAATTATATTTAGGTATCTTCAATGAACTGAGAGACAGATCAAGGAAAACACAGAGAAAACCCTAGAACAATTTCAAAAGACAAGAACAAAATGACAAAATAAATGAAAAATTAGAA
>NW_006922080.1:257777-287638 GCF_000298275.1 Orycteropus afer afer | reverse complement strand
AAAAAAAAAAAAAAGAAAAAGAAAAGGTTGCTATGAGTCTGAACTGATGACAGCAGAGGTTTAGTTGGTCCCCCAGAATCATTTTAGTTTTACATCCCCTAAGCATAGATCTATGGCTATTGTTTCCTAATGATGGAACTAATTGCTTCTACAGGAAGAATAATTAAACCTTCTCTTAAGTCCTCAGAACCAAAGACTACATTCAGGAGCAGGCCCTTAAGTTACTGGAAAATGTTAGCCCAGAGACCTCCTAAGCGAGAAAACTCTGAGTCATAACTTGGAGGCACTAATCATCTTTCTTTTGGAGAAATTTATTTATATTCCAAAGGGGAAAGAGCCATGATCCTTCTCCCTCTATCTACAAGGAGGAGTTTTTCTCTGCTTCTATACAAATGGAGAAATAATATTTCTCGATCCCTCATCTTCAGTACAATCCCACTGCATGTGTAGGATTTATTTATCTGGCTCTTATCACATTGCCTATGTAATAAGTGTGGAGGGACTAATGCCTAGTGTTTCTTGTGTGTGTGTATTTGTGTGAGAAACACCTCAAACTTTTTACAGATTCTGACTTAACAATACAAGGCTACCTTTCTCTTCTTGAATTCTTTAAAATATTTGACTTTTGAAAATAAAATTTTTATCACTGATGGAATTTCAGCATAAGTAGATGAAAATGTAAGGCACTCTGGTGGTGTAGTGTCTAAGACATCTGACTGCTGGCCGGAAGTTTGGCGGTTCAAACCCACCAGCCACTCTGTGGAAGGAAGACTGGGGAATCTGCTTCCTAAAGATTTACCACCTCAGAAACCCAAAGAAGTTTGCTATGAGTTGGAATCGACTTGATGGCATTGAGTATTTTTTTTTTTTAGATGAAAACATAAGAAAACTAAAACATAGAGGGGGAAGGTTAAAAGGACCTTTGTGGTGGTAAGATTTCTACATTTCACAAGAAATGGAGAATACTGATTTAAAAGTAGATTATACATTACGTAGTTTATGGAATATAGTAACCTCCAGAGTAATTAGTACAACAAACTATACAAAATGAGTTATATTGTAAAATGGAATGCTAAAAAATGTTGTAATAGCCAAAAAGATGGCATGAAAGGAGAAAAAGGAGAGCAATAAGCGTAGTGCCTAAGGCATTTGACTGCTAACCAGAACGCTGGAGTTTAAAACCCACCAGCCACTCCTTGGAAGGAAGATGGGGCAATCTACTTCCATGATACTGACTCGGAAACCCAAGGAGGGGTTGCTATGAGTTGGGTCTGACTAGGCGGCATATAACAACAACAAACAGAAGGAACAAATAAAAACCAAATAAACCTAAATCCAAACATATTAATAAGTACATTAAATGCAAGTGGTCTAAACACATCAACTTTTGGAGTGGTTTTAAAAAGCAAGAAACAATGACCCAAGTATATTGTGTCCACAAGAAACTCTTATCAATTATAATATTTTATCTAGGTTAAAAGCAAAAGGTTATAAAAAGACAGGCCCTATAAACACTAATCAGAAGAAATCTGAAGTTGGTCAGTCTACAAGAAGTAAAACAATTTGAAATGTATATGCACCTTAAAAGGTAGCTTCAAAATACACTAAATAAAAACTGAACCGCAGAACTGAAAGGAGAAATACACAAGTATTTGTGTATTGAAGACACAAGTCTTCAATATATTTGGAGACTTTAATATTCTTGTCGTAGCCATGAATCGAATTATGTTGCTGTTAGGTAACATCAAGTCAGCTCTGACTCACAGCAACCCTATGTACAACTAAACACTGCCTGGTCCTGCACCATCTTCACTATCCTTGGTATACTACTTGGGCCCACTGTTGCAGCCAGTGTGTCATTCCATTTTGTTGAGGGTCTTCCTCTTTTTCACTGACCCTCCACTTTACCAAGCATGATATTCTCCATGGAATGGTCCTTTCTGACGACATGACCAAAGTAGGTTAGATGAAGCCTGGCTATTTTTGCTTCCAGGAAGCGTTCTGGCTGCACTTCTTTCTGGGACAGATTTGTTTGTTCTTCTAGTAGTCTATAGAATTTTAAGTATTCTTCACCAGCACCATAATTAAAAAGCATCAATTATTTTTGGACTTCCTTATTCACTGTCCAGGAGCTTTGGTAGTGTAGTGCCTAAGGCACTTGACTGCTAACCAGAAGGCTGGCGGTTCAAACCTACCAATCACTCCTCAGAAGGAAGGGTGGGCAATCTACTTCTGTAGTGATACTGCCTTGGAAACCCAAGGAGGGGTCCTTATGAGTCGGTTCTGACTTGACGGCACATAACAACAAGATTCACTGTCCAGCTTTCACATGCATATGAGGCAACTGAAAATCCCATGGCTTCACAGTTAGATGCACCTTAGTCTTCAAAGTGACATCTTTGCTCTTCGCCACTTACTTCAGAAGAGATACTGCCTTGGAAATCCAAGGAAGGTTCGCTATGAGTCGGTACTGACTCCACAATCATGAGTTAGAGTTTTGCAGCAGATATTCCCAGTGCAATATGACATCTGATCTCCTGACTATTGCTTCCATGGGTGTTGACTGTGGATCCAAGTAAAACGAAATCTTTGACAATTTCAATTTTTTCTCCACTTATTGTAGTTCTGCTTATTGATCCAGTCGTCAGGATTTTTTTTTTTTTTTTAATGTTAAGGTGAATAGAACTCGTTGGCAGAAAATAAGCAAAGTAAAAGAACTGAACGACACTGTCAAGCAACTGGATCTAAGTGACATTTATAGAACATTCTACACAACAGCAAATACACATTCTTTTTATTTTCTTACTCTAATGGAAATCAGTAACAGAAAGATGACAACAACAAAAGCCCCAAACACTTGGAAATTAACAACATGCTTCTAAATAATCCATGGACCAAAGACCACGACTCAAGGGAAAATAAAAATATTTGTTGACCCGAACAAATATGAAATTACAACACACACAAATTTGTAAGATGGTTATAGCAGTGCTTGGAGGGAGACAGATTTACTACATTAAATACTCATACTAGAAAAGAAAGGTCCCAATCAACAAATACTTTCCTACCTTGAGAAATGAACCAATGCAAAAAAGGATGGAATTAATAAAGAGAAGAGTTCAATGAAACTAAAAAAAAAAAAAAAACAGAGGAATAAAACCAATAGCTTGTTCTTTGAAAAGTTCAATAAAATTGATAGATCCCTAGCAAAACTGAAAAGAAAAAGACACAAATTATCAGTATCAGGAATGAAAGAGGGGATATTACTATAGACCCCATAGGCATAAAAAGGATAAATAAGGGAATCAGGCAGGAAGAAGATGGCAGGATCTGAAGAGTTAACTAAAAATCACCAGCTGCAAGCCTAACTACTGTAGCTAAAAACTAATCCATATCCTGGAACACAGGGTACAGAAGTAAGCAAGCAACCTATCTAGTTCCATGCTTCCTATCGTGCAAGATCTTTTACAGGTGTCTGCAGGCAACCTAAACTCCTCAGCTCCCCAAGCATACACACATTGCCATGAGATGACCACTATATGACCTTCCTAGGGCGGCAATATTGAGGCAAGGACACCGACTGGGAATTGAACTGGAGCCCAAGGAACAGTACGTATGCTACCCCTTTCTAGAAAATTGCCACCCCTTCTCAGAAAATCCCTGTTTCAAAACCTGTAAAAAGACCAGCAAATTTTTGCTCAGAGAGACAAAGACTACTGTTGCCTAATCTCTCTCTGTCTCCGCTCATGAGCTAGTTTGTCTTTCCCTTAATAAAAGCTTTGTTTGGGTGGAAAATCTAAGCCTCTCCTGGTCATTGTTGGTCAGTACAAGGCAAGAGCCTGACGGGGGTGACTCCTGATGGGGAAGGGCTATTTCCAACAGGAATACTACAAACAACTGTACAAACAGAAATTCTGAAAGAATAAAATGGATATTCAATTCCTAACCCCCCACACACTATGAAAACTCAACCAAAATGATATGGATAACCTGAATAATCCTATACTTATCAAATAGATTGAACTCATAATTTAAATGCTTCCAAGAAAGAAATCTCCAAGCCAAGATGGTTTCATAGGAGAATTTACTAAACATTTAACACCAATTCTATACAATCTCTTCTAGGAAACAGAAGATGAAATACTTACCAACTCATTTTAGTAGGCAGTGTTATGCTGATACCAAAACCAAAGATAGTATTAAAAAAAAAACTTCAAATATCCCTTATTAAGTTACATAAAAATGCTTAACAAAAAAAACTAGCAAATAGATTCTAGCAGTATATAAAAATAATACAGCACAACCAAGTGGGGTTTATCCTGGAATTGCAAGCCTGCTTCAAAATAAAGTATCAGTCAATGCAACCCTACATATTAAGAGTCTAAAGAAGAAGATATCAAATGATCATTTCAATTAATGCAGAAAAAGCATTTGGTAAAATTCAAAATCCATTCATGATAAACTGAGCAAACTGGGAATAAAGGGAAAACTCCCTCAACCCAGTAAAGGGAATTTGCAAAAAAAGTATAGTTAAAGAAGTATTTACCAGTGAAACACTGAATGCTTTTTCCCCAAACATCAGGAAAAAGGCAAGTATGCCTATAAGAAGTTCTGGCGAGTGCAAAAGGTAAGAAAAATAAACAAACAAAAGGCTTATAGATTGAAAAGGAAAAAAATAAATAAAATGGCCCCTATTTCTAGATATGACTGTCTACACATAAATACCCAAGGAATCTTAAAAAGCCTCTAAGAACTAACAAGTGTCAGGATACGTGGTAAACATATAAAAGAAACTATATTTTTGCATACTGTTGTTGTTGTTGTACTGTTGTTGTTGTTGTTGTTATTTGCTGTCGAGTCGGCCCCGACTCATAGAGACCCCTCCTTGGGTTTCCGAGGCAGTATCACTACGGAAGTAGGATTGCCCAACCTTCCTTCCGAGGAGTGGCTGATTTTTGCATACTAGAAATGAGTAATTGGAAACTGAAAACAAACCAACCAACCCTCCAAAAAACAAACAAAACTTCCAAAATCAGTGTCACAATTGCTCCAGAAAATAAATACTTAGGTATAAATCAAACAAAATATGTATACAATCTATTTGCTGACAACTACAGAACAGTGATAAAAGAAATCATAGAAGATTAAATGAATAATAAATAAATGAGGAGCTATGTCATACCATGTTCATGAGATGGAAGAATCAATGTTAAGTGAGTCAGTTCCAACCCATAGCAACCCTGTGTACAACAGAAAGAAACAGTGCCATGTACTGTGTCACCCTCACAATTGTTGCCATGCTTGGGCCCACTTACTCCAGTCACTGTGCTAAACCATCTCGCTGATGGCTGTGATAGTTAAGGTTGTGTGTCAACTTGGCTGCACCATGATTCTGAGTGGTTTAAGCAGATGTGGTTGCTCCCATGATGTAATCTGATGTAAGATAGTCACCTCCATGATGATAAAATCTGTGATCAGCCAACCAGCTGAAAAAGGAGTTTCCTCAGCATGTGACCTGCTTCCAATATATATGTAGACATCCTGGGAAAATGCTCAGACTTTCTTTTGGATCTAGATCCTGCATCGAGTTTATCATCTGGTTTTTGGAGCTGAACCAGCAGCCTGCCATATTGCCTGCCAACCTTTTAAGTGATGCCTTCAGAGCAACTGAGCTAACAATTCATCATTTTACCTGCTCGTCTTGGATTTGTCATCCCTGAAGTCAGGAACCTGCTATACTGTCTTCCAATCCTGGGTTTGCCAGGCTCTATAGCTGAATCAGGAGCTCTGGTAGCATAGTGCCTAAGGCACTTGACTGATAACCAGAAGGCTGGTGGTTCAAACCCACCAGCCACTCTTCAGACGGAAGGTTGGGCAATCTACTTCCATAGTGATACCGCCTTGGAAACCCAAGGAGGGGTCGCTATGAGTCAGGTCCGACTCGATGGCACTTAACAACATAGCTGAATCAGGTAAAGCCTCTCTAGCTTAATATTTGACCCATGACCTTGGGTCTTGCCAGCCTTCACAACTTTGTGAGGCATTTCCCCTGAGAAAAATTTCTCTTTATTTCTCTCTCTATAAGCTTTACTGGTTTTACGTCTCTAGAGAACCTAGCCTAAGACAAGGGTCTTTTTCTTTTTTGTTGACCCTCTACTTTATCAAGCATGATGTTCTACTTCAGGAACTCGTCCCTCCAGGTAACAAATTCAAATACATGAGGCTAAGTCTCTCATTCTCACTTCTAAGAAACATTCAATATGCTGAAGATATCAATTACCCTCAAATTGATCTACAGATTTAAAACAAATCCCAATTAAAATTTCAGCAATTAAAACAAACAAACTGATTCTGAAATTTAAAAAGACAAAAACTAGAATAGACAAAACAATTTTTAAAAAGAAGAATAAAGTTGGAAGAATAACATTAACTGAAATAAAAACTTGACTGCTAACCAGAAGGCTGGCGGTTCAAACCCATCAGCCACTCCTCGGAAGGAAGATGGGGCAATCTACTTCCGTAGTGACACTGCCTCAGAAACCCAAGAAGGGGTCACTATGAGTCGGGTCCTACTCGACGGCACATAACAACATAAATAAAGCTATAGTAATCAAGTCAGAGTGGTACTGGCTAATGGACAAACATAGAAAAGAACAGAACAGAATAGAGTTAAAAAATATACCGACAAAAACATAGCCAATTGATTATTTTTTATTTTTTTAACTTTTTATTGTGATTTGGGTGAAGCCAATTGATTTTGACAAAGGTACAAAAGCAAATCAAGGGACAAAGGGTAATCATTTCCGTAAGTGTTACAATAATTAGACATCCATATACAAAAAATGTGAACCTCAACTGAACCTTCATATCTTACTAAAAATGAACTCAAAATAGGCCATGAAACTAAAAGCACAATCAGTGAAAGAAAAAAAATTATGAACTAGACTTCATAATTGAAAACTTTTGCTCTATGAAAACCATTATACTTAGAAAACGAAAAAACAAGCTATACCCTGGGAAAAAATATTTGCAAAATACGTATCTGTCAAAGGACTTATGTATAGAATAAACAAACAACTTTCAAAACTCAACAGTAAGGAAACAAACAACCCAATTTAAAAATGAGCAAAAGAGACTTCTGATTATACGGGCCAAGATGATGTAGACAGCTGGGACTTTCATTCCTAACCAACAATAAGGAAGATCCTCCCACCCCCAAACAATGTGTAGAGTTACCATACTCATTGACATCAAGTTGATTCTTACTAATAGAGACCCTATAGGATAGAGTAGAATTGTACCATAAGGTTTCTAAGGCTGTAACCTTTACAGAATCAGACCGCCATTATCTTTCCTCCAGGGACAGCTGGTGGTTCCTGTCAACCTTCTGGTTAGCAGCCAACCACTTAACCACTGTGCCACCTGGGCTCCTTAGAGCAACCATACAACCCAACAATTTTACTCCTAAGTACACACACAAGAGAACTGAGAAAATCATGTCCATACAAAACTTTGGACATGAACATTCATAGCAGCATTATTTGTTATAGCCAAAGAATGAAAACAACCCAAAAGTCCATCCACTGATGAATGGATAGATAAATAGTAAGTGATACATCCATGAAATTTAATTAGGAACAAAAGAAAGGAGGTTACTAGGAAAATAAAAGGCATCCAATTGGTAAGGAAGAAGTAAAACTATCTCATTTGCAGATGATATGACCCTATACACAGACAATCCCAGAGACTCAGCAAGAAAGCTACTTCTAATTGAAACAGCTTTCTTCAACTACTAATTGAAAGATTAAGCAAAGTGGCAGGATACAAAATTAACAGACAAAAATCAGCTGGATTCCTCTACGTAAGCAAAGAGATCTCTAAAAAGGAAATACGTAAACAATATCATTTACAATACACACTAAAAAGATAAAATACTTAGGAATAAATCTTACCAGGGACACAAAAGATCTATACAAAGAAAACTACCAAATAGTAATACAAGAGACCTACATAAATGGAAGAATATGGTATGCTCATGAACAGGAAGACTAAACACTGTGAAAATGCCAATACTACCCAAAACAATGACTCGACGGCACATAACAACAACAACAACAACCCAAAACAAGCTACAGATTCAATGCCATCCCAATTCAGATTCCATAAACATTCTTTAAAGACAGGAAAAAACCATTAACTACATGGAAAGGAAAGAGACCTCAAATAAGCAAAATACTACCGAAGAAGAACAACAAAGTAGGAAGTCTCACACTTTCCAATCTCAAAACTTACTGTACAGCCATGGTAGTCTAACAGCCTGGTATTGGTACAAAAATGGACCCCCAGATCAATGGAATAGACTTGAGTACCAAGAAACAGATCTATCCACATATGGAGAGCTGACCTTTGACAAAGGGCTGGAATCCATTAAATGGAGAAAAGGTAGTGTCTTTAAAAAACGGTGTCTCACACCACATACAAAAACTAACTCAAGATGGATCAAAGACCTAAATGTAAAACCTAAAACTATAAAGTCATAAAAGAAAAAATAGAAGCAAACTGAGGGGAGCCTATCAAACACAATCAAATTTGCACAAACAGCCTAAGATAAACTAGATGACTGAGACCTTCTAAGAATTAAATTCTTATGTGCATCAAAAGCTTTATCCAAAGGAGTAAAAAAAGAACCAACACACTGGGTAAAAATATCTGGCAATGACATAGCTGAAAAAGGATTAATCTCTAAAATTTACAGAAAATGTCAACAATTCAACATGAGTAAGACAAAAAAATCCAATTGAAAAATGGACAGAGGACATGAACAGGCCAAAGATATTTAGGCAGCCAATGAACACATGAAGAAATGCTTGTGATCATTACTCATTGAGAGATGAAAATCAAAACAACAATGAGATATCATCTAATCCCAGCTGTTAAACAGCAAAGTTCAAGTTAGAAAACAACAAATGTTGGCAAAGGTGTGGAGAGATTAGAACTCTCATACACTGCTGGTTGTTGTTGTTGTTATGTGCCGTAGAGTCAGACCTGACTCATAGCAACCCTTCCTTGGGTTTCGGAGGCAGTATCACTACGGAAATAGATTGCACAACCTTCCTTCCAAGGAGTGGCTGGTGGGTTTGAACCACCAGCCTTCTGGTTAGCAGTCAAGTGCCTTAGGCACTATGCTATACACTGCTGGAAAGAATGTAAAATGGTGCAATCACTGTGGGAAACGATACGGCTCTTCCTTAAAAAGCTGGAAATAAAAGTAGCATTTGATCCAGCACTCCCACTACCAGGTACATATACATCCTGAAGAAGTGAGAGCTGGGGGAATTAACAGATACATGCACAAACAACCTAAGTGCCTATCAACAGATAAACGGATAACCAAACTGTGGTATACACACACAATGTAATACCTATGCAACATTAAAGAATAAAGAATAATCCATGAAATGCCAAATAATGTTGAAGAATGTGGTGGTTACATTTGTGTGTCAACATGGCTGGGCCTGGTTGAGTGGCTGGGCAGCTGAATTTAGTTTTTCCCCATGGTGAGATTGGTAATTAACTCCATGGTGAATGTATTGGAGCAGCTGAGTAGCTGCTTTGGGTGTGTGGTCTGCTTACCATATATAAGAAAGAGCTTTGGGAATGGTCTCTAGCTTACAGCACCCTTGAACCCTGCGTATAGCCTTGTCACTGTTCGGCAACCTGCCATGCCCTGCCAACCTTGGGACTTTCAATGGACTTGAATTAATAGTCTGCTGTGTGGTTTGGTAACATCAGGACTGTACCATTTTATGTGTCAACCTTGGGCTTGTCAGCCTCATTAGCCAGTAGCTGCCTGAGTGAAGAGATGCCTCTAGCTTCAGTGGGCCAGGAGCAAGAGGCAGAGCTAAAGCCCGAAGTGGAAGGGCTTTCACACAACGCTAGAGCCTGGCACCTTGAATGCAGACTTAAAGCTCCAAACCGTAAGAGAATAGACTCCTTTTTGTTCAAGCCATCCCATCTGTGGTACTTTCTGTTAGAGCGGCACTAGGTAATGAGAACAATGAACATGGAGGACATTATGCTGAATGAAATAAGTGAATCACAAAAGTACAAATATTATATGAGTTCACTATTATAAAAAGTCAAGGAAAGGTTTATGACACAGTAAGAAACATACTTTGATGGTTACCAGGGATGGGAGTGGAGTGGAGGAAAAATAAAATAAATTTCTTTTTTTAAAAAAGGAGAAACTAATACATATAATCAAGGTCATAATTCAGCTCTTGTGGACTTCTTTTAATTGTCTTCAGCTTCAACTTGATCTTGCATACGAGCAATTGATGGCCTGGTTCCACAGTTGGCTCTTGGCCTTGTTTTGGCTGAAGATAATTGAGCTTCTCCGTCGCCTCTTTCCACAAACATAACTGATCTGATTCCTGTGTATTCCATCTGGAGAAGTCCACATGTATAGATGCTGTTTATGTTGTTGAAAAAAGTTAAGTCATTGGTTTTGCAAAATTCTGTCATGAGATCTCCGGTGTCATTTCTATAACCAAGGCCGTATTTTCCAACTACTGGTGATTCTTCTTTGTTTCCAACTTTTGCATTACAATCACCAGGAATAAGGAACTCATCTTGATTGCATGTTCGGTCAATTTCAGACTGCTGAAGTGGTAAAAATCTTCAATATCCTCATCTTTGGCTTTGGTGGTTGGTGCATCAATTTGAATAACAGTAGTATTAACTCACTCACTTTGGTCTTGTTGTCAGAAGGGGCCATTTCCTGGAGAAGGGTATCATGCTTGGTAAAGTGGATGGTCAGCGAAAAAGGGGAAGGCCCTCAATGAGATGGATTAACACAATGGCTACAATGATGAGCTCAGTTGTAGCAAGGATTGTGAGGCTGGCACAGTGTTTCATTCTGCTGTACATAGGGTCGCTATGAGTCAGAGTACCTAACAACAACAACAGTATTAACTGATCTTCCTTGTTTAGGTGCATAGATATAATCCTATCACTGACCGCATTGTACTTCAGGATAGATCTTGAAACATTCTTTGTGATGATGAATGCAACGCCATGCCTTTTCAACTTGTCATTCCCAGCATAGTAGATCATATGGTTGTCTGATTCAAAATGGCCCAAACAGTCCATTTCACCTCACTGATGCCTAGGATGTCGCTCTTTATGCATCCCATTTCATTTTTGACAATTTCCAATTTTCCTAGATTCATACTTTGTACAATCTATGCTCCAATTATTAATGGATGTTTGTAGCTGTTTTTTCCTATTTTGAGTCAAACCACATCAGCAAATGGAGGTCCTGACAGCTTTACTCAATCCAAATCAATAAGGTCAACTCTCCTTTGAGGAAGCAGCTCTACCCTAGTCATATTTTGAGTGCCTTCCACCTGAGGGGCTCCTCTTCCAGCACTATATTGGTCAGGACTATTCATGAAGTTTTCGAGTAATGTATCAGACAGTGTTTCACTGCTATTCATAAGGTTTTCACTGGCCAATTCTTTGACAAGTGGATGGCCCCTTCCTTCTTCTAAGTCTGTCTTAGTCTGGAAGCTCTGCTGAAACCTGCCCACCATGGGTGACCCCGCTGGTATTTGAAACAACGGTGGCATAGCCTCCAGCAACATGCAAGCCATCAAAGTACAACAAATTGACAGAAGAGTGGTGGGGGGTAAACTTAGGGAACCTAAAATATTACATCAAAAGACTACCAAACATAAGTAACAATGCACAAACAGCACCATATAAAGTAGATGACTGGCCCATTCTGAAAATTAAATTCATAAGTGAAACCAAAACTTCTCCAAAAGAGTAAAAAGAGAACCCAAAGACTGGGAAAAAATATTCAGCAATTACATGTCTGAAAAGGGACATGTAATTTATCTCTAAAATTTATAGAATTTATAAAATTCCAACACCTCAACAACAAAAAGACCAACAATCCAATTAAAAAATGGGCAGAAGACATGAATAGACACTACCAAAGAAGATATGCAGGCAGCCAGCAAGCAAAACAAAAAATGTTCATGAACATTAGCCACTAGAGAGATGCAAATCCAAACAATGAGATAACATTTCACCCTAGTACTAATAGCAAAGCTCAACAAGACAGAAAATAACAAGTTCCGGCAGGGATGTGGGGAAATTGGGGCTCTCACTGTATGGTGATTCCTTTGTTGTTGTTGTTGTTGTTGTTGTTATTTGCCATCAAGTCGGTCCCGACTCATAGGTGATTCCTTTAAAAGTGGGAAACAGAAATACCATTTGACCCAGCCATCCCATTACTAGGTATATATCCTAAAGAAGTGAGAGCCATTATATGAAAAGATATATGCACACCCCTGCTCATCACAGCATTATTCACAATAGCAAAGAGATGGAAACAATCTAAGTGCCCATCAACAGAGGAATGGATAACCAAACTACACATACAATCAACACTGAAGAATAATGTAGAATCTGTGAAATACCACAAAACAGGGAGAAACTTACAGGACATTATGGTGAGTGAAATAAGTCAATCAGAGAATGGCAAATAATGTATTAGTCTAGTATTATAAAAAGTCAAGGAAGAGTTTACATATAGAAGGAAACTTTCTTTGTTGGTTACCAGGGATGGGAGTGGGGAGAGGGAAAATTGCAAGATAGGTAAGAGACAAGTATTGATTTGGGTAAAGGGAAAGGCACTATACCAAAAACAAGTAACCAACACAATAACACTAAGGAAAAGGAAGGCAGAGAGGTACACAAGAGGTACAGACAACAAATATCAAAATTTTTCCACATATAATACTGCATTACCAGTAACAACAAACATTAATATATAAGTGGATATACAGGTATACAGGCTAAATAATCAGCTATGTCTGAGCAAAAAGGAATCTACCCATGACCATATAAAAGTTCAGCAAATGATATTTCTACATATGTATTTGTATGTGCCATTAGAGTGCCCATATATATATAGTAGAGCTAATGGGGCAAAGTTATGATAACTTCTTAGCCATAGTCAAACACCCTGATGGGGTAAGTAACTGGGACCAGAGGCTTGGGACCATCATCCCAGAGGACATCAAGCTCAACTGGCAAAACATACCACACAAAAACACTGTTACATGTTATTTTGGTGAGTAGCGACTAGGGTTTTAAAAGCTTGCAAGCAGCCACCTAACATGCAACAATTGGTCTCTCCTAGTCCAGACCAAAGAAGAATGAAGAAAACAAAAAACACATGGAAACAATTACTCCATGCAAACCTTGGTCTACATAACCATTAGACCAGAAGAACTAGACGGTGACTAGCTACCACCATCAACCACTCAGAACGGGATCACAATAAATCCTGGTTAGAATGGGAGAAAAATGCGTAACAAAACTAAAAATCACAAAAAAGACCAGGCTTACTGCTCTAATAGAGATGGTGAAACCTCCAAGACTATGGACCCTAGTCGCCTTTTGGGCCTGGAATTAAACTCACTCCTGTGTCTTCCAGCCAAATAACAGACAGGCATATAAGGTGAGTATTTATACCAGGAAGGTACACTCCTTAGAACAATCAACCATGGGAGATAAGAAGGGTGGTACTTGCAGCACAGAGAAACAGCTCAGAAAGCAGGAATGCATAGGAAAGAAGGAACACAGGGAAAAGGTAAGAATGGGGAGGAAGTAGGAAGAGAGCTGTTACACTACTGGCATTGCAATCAATGTTATGAATCAAATATGTAGGAACTATGGCATGGGAAATAAATTTGCTCTGTAAACTCTGACTAAAATCACACACAAAAAAAGAAAAGAAGGAACCAACAAGACTAAACTCCGATTTCTTGGCAGAAACCATGCAGGCAAGAAGGCAACAGGATGACATACATAAAACAGTGAAAGAAAAAATCTTGCCAACCCAGAATTATATATCCAGCTAAACTATCTCTCAAATATGGTGGTAAAATTAGGGCATTCACAGAAAAACAGAAATTAAGAGCATTTGCAAAAACCAGACCAACCTTACAAGAAATGCTAAAAGGAGTGATCTGGCCAAAGAACCACTAACAGCAGACAACCACCAGAGATTAAGACATATTGCAATATCACCTAGAAATCAACCCAGATATAGAAGTATTAAAAATGAAATAAACCAAAAAGATGGAAAATAGGGAACCTGAGATTTGTAAGCGATGATGACTAGAAAGCAAAATGAGGGAATAAATGATGTTGTTAGAGAACTTCCAAATGGAAAGGAAGTCAAGATGCTATTAAGCTAGAATGGACTGCTTTAAACTTGGGAAGATAATAATAAATTACAATGTAACCTCAAAGAAGATTAATAAACAGTCACATCAAAATAAAAAAAGAAGAAAATCATAAAGTCTCAGTAAACACTAAAACAATACTAATGAAGGAAATAAGAAAATTCATAAACAAAATGAGCACAGAAATTACATGTAACAAAATCATCAACACCACACACACACACACACCCAGCAAGATGGGAGCAGTAAATTCATACCTATCAATTACACTGAATGTAAATGGATTACATGTACCAGTCAACAGAGAGCAGCGGAATGGATAAGAAAACATGACCCATCAATGTGCTGTCTACAAGAGACACACCTGAGACATAAAGACAAAAATAAACTAAAAATCAAAGGATGGAAAAACACGTATCAAGCAAATGGCAACCAAAAAAGAGTAGGAAGGGCAACACTAATTTTTTATAAAATAGACTTCAAGGCAAAAACCAGCAAAAGAGACAAGGAAGGACATTATATAATGATTAAAGGAGTCAATCAAACAAGAGGACATAACCATAATAAGTATCTACTCACTCAATGAAAGAACCCCAAGTACATAAATCAAACAATAAAAGAATTCAAAAGAGAAATAGACAAGTCCATAAAAAGGCTAGGAGACTTTGGGAAAAAAAAAAAAAAAAAGAAAGAAAAAAAAAGTGATTTTATATACCAAACATTAGAATATTCTAATTATCTGAACAAAGAAATCTATCTTGGAAGAAGTACAACTAGAATGCTCCTTAGATGTGAGGATGACGAGACTTGTCTCACGTACTTTGGAATGTTAACAAGAGGGAAAGAGGGACCAGTCCCTGGATGAAGACATCATGCTTTGTAAAGTACAGGGTCAGTGAAAGAGTACCTGACTCCAGGCACCTAACAACAACAACAACAAATGTGAATGTCCCAGAAAAACATATACACTAATAGTTACAATTTTATGCTTATCTCAAAATATAAAAATCTACAATGAAGTTAAAAAAAAAAAAAAACCTATCACTTTGAAATTTCTTAAAAACTTACTACACCTCAATCTTGTAATGAACCACATATACCTCACATTAACTACTACTCAATTCCTATTAAAGTTTCTAATTCTAGATCTGCCACAGATCCTTGCCCCTTTGAATTACAGAAGATGACTTTAAGGATAAATACTCTGGGTCTTCTGACATACTACTACTGTGCATTAATTTTAAAAATTATACTCTTTTCATATTATCCAAAACCCAATAACAGATTTCTTAACTTGGGATATAATTTAGCTTCAGTCAAGTATTTTACTATATGTAATTTACTTATTAATTAATCTACTGATATTATCTGGAGGCAGTACGCATATTACAAAGAGCAAGAGTTTTGAGGTTCAGACAGATTTGGGTGTTAATTACAGCTGTATCACTGAATTGGCTGGGTGACTTTAAACAAGTATACCTTCTGAGGACTGTTATTAGGATTACATGAGTACTATATTTGATTGCTAACCAGAAGGCTGGAGGTTCAAACCCACCAGCCACTCCTCGGAAGGAAGGCTGGGCAACTACTTTCGTAGTGATACAGAGCCTTGGAAACTCAAGGAGGGGGTCAGTATGAATAGGCTCCAACTCGACGCAGTACATTGCTTTGCATTATACATAAAGTGACAGTATTGCGTTTTATACGTAAAATAAAGAAGCCCTGATAGCATGATGGTGAAAGATTTGGCTGCTAATTTAAAGGTCAACAGTTTGAACTCACCAGTCACTTTATATATGTGTGTGTGTGTGGGGGGTGGCAGTATGTTTCTGTAAAGATTTACAACCTTAGGACAGTTCTACTCTGTCCCCAGACAACACAAACCACTGCCTTATGGTTTAATGTTAAACCCAGATGTTTAGGATTTTTGGAAAGGATGCTAAGGGAGATTAAGCAAGGTGAATGAGTAGCTTTTAAACTTCTGACCCAGGCCACCAAAAGATGGCTCTTTATCTCCAAGGCTCTCAAATTTACTCAACAAGTAGTAGCAAAATAGTGTGATATGAAAAGTGCCCAAGAGATTTATTCTGCAACCTATGACTTGAGACGATCAAAAAATAAGTGTGTGTGTGTGTGTGTGTGTGTGTGTGTGTGTGCAAAAAAGCCATGGAGGTGGTGTCCTCGTCCAACCTCCTCTAACTTCACAAGAGGGGAAGCAGGATCAAGAATGACATGAACAGCCCAAGGCTGAGTCTTATGAGGCGGAGGCAGACATGCCACCACCCTCCAAACGTTTTACCAATTTGGACACCAACCATCCTTCCCATGGCACTCTACTTCTCTGCTGGGTTCAAAATTCCATTGCATTGGCCATACAGAACTCACAGAAAATACTCATGATCATGGGGTTTCTTACAGAAGCAATAGGTTACAATCAAAGCTCCAGAATACTGAGGATACAATTCTTCCATCAAGACAGCCTCTCCTTGGCCATGACCACAGATATGCCTCTCTGTGGCCCTCAAGCCTGACCTTTGCCCCACTCAGACAAGTGTTACAAAGCTCTTTTAGCTCTGTGGATAAGCATCCAGGGAGGGTCCCCACTCCTCCTGCCCAAAGGCATTCAGCTGTCTTGCTTTATGGGCTGGGAAGCCCAGTGCTCTTTCTCATGTCAGTGTCTTGATTCTATTGCCTTTGTTGCTGCAGCTTCTCTGGCACTGACTCTTACTATCTCAGCAAAGTGTTGCAACCCTCTCTCTCTGTCTCCTGGGTCGAGGAGGTCCAGTACAGCTATCTCAGGTCCAAGAGCATTTTCCATTCTTGGCTCTTCTTTCTTGATGGTAGTGGATAGCCCTTTCTGCCTGTGGGATAGCTCATTTTAAGCCTATTGAGATGGCAAAACTGACCATTTAGGTTTCTATACACCTTATTTGCACAGTCTCAACTCCACAAGGGAGCCAAGTACCTTATTTACATTATTAGCAAGCTACACAATCTCTTGATGGGCTATAAGCACCTCACATTTGCATAGTCCCACCCAGTCATCTAGTGGGAATCACAAAGAGCCTGGTTACACATGCACACATTGCCATCGAGTTGGATCCGACTTAAAGAGACCCTCCTTGGGTTTTACTTAGGTGATATTACTAAGGATGTAGATTCCCCAACCTCCCTTCTGAGGAGTGGCTGGTGGGTTTGAACTGCCAGCCTAATGGTTAGCAGTCAAATACTTTAGGCACTAAGTCACCAGAGAGTCTGGTTAGAAGAGCCATATTAAGTAATTCACTGCACTATAACGTGTGTGTGTGTGTGTGGGGGGTATGTGTGCATGGGGATTGGTTACCTACCTTACAAATCTGCAATGTAAATATAATTTAGGTAAAAGATGGTCAAGAAAATGTTTATCAGCTAAGAGGACCAGAGCCTGCTGGGGAGCAACAGAGATTAGACTTCTTTGCTGATAAACCACTACCAAACCCACTGCAGTCGTGTTGATTCCAAGTCATAGTGACCCCCACTGGGTTTCCAAGAGGGTAAATCTTTAGGGAAGTAGATTGTCCCGTCTTCCTTCCATGGAGTGGCTTCTGGGTTTGAACTGCCAATCTTCTGGTTAGCAATCAAATGCCTTAGGCACTGAGGCACCAGAGGTATACAAAACAATTGAGGGTTTTCATTTGTAGACATCACACCTAGAACACCTTTTGCTTCTGAGTTGATTCTGATTCACAATGACTCTACAAGACAGAGTAGAACTACTTTGTAGGGTTTCCAAGGCTGTAAATCTCTCTCTTGCTATTCTCCAATACGAACTTTTCACTCTAGTCAAATTGATATCGAGTCATCATTACCTGGCTATACTATACATATTTTCACTCACCTCTGGTTTATTTTTAGAACACCCTCCTTATTGCTTTCAACATGTCAATTCTACTCTAATTTATTTTTCCTGCCACCCTAGATTTCAGCACTATCTTTCACTTATCATGTCAGTTTTTAGGTCACAGCGTGTTTTCAAATGTATTTTTCTTTGGATCTTAAAAACCTAAGAAGGTGATAAAATTAGAGTCAAGGAAAACAAAGATCAGAGAAACAGGGAGTGTAACAGAGATGCAAACTCATCACCTCTGACTTTAATTTTTAACATTATTGAAAAATGACTGATGTACAATAAACTGCACTTATTTCAACTATACGATTTGATGAGTTCTGACACATATATATACCTGTGAAACCATCACTACATTCAAGAAAAGGCTATTTCCAAGACCTCCACAAGTTTCCTTGAGCTTCTTTGCAATCTCTCCCTCCCAAGGCAACCACTCATTTACTTTTCATTTTAGATTAGCTCGCATTTTCTAGAATCATCCAGTAAGTATTCTCTTAATTATCTAAGTTTTTTAATTCAATATAACCATTTTGATGCTCTTCATGTTATCAGGCTTTAGAGTTTCTTTTTCTTACTGGTGCATGGATGCACCACAATTTTGTGTATCATTAACCACAGATAGACTTCTGAGTTGTTTCTAGTTTGGAGCTATTACAAATAAAGCTGCTATGAACATCTGTATATAAATTTTTATGTGAACATATACCATACATATTTGTTTCTACACCACTTACATGTGCTATACTCTTACCAATAATAACACTTACTATAATGTAGTGATTTTCAACTGGGTAATTCCTTATGTGCATAAGAGAATCACTACTCTAATACTCAGCACAGTATCTATGATATGCAAAAAACAAAAAAAACATTGCCAACTAATTCCAACTCAGAGTAACCCTACAGGACAGAGTAGAACTGTCCAATAGGGTTTTTAAGGCTATAATCTTTACATAAACAGACTGACACATCTTTCTCCCATGGAATATCTGGTGGGTTCAAATTGCTGACCTTTACCATTAGCAGCCAGTGCTTAACCACTGTGCCACCAAGGTTCCCTATCTAACAAGTAACAGGTGCTTAATTAGTTGTTTACTATGGAGTCACATACTACTTAAGGGAAGTGGTTGAGCCTTATTTATCTCTAATCTGTAACTGTCTAACAGAAGGCATTATAAAACTGTTGAATAAGTGTGATTTATGGAACTTATTTTAGAATCTACCACTTGTCCGTCAGTTTGTAATAAGGTGGTGGCTTTTGTTTTGCTATGAGGCTGGAGGCTATTTCACTAGTATTTCAAATACCTGCAGGGTCCCTCATGGTGGACAGGTTCCAGCAGAGCTTCCAGACAGACTAGGAAGAAGGATGGGGCCATCCACTTCTGAAAAAACTGGCCAGTGAAAACCTTATGAGTAGCAGTGAAACACTGTCTGACATATTACTGGAAAACTTATGAATAGCCCTGAAACACTGTCTGATATAGCGCTGGAGGATGAGCCTCTCAGGTTTGAAGGCACTCAAAATATGACTGGGAAAGAGCTACCTCCTCAAAGTAGAATTGATTTTAATGATGTGGATGGAGTAAAGCTTCCAAGACCTTCATTTGCTGATGGAGCATGACTCAAAATGGGAAGAAACAGCTGCAAACATCCATTAATAACTGGAATGTGGAATGTAGGAAGTATGAATCTAGGAAAATTAAAAGTTGTCAAAAATGAAAAAGAAAGCATAAAGATCAATATCCTGGGTTATTAGTGAGCTGGAATGGATTGGTACCGGCCACTATGAATCAGACAATCATATGGTCTACCATGTCATGAATGACAAATTGAAGAGGAATGGCATCACATTCATTGTCACAAAGTATGTTTCAGGATCTGTCCTGAAGTATATCGCTGTAAGTGATAGAATAATATCCAAACGCCTACAAGGAAGGTCAGTTAACATTACTATTATTCTAATTTACACACCAACCACCAAAGTCAAAGATGAGAAATTGAAGATTTTCACCAACTTCTGCAGTTTAAAATTGGCCAAACACGCAATCAAGGTACACTGACTATTACTAGTGATTGGAATATGAAAGCTGGAAACAAAGCAACAGCATCGATAGTGAGAAAATATGGTCTTGGTAACAGCAATGATGCAGGAGATTGAATAGTAGAATTTTGCAAGACTAACAACTTATTCATTGCAAATACCTTTTATCAACAACATAAATGGTGGCTATACACATGGAACTCACCAGAAAAAATACATAGAAATCACATCAACAATTACATCTGTGGAAAGAGGCAATGAAGCAGATCACTATCTTCAGTCAAAACTAGGCCAGGAGCTGACTGTGGAACAGACTACTACCCTTTGCTAATATGCAAGTTCAAGTTGAAGATGAAGAAAACTAAAACAAGTCTATAAGCGCCAACATATTACCTTAATTATATCCCAACTTGAATTTACAGACCATGTGAATAGATTTGATACACTGATCACCAATGACCAAAGACCAGATGAGTTGTGGGATGACATCAAAAACGTCATACATGAAGACAGGACAATCATTAAAAAGACAAGAAAGGAAAAGACAAAACTGGATGTTGGTGTGTCAGAAGAGACTCTGAAACTTGCTTCTGAATAGAGAGCAGCTAAAGTGAATGGAAGAAATGATGAAATAAAAGAGCTGAACAGAAAATTTCAAACGGTGGCTCAAGAAAACAAAGTAAAGAATTATAATGAAAAGTACAAAGGCCTGGAGTTAGAAAACCAAAAGGGAAGAACACACTCAGCACTTCTCAAGCTGAAAGAACTGAAGAAAAAAAAATTCAAGCCTCAAGTTGAAATACTGAAGGACACTATCAGCAAAATACTGAATGATGTAAGAAGCACCAAAAGAAGATGGAAGGAATATACAGAGTCACTCTACCAAAAAGAATTGGTTGATGTTCAACTGTTTCAGGAGGTAGCACATGAGCAAGAAGCAATGGTACTGAAGGAAGAAGTCCAAGTTGCACTAAAGGAATTGATGAAAAACAAGTCTCCAGGATTTGGCAGAATACCCACTGAGATGTTTCAACAAATGGATACAGTGCTCGAGGCACTTACTTATTTATGCCAAGTAATTTGGGATATCACTGCTGATGGCAGATGGAACTTGGTTAAATGCAAATAATACCAGAAAGATATTTGTTTTATTGATCACGTGAAGGCATCTGACTGTGTGGATCATAACAAATTAGGGATAACATTGTGAAGAATAAGAATTACAGAACACTTAATTATGCTCACGAGGAACCGGTATATAGAGGCTTTCGTTCAAACACAAGAAGGGGATACTGCATGGTTTAAAATTGGGAAGGGTGTGTGTGTCAGGGTTGTATCCCTTCACCATACTTATTCAACCTGTATGCTGAGCAAATAATCTGAGAAGCTGGACTGGACTATATGAAGAGGAACGTGGCATCAGGATTGGAGGAAGACTCATTAACAACCTGCAATATGCAGATGGCACAACCTTGCTTGCTAAAAGTGAAGATGACTTGAAGCACTTACTGAAGAAGATTAAAGATTACAGTCTCCAGCATGGATTACAACTCAACATAAAGAAAACTAAAATCCTTACAACTGGACCAATAAGTAACATCACGATAAATGGAGAAAAGATTGAAGTTGTCAGGGATTTCATTTTACCTGGATCCATAACCAACACCCATGGAAGCAGCAGTCAAGAAATCAGATATCATATTGCACTGGTTAAATGTGCTGCGAAATAGCTCCTTAAAATGTTAAGAACCAAATATGTCACTTTGAAGACTAAGGTGCACCTATTCTAAGCCACGATGTTTTCTTTTTTTAATTTTATTGTGCTTTGGGTGAAAATTTACAAAGCAAATTTGTTTTACATTCAACAGTTCATGTACATTTGATTTCACGCCCCGATTACCAAGCTCGACCATAACAAACTCTCCTCCCCTCCCTTCCCTGTGACTACCCCCTCCCTGTGCCTTCTTAACTACGCATTTCTGTCTATCCAGCTTTCCCTCTTTGTGAATGCTGTCCCTCTGCTGTCTCATGGCTGACTTCCCTAAGAGTGCATCTCCCTAGGGTAGGTGAGTGCATCGCCCTGGGGTAGGTGTTCTGCATGTAGGTCTTTCTACTGTTGAGCTGAGCGCCAACCCATGGGAGTGTATCCAGTTCTAGGCCTGCAGGGTAACCTGGGGACATAGTCTTGGGGGTTCCACCAGGCTCTATCTGAATTGGTTATTTTTGTTTATGAATTTTTTCCCACATTTTTCCTCCCACTCTATTCAGGATCTCCAGTTCTGATCCCTTTTGGAGTGGCTGGCATTGGTAGCCAGCCACCATGTAGTTCTTCTGGTCTCAGAGTCATGAAGACTGAGGTCCTTGTGGTCCATCTTATCTTTGGACTGTTTACAGATGCTTTTGATTTTCTTTACTCTCTTTGATTCAGATGAGAGGACACCAATAGTTGCATCTTAGAAGGCCACGAGAAAGCTTTTAAGACCCCAGTCGCTATTCACCAAAGCAGTTGTAGAACAAGATTTTTATGTACTATGTTGTGCCAACTGAGCATGATGTCCCCCAAGACTACAGTCCTGAATCAGCAGGCCTGGTGATTCTCTCAATTGCCTCATATGCATATGAAAGCTGGACAATGGATAAGGAAGACTGAAGAAAAATTGATGCCTCTGAACTGTGCTGCTGAGGAAGAATACTGACAATACCATGGACTGCCAGAAGAACTAACAGATCCTGGAACAGATGCCGTGGAAGAAATGCAGTCAGAATGCTCCTTAGAAGCAAGAACAGCCAATCTTTATCTTACCTACTTTGGTCATGTTGTCAGAAGGGACTATTCCCTGGAGAAGAGTATCATGGTAAAGTAGAAGGTCATAGAAAAAGAGAGAAGACCATCAATGAGATGGATTGACACTGTGGGTGTAACAATGGACTCAAGCATATCGGGGATTGTGAGGATGGCATGGGACCGGGCAGCGTTTTGTTGTGTTGTACAAAGGGTCACTATGAGTCAGAGCCCACCTGATGGCACGCCAACAACAGTTTTAGAATAAGCAGATTTTTTTATGTTCAGTCACATTATTATGAAAAGTGCAGTTGCCCTCCATCAACGGTAAAATTAAATTATAGGCAAAATATATGCAATATATATTTTGAGAGTTAAAATTAAGATGTTTCTCACTATTATTTTCCTTAGAACAAAGTTTTTTTTTTCTTTACAAACACCACGGTACCTCATATTTTAAATTTTGTTCTACGAAAACGTGTCATTCTGCTATCAATCTGAATAAAAGCAAATGTCTGTATTTTTCCATGAAATAAACCACACTTTTTAGACTGGATTCCATGAGAACTCACATATGAGAAGAATATGAAGTAAGATTTTGAAGAACATGAGAAATAAAGTGTAGAGAAGGAAAAACAGAAGGATGGATAGGAGGCAATGAAGAACCAACTGAAATTGGAAATAATAAATTTGTAGTGGCAATAATTTAGTTTTTCAGTTACATCGCAAAAAAGAACTTTAAAAATCTGTGACTCTGAATAAATGTTATTAGAAAATAATAGAAGGGCAATAACATTGAGATACCATTTTACAACCACAAAGATGGTTACTGTCACAAAAAAATGGAAATTAATTAAGTGCTGATGAGAATGTAGGGAAAGTAGAACCTTCATCCACTTTTGATGGGAATATAATATGATACAGTAGCTATGGAAAACAGTTTGGCAGTTCTTCAAAAAGTTAAACAAAGAATTACAGTATGACCCAGTTCAGAAGGAAGGTTGGGCAATCTACTTATGTAGTGATACCATCTCGGAAACCCAAGGAGTTGGGTCTGACTCGAAAGCACATAACAACAACAACAATAACAACCAGTGTTCTGGTTCTCTAGTGCCACTCTAACAGAAAATACCACAAGTGTGATGGCTTTAACAAACAGGGATTTATTCTCTTACACTTTAAGAGGCTAGAAGTCCAAGCTCAAAGTGCCTGCTCTAGGGGCTAGGTGAAAGCCCCTCAACCTTGTTCTTCAGCTCTGCCTCTTGCTCCTGCCCCACTGAAGCTAGAGGCATCTCTTAGATCAGACAGCTGCTGGCTGCTGAGGCTGACAAATCCAAGGTTGACAAGTAAAATGGCACAGTCCCAAGATTATGAACAATATAGCAGGTCACTAATTCAATCCATTAACAATCTCACAATCAGCAGACAACCTGGCAAGCCACTGAGATGAAGACTCAGATACATGCAGGGTTCAAGCATGCCAAAAAGCTTAGAGACCTTTCTCAAAACTTCTCCTTAAATACTGAAAGGCAGCTACTCAGTTGCTCCAGTAGATTCCACCATGGAGCTGATTACAAGTCTCATCATGGGGAATAACTACATCCAGCTGCCTAGCCATTCAACACCAGGCCCAGCCAAGTTAACATACAACGTAACTACCACAACCAGAAATTCTACTCCTAGGTATAGGAGTAGAAATGAAATGAAACCAGCAACATAAACAGATACATATATACCAGTGTTCACTGCAGCACTAGTCACAACAGCCAAATGGTGGAGACAACCTAAATGTTCACAAATGAATGAACAAAAATGTGGCACAATGGAACATTATTCATGCAATAGAATATTATTCTCCTATAAAAAGGAATGAAGTTCTGGTACACACTGTGACATGGATGAATCCTGAAAACATTATGCTGAAATAAGTTAGCCACAAAAGAACAAATACTGTACATGAAATATTCCACTTATATGAAATATCTAGAACAGGCAGGTACACAGAGACAGTACACAGATTAGTGGTTACCAGAGGCTGAAGGAGTGTAGAGGAGGGAAAGAGAGGATGAGGGTTATTGCTTAATAGCAGCTCTGCTGGCATAGTGCCTAAAGCATCTGACTGCTAACTAGAAGGTTGGAGGTTTAAACCCACCAGCCACTACGTGGAAGGAAGACTGGGCGATCTACTTCCATAAAGATTTACTGCCTTGGAAACCCAAAGGGAGTCACGGTGAATTGGAATTGATTTCAAAGCAGTGTTTTGAAGTTTTTTTTTTGTTTGTTTGGGGTGGCAGAACATTTTGGAAATAGATAGTGGTGATGGTTGTACAAGTTTGTGAATATAATTAATGTCACTAAACTGTAAACTTAAAAATGGTTAAAAAGGCAAATTTCATGTTAAATATGTTCTACTCACAGTAAAAAAACAAAAACAAAATATTAAAAGCTTTTGTTCTTCAAAGGACATCACCAAGAAAATGAAATGACAACCCACAGAATCGTAGAAAATATTTGCAAATCATGTATCTGATAAAGAACTTGTGTCTACAACAAAAGAACTCTTACAACTAAAAAAAAAAAAAAAAAAAAAAACTGGACTCAATAAAATAATGGACAAAGGACATATAAACATTTCTCCAAAGAAGACATACATAGAAACAACAAATATATGAAAAGATGCTTGACATCATTAGTCATCAGAGACATGCAATGAAATACCACTTCATCTTCACTAGGACGGCTAGAATAAGAAAGCCAGATAACAACAAGTGTTGAGGATGTGGAGAAATGAGAACCCTCACACACTACTGGGGGGAATGTAAAACAGAGCAGCTGCTTTGGAAAACATTCTGGAAGTTCCTCAAGTGATTAAACATTTAAGAGTTACCATATGGGTCAGCATTCCATTCCCAGGAATATACCCAAGAGAAATGAAAACGAGTGTCCACACAGAAATTTGTTTAAAAATGTTCATAGCAGTATGCATATAGTCAAAAGGTGAAGACAACTCAAGTGTTCATCAACAGACATACAAATACTGGATTAACTGTTGAATAAACAAGATGTAGTATCTCTGTAAAATGGAATATCATTAAACTATAAAAAGGAATGAAATACTGATACATGAGACAACACGGATAAACCTTGAGAACATTATGCTAAGAAGCCAGTCACAAAAGACCACATAGCAAATGATTCCATTTATATGAAAGTCCAGAATAGTGAAAACTATAGAGATAAAGTACATTAATGGTTACTCAGTGGTTATCAGTTTATCAGTCAAGTTGTGTAACCACTGCCTTTAATGGATGTCAATTTTCCCCTCACCATAAACAAAAATTAACTACTTCTCAGAGAATGATTCCTTCTCTCTCTCCCCCAAATAACTACTAATAACCATTGGTCTCTATTTACCTATTCTTTTTATCAAATCCTTTCTGGGATTCCTTTTAAGGTGAAAAAAATGTTCTAAATTGCCTGAGGTGACGACTGCACATATCTGTGACTACACCAAGAACCACTGGATTGACACTTAAATAGACTAAATTTTATGATATGTGAGTTATATCTTATTATAAATCTATTAAAAAGGGGGGGGTACCAAAAATAAAGGGACTTGTACTCATACAGTTAATGGAAAGCCACAAAAAAGTAATGCGCAGTGATCAAAAGTAGAAAGAAAAGCAGAAAGCCAAGGAAAAAGTAAAACTACATAATCAAAATATAAAAAAGAATAAATCAAAACTAGAACATAAACACACACTACCCAGAAACCACCATTAGTAAGAGAAAAATGAAATGGAAGCAAAATAAATCTGAATCCCTTAAAATTCTCAATACATCACAAAGAATCTGGCTCTAGGCCAAAATCCTGTGCGCTCTTCTGGGCCCAACTATAGGGAGCTCTGGTAGCATAGTGGCTAAGGCACTTGACTGCTAACCAGAAGGCTGACGGTTCAAACCCACCAGCCACCCCTCGGAAGGAAGGTTGGGCAATCCTACTTCCGTAGTGATACTGCCTCGGAAACCCAAGGAGGGGTCGCTATGAGTCAGGGCTGACTCGACGGCACATAACAACAACAACAACATAGGCAATTACAAAGTGCCTGACAGGTCTCCTGGCGTAAGCTGCCATCCACATACCACTAGTTTGCTTGGCAGTGTTCTAGAAGGAGTTGCAATCAAGGTCTCACAGCTCCACCCATGCTCATATGCATATCTGCATTCCTAACCTCTTCATTACTACTGGGGCATTTATATCCCAGTTGCTTTTCTTTTTTTGCCTTTCTGGTTTCTTGTGGTGTTACTGTCCCGCTTATAATATTATGCTGATGTTGACAGGGGCAGGCATAACTGTTCAAAGGTTATTGCATGAGGTGGTACATACCAGATGTGTGACTGTATAAAACTTTTATGTTTTTTGTACAGGGAGGTAAGCCTTGTAGGTATATTTGCAGTTTTTTGTGTGCTACTTGGAAGATGCAGTTTTTGTGATGATTAAATTTTCAAGTGCATAACTTATTTTAAGGTGTGATATATTAAAAGCACATGTTGTAGCATCCTTGACAATACTATTTGTTCATTGCTTGCCAACATTGAGGACTTCTGTTCTGGTTTACAAGCTGTAAGCAGTTCTTTTGCGCTAAAAATGAATTCATTTAGTAGTGATTTTCCCACAACACCAAATTCTTGTTACTTACATGGGTACACAAGGTGGGAAGTATGTAATTTCTCCTCTTACGTATTTGCATATTAGTATGGAGATATGGTATTATCTTGGTTTTGCAGAACCTAAAATTATTTTTTTTCTGAAAAATTTCTCTGCTTCAGAAATAGTCTCTGAAGGATGAATAATCTAATTTTAGATTAGTTCTTTTCTCTACCCAAGAATGAGAATCACTCTCAGGAAAAGTGTGACAAAGATGCCTCAGACAAGCTTACCTGTCTCGTGGACACTGAAGTTTATTTTGATGGTAACAACAATAAAGACATGGTATTACAGGATGATGAAACAGATGATGTTGCAAAAGAAAGAGCTGAACCAGATAATGCTCACGATGAAAGTAAGGAAAACAAAGGTGAATGGCATAAAGATGTCTCCTACTTTGAAAACATAATTTTTAGCCATATGTCAAAGCAAATATGCTTGCCTGACCCATGATGAAACAGGTAGGTTACATTTTGTATTTATGGAAGAGGTCTGGAAATTAAAACGGATCAAACAAATCTTTATGCTACCCAGGAGTGCATAACACAACATAAAGGGCAAGAGATTTACAATGCCAAGCAATACCTGACAGCCTACCACTGTAGAGGAAATAAAGACACTCATTGCTGTGCATATACAGACGGGTCTTGCCGGACACTATTGGTCCAGTGACTCTCCCTCTTGGGACTTGTATCTGTTGCAGAACTTATGACTAAAACAACCTTTAAGAAATTGACCAAGGGAGTTCTGGTAAGATGGCGGACTAGGGAGAAAGACTGCACAAACCCTCTTCCACAAAGAAAAGGGGAACCAATTAACACAGACACAGAAGATAATCCTGGACCCCTGAGCCTTGAAGGGAAGGATATAGAAGTGGACTAAACCCCAACTAGCAAAAGAATTTGCATGAAAATACCAAAAAAAGAGACATACGGAGCTGTGGTCTAGCAGCGATCCTGACGGCACAGAAAGCTAGCTTGGAGATTCCCGAGTGCTGGTAGGACTAAAGAATTAACCTAAAATTCAGCCCTGCTAGCCAGGGACTGCACAGAGGAATGCTCCAGTGGCTGGGGAATAAACGAAGAAAATGAAGAGAAAGGTGGGCTGAGCTGTGGACTTTTGCTGGTCCAGAGGGCACCGCTATTTTGAAGGTCTAAAAGCGGCTTGACTATTTTGGATATTTAAAGAGACAGCGCTCTTGCAGATTCCTGGAGCTTAAGCACACATTCTGCTTTCCAGCAACCCCTCCGGACCTGCAAGACTAAAAAGGTACGACATTCCTCTTGTTACTCTTATACCCCACACCCGCTTGGTGAACGGAGATGCGACCATCCCTCACTCCCAACTACCTTCTGGGCCCACAGAACTCCATCACAGTCTGTGTGCTCAGATGGAGCCTGGGTGCCCTGTCCTGTCCTGATCTTTTTTTTTCTTTTTCTTTTTTTCTCTTTTGCTTTCTTTTTCTGGTGATTAGTTTGCTTGTATTTGTCTGTTCTGAAACAACTATTATTATTAATATTTTTGTCCTTTTTACTATTATTCTTAATCTTCCCCTTCCAGGACCTAGTTTTCAGCACTTTTTCTTTTCCCCCGTTACTGGTTGAAATTTTTTTATTTTTTTAAATTTAAGGTGTTTTGTTTTTTTCCCCTCCTTTTTTCTCGTGGTTAACCCCATTCCTTATTTTTCTTTTTGCATTTTTCCCATTTTCTTTCCTTCATTATTCTTCTTCTCTACTTTTTTTCTCTTAATGACCTATCCCCAGAGACTGCAGGTTTTCTTGTTTTTTTCCTTCTTCTTTCTTTCATTACTGTTCCTGTGTGACTACATGGCATCCTTTTTGTCCATGTGCTTTCAGTTTTTTCAAGGTTATTCAATTGTAATTTGTGTCTGATTGAGTGGGAGACAACAACAGTCCCCATAAGACACAACTACACCCACACCTCTCGCAACTTCATTTAGTGAGTGAGAGCCACTACCTCCTTCTCCACCAATGGGCCAACGATAAAAAACCACCAAGAAGAGCCGGAATCACCCTTGACTGCTATTTACAAACAGTTAACGGAGATCTAAATAAAACAACGCCACGATGCCTCGGAGACAACAGACCATCACAGTCCACACAAAGAAGCAGGATAAAGTGGTAGAAACAAGGGAGCAGGATACAGACCCAGAACACATC
>NW_006922080.1:248983-255817 GCF_000298275.1 Orycteropus afer afer | reverse complement strand
CATCTAGATGCAACGATGGGTCTCTCCTTGTCCAGAGCAAAGAAAAATGAAGAAAACCAAAATTCATGGAAACAATTAGTCCTAGCGACTGGTACACCAGCCGATCTGCAGCCTATATGAGTATGAGAACAGAAGAACCAGATGGTGCCCGGTTACCACTGTCATCCACTTGGAAGGGGATCTATGTAGGAGATCCTTGATAGAGAGGGAGAAAAATGTAGAACAAAACTCAAAATCATTTAGAGAAAAAAAAAAAAAAAGGTGGGAACCAGGTTTGCTGTTCCGATAGAGCCTGGTGGAACCACTGAGACTATGGCCCCTAACTGCCCTTCAGGTCTCGAATTGAACCCACACCTGTGGTTTCCAGCCAAACAAAGTACAGGCATATGAGTTGAACATTTACCTCAGATAGATACACTCCTTGCAGATAACCATCGTTGTAGAAAGAAGGGCTACTCGTGCACAGGGAGACAGCTCAGGGGGCAGGAATGCATGGAGAGATGGACACTAGGAAGAGGTAACTATGGGGAGAAAGTGGGAGGGGAGCTGTTGCACTGTGGTAAACTGCGATCAATGTTATGAGACAAGGTGTATGTGAACTGTTCTATGGAAAGTGAATTTGCTCTGTAAATCTTCACCCAAATCACAATTTAAAAAAAAGAAAAAAGAAACTGACCAAGAACATACACCATAATGAAAATTCAACAGCCCTGCCCAAAAGAAAACCTGGCTACGAGTGGGTTCACAAATTGCACTCAGTTATCAATGTTTTCAATAGCTGCCCAAAAGAATTGTCTGTGCCCCCAAGTGTCAAGGTAGTTGACGAAAGTATGATGCCATTTGAGGGCTGTACATCAACAAAAAAAAACATGCCAATGAAGGCTGTCAAGTTTGTAAGTACAAAGTTGGGTGCTTGGCTGACTGACTCACAACCTGGCTTTGAAAGTCAGTCTGATACCTACTGTACAAAAAAAAAAAAAAGCACAGACAGTGAATCACCTCTTTCCATCTGTGAGAGACATGTACTTGCACTATGCTCATGCAACCATTCTCATGGGCTCATTACCTTTGACAATTTTTTCCCCTCTGATACTTGATGAAAAGCATGAATGAAAGAGGCCTGTATGCTGTAGGCACAGTGTGAGCCGACAGAAAGGGGATACCAAACACAATGAAGAGGAAAGATAAAATTACAGTGGGGAGAATTTCTGTTTCATGTGAAAGGATGTGTGTTGGCAATAAAGTGGCAGCATAATAAACCTGTGACAGTTTTGTCAATGTTCCACCATACACAGGACATTACTTAAGAAAGAACAAAAACAGTTCCTCCTCAGTAATCCCTTACCCAGGAGCTCTGGTAGCATAGTGCTTAAGGCACTTGATTGCTAACCAGAAGGCTGGCGGTTCAAACCCAGCAGCCACTCCTTGGAAGGAAGGTTGGGCAATCCTACTTCCGTAGTGATACTGCCTCAGAACCCCAAGGAGGGGTCGCTATGAGTCGGGGCTGACTCAACGGCATATAACAACAACAATCCCTTACCCAACAACAGTTGCAGAACACAATGCCATTATGGGAGGAGTGGAGCACTTTGACCAGAAGTGCAAAAGGTATGCGATTGGAAAGTTCTCTCTCAAATGGTAGCATCATTACTGTATTTTCAGTGCTGGCACTGTAAACAGTTTTACAATGGGGAGCTGTAACAATGGGGAGGGGTATGGAGAGCGTGTGACCAACTTTCCTTCAGGCTTGCTCTCATTAGGCAGCTAATTGTGGGCAGGGAAATCAAAAGAATAAGAGGCCCCTCCTTTCTTGTGAAGAACTAGCCAGAATAT
This sequence comes from Orycteropus afer afer, assembly GCF_000298275.1. Lineage (NCBI taxonomy): Eukaryota > Metazoa > Chordata > Mammalia > Tubulidentata > Orycteropodidae > Orycteropus > Orycteropus afer. The sequence goes on along the minus strand of NW_006922080.1, from coordinate 253,984 downwards.
ACAGAGTGCCAGATTATGTATGGCTCCAACTAGTTGAAAAGCATTTACCTATCAAAGGATCTAGAAGACACTGTATAGAATAAAGCACTAAGAAGGAAATTTGCACAACAATCATATGCAGCCACTGCAAGGTACCTTTATGTGTTACTCCATGTTTTTGAAAATTTCACAAAATAAACATAAAATTGCTAAGATACAATTTTTTTTCCATGCCTCATCCCTCCCATCCTACCATCAGAGCACAGTATGACACATGTGTTCCATATAATATTTATAAAAATCCATCATCCTTAAAAATTTAAAAACACTCAATGATTCAACATGTAGTCCATTAGTGGAAAAACATTATTTCTACAAAATCTTACAAACAAAAAATGATTCACTGACGAAAAGCCTAACTCAGGTATCTCCAGAAGCCTTCTCATTGGGAGTAGGGGGGTAAGGGGTATTTGCTTGGCTATGGTACTCTTCTCCACTTTAAGTACGTTTCCACTCCTAGCCCTTTTCCATCTTTCCTCTTAGCTTTGAGTACATAAAAAGGCAGGAGGCTCATGTTTGTGGCTACTTAGCAGTAATGTGCCTGGGTGGCACAAACGGTTAAACGCTCAACTACTAAATGAAAGCCTGGCAGTTTGAATCCACCTGGTGGCACCCTGGAGAAAGACAGACCTGACAATATGCTCCCAAAAGGTCACAGCCTTGAAAACCTTATGGAGTACAGTTGTACTCTGCAATACGTGAGGTCAGCATAAGTTGGAACACAACTCAACGGCAACTGGTTTGGTAATTTTTACTGAGTAGTGAGACAACCAACATTCCACTCCTCCTTTCCCCTGCACTAGACCCATCTGATCCTCACCCACTGTTGTTCCCTGGAACACTGAGGACCCAGCACCTCTCTTTTTGCCTCTTGCTTGCAAAAAAAAAAAAAAAAAACCACCCTTCATTGTTACCTTCAGTTTGGATCATTGTCCTAATTGACCAACTATACACCTGATTGCTCTACATTCTGTTTTCTTTGTCAGGGACAAAGAATATCCCAGTTTTATGAATCAAACAGCACAAATAAAATTTTAATACTAAATACCAAACATTTAGTACTGAATATGTTTGTCTGCCAAGAGTAAGTGAGGATTAGATACACAGCAGGTTAATAAAAGAAAATACTTTTTAAAAGGAAATTATCTAAAGTAGTTTCAGAAGCCAGAAAAGTGTAGTTCCACAAAAACCTGACTCCAGAAATTTATAGCCTTGTGATTATATGCTACCACAAGATATCTGTAGTTAGGTGGAATGTATCACAAACTATGAAAAAGAAATTAGTATCAGGATCACTTCAACATACACAAATACATGTATCATTTAATATCTGTGGAAACATTTAATATCAAAACTACAAAAGAATTAGGAATTACACATTTGAAATTTTAACAGTTTTTTTAAAACATAAACTAAAATATTATCAAAATGAAAGAACATTCACTGTAGGGACTTCCAGTAAGATGGAGGAATAGGCAGACAAGCAACACAGACCCTCTTCAACAAAGAAAAGAAAAACCAATTGACAGATACAAAAGATAATCCTGGAACCCTGAGCTTTGAAAGGAACTACACAGCAGTGGATTAGGCACCAACTAGTAGAAAAACCTGAACGAAAACAGTGAGTAAGTACAGAGACGGTCGGAGCTGTGGACTGTCAGCTACTCTGATGACATCAACAGCCTGAATATTTCCAAGTGGTGCTGGGACCTGGGAATTGACCTAAAGATCAGTCTCGGTCACCCAGGGCTGCAGGGGCAACTGCTCTGGTGGTCTATTACTAGGAAGGGAAACAGCAAGGAAGGAGACAACCTGAGCTATGGACTTTCTGCTGTCTGGAGGGTGCAGCCATTTTGACTGTTTACACATGGCAGCCATTTTGAATGTTTACAAGCAGTGGCCATTTTGGATATTTAAAGTGACTGAGGCGCAGCCATTTTTAATGTTTACAAGTGGCAACCACTTTGGATTTTAAAGTGATAGCATTCTCATACAGATTCCAGGAACCTAAGAACAGGTTCTGTCTGCCAGGGTCAGCAAGGACATAGGAGAGGCTGACAAAGGAAAGGAGACAGGTGGTGAGGGTATAAGTGCTGTCAATTAGTGAATAGAGGAGCACAGCACAGTACCCTGTTTGTCTGGATAACATACAAACAAAACAAAGAAAAGGAAAATTGTGGGCAAGTCACTCTAACATATAATTACCAATTAAATACAAACACAAAAACGTCATAATGCCTCGGAGACAACAGAGCATCACAGTCCACGCAAAGAAGCAAGACAAAGCAGGAGAAACAAAGGATCAGGATACAGACCCAAAACACATCCCTGAGGAAGATATAGCATTGGAACTCCCTGATAAGGAATTCAAAAGAATTATATTTAGGTATCTTCAAAGGATTGCGAGACAGACCAAGGAAAGCACAGACAAAACCCTAGAAGAATTTTGGAAGAAAATACAAGAACAAAATGACAAAATAAATGAAAAATTAGGAATGATTCTAAATCTACAGATAGAAATGCAGAAGATTAATACTAAATTGTCAGAAATAGATAACACATTAGAAGGGCAAAGGAGAAGAATTGATGCAATGGAAGACAGAATTAATGAGATTGAAGACAAATACCCGAATACTTCTTTGGAAAGGGATCAATCAGAAAAACGATCAAAACAAAATGAAGAAAGCCTAAAGTTCATGTGGGATACCATCAAAAGGAATAACCTACGTGTCATTGGAATTCCAGAACAGGAAGAGAAAAAATAAAACCACTGAAAAAATTGTCCTAGATTTGTTGGAGGAGAACTTCCCTGATATGATTAAAGATGAGAATATATCCATTCAGGAAGTCCAACGAACCCCAAACAGGATAGACCCCAAAAGAAAAACACCAAGACATATCATCATCAAACTCACCAAAACCACAGACAAAGAAAAAAATCATGAGAGCAGCACGGGAAAAATGAAAAGCTACCTACAAAGGGCAACCAACAAGACTAAGCTCTCAACAGAAACCATGCAGCCAAGAAGACAGTGGCATGGTATATATAAAACCCTAAAAGATAAAAATTTCCAACCAAGAATTGTGTACCCAGTAAAACTGTCCCTCAAACATGATGGTGAAATTAGGGCATTTCCAGATAAGCAGAAATTAAGGGAATTTGTTAAAACCAGACCAACCTTACAAGTGATGCTACTTCCTTAAGGGAGCCCTTTGGACAGAGAAGCAACAACAGCCAACAACAACTGACCATTAACACACATGATGATATAACCCAGAAACCAACCCAGCTATGGAAGCACCCAAAGTAATTAAGCCTACAAGATTGTAAACAGGGAACCAGAGACATCAATTGACAAATGATGACAACTGCAAACCAAAATGAGGGAAAAAACTGTGTCATTACAGAACTTCTAGGTGGTAGGGAAGTCAAGACAAACTACAAGATAGTTTTCCACTTGGGAAGAAAACTATAAATCACAGGGTAACCTCAAAGAAAAATTATAAATCTTCACATCAAAATAAAAAAGAGGACCAGCATAAATATTCAGCAAATACTAAAACAACAGCAGTGAAGGAAGTGATAACATGATTCACAAGCAAAACGAGCTCAGCATAGAAAATTATATAGAACAAAGAAATCAGCACAATGAAAAAGCACATGACAAAAATGACAGCAACAAATTCATATTTGCTGATAATTACATGTCTGGCAAGGATTTTATCTCTAAGGTTGATGGAAAACTCCAATACCTCAACAACAAAGGACTTAATAATCCAATTAAAAAATGGGCAGAAGACATGAATAGACACTTCACCAAGGAGGATTTTCAGGTGGTCAGCTAATACATGAAAAGATGCTCACAATCACTGGCCATCAGAGAGATGTAAATTAAAACAATAATGATATATACAGTCTTACCCCAGCACTGATGGCAAGGTTCAATGAGACAGAAAATAACAAATGCTGGTGGGGAGGTGGAGAGACTGGGGCTCTCATATACTGCTTGTATGATTGAAGTGACACAACCACTGTGAAAAGCAATATGGCAATTCCTTAGAAAGTTGGAATTGGAGATACCATTTGACTCAGCATATCCTAGAGAGGTGGGAGCCAGGATAGGAACAGATACATGCATGCTCATGTTCATCACAGCACTATTTATAATAGCAAAAAGATGGAAACAACCTATGTGCCCATGAGCGAAGAGTGGATGGCCAAACTATGGTACATACACATACTGGAAGGCTGTGCAGCACTAAAAAATAATGTAGTCTGCAAAACACCATATAATATTGATGAACTTGGAGGACATTATCCTGAGTGAAATAAGTCAATCACAGAAGGACAAATATAACATTAGTTGGTTGTTGGTCAAGGAAAGGTTTATATATGAAGGGAAACTTTCTTTGTTGGTTGCCAGGGGTGGGAGGGAAGGGGAGGAAACACTTCAAAAAAAAAAAAAAAAGCATTGACCCAAAAGAAAAAAAAAAAAAAAAAAAGACTAGCAGAGTGTAGAAACAAGGAAGATGTTCTCCAAGGAGTGGGACATTAATAATAAGCATGTACCAATTTTCATTCTTGCAAGACAAATTTATCAATGTGAAATATCACAATGCTACAAGTCAGTGAGTTACTTCACATCAGTTATGTAAATATATGCTGTCCAAGATCTCCCTTTACAGTCACACTAATAATACTGTTCCATGAAAAAACTGATGTAATACTCAATGTGGTCTTTAAGCAGGAGTGTAATAAAATCTAGTGGATGTCTGAATTTTTAAAACAAAACAAAAAATAAACTCACTGCCGTCGAGTAGATTTGACTTACAGCAATGCCTCCTTGGGTTTCCGAGGTAGTATTTCTATGGAAGTAGACTGCCCAATCTTCCTTCCGAGAAGTGACTGGTGGGTTTGAACTGCCAGCTTTCTGGTTAGCAGTCACATGCCTTAGGTACTAC
>NW_006922080.1:246778-248593 GCF_000298275.1 Orycteropus afer afer | reverse complement strand
GTAGTGATACTGCCTCGGAAACCCAAGGAGGGGTCGCTATGAGTCGGGGCCGACTCGACGGCACATAACAACAACAACAACAATATTTACAAGGGTATAGAAATTATAGTTGGAAGGAATCTCATTCTTTAGAAGCTTAATGCTTGACCATTCTCAGCAACAAAGAGTTTTATCCTTTACAAGGCTAGGTAATCAAAATGTAAAAAGAAGTAAAAGTTAAAAAATGGAAGGAAAGAAAACATATACACATATACCAGTCAGGCTATATAGAGACTTACCAAAAGTTTAAGGGGATCACCGTAGATACAGAGAATGTAGCGTATTATTGGTTTTTTATATTCCTGCCAACATTATTTTAGAAAGAATACATTTTTAATTGTACCCCTCAATGTTATGAACATTTTGAGGTACAGCACAATTAGAATAATTTTAGCTAAATGCCCAAAAAGCTATACTAGGTTTCTACCATTAACATTTTTACTAGTTATACCATATGTCCATCTATCCATCCATCTTTTTTTTTTTATGCTCTAACTACTTTAAAAATATCTACTAAATAATACCTAAATAGTTTCTGAAGCCGGGATCAGAGACTTCCATACATCTTAGGAGGAGAGAGACTAAAATTCTGCAATATATATGACAAGCAAATGTGGTTCTTAGCACATCAGTCATGTAGTTTCTTTAATTCATTGTGATTGAAAATATATTCAATTTTATGACTTACTATATTTAATTGCAGAGTGTAGCAAAAACAGTTACATAATAACTCTGAAGGCAGACAGATCTGAGTTTGAAACCTGGGTGTCACTAGCTGTGACAACTCAGGCAAATCATTTAATCCTAGTCTTTGGAAGGAAGACTGGGCAATCTACTTACATAGTGATACTGCCTCAGAAACCCAAGGAGGGGTCACTATGCGTTGGATCCAACTCAATGGCAGTATATTTCATTTTATTTTAATTACATAATAAGTAATATCACAAGGTTAATGAGCGATTTAAATGAGATGACATGAAAAACGTTTAGCATGGTACCGGCATATAGAAAGGCTCAGAAATGTCAGCAATTCTCATCACCACTGTATTAGGTCATTCAGCCTACCACAAGTACTAGCCGCTGTTTAGCCATTGATAGCCATTGATTTGTAGCATATCTTTCATCATTTTATGTGTTCTAATAATCCTGGACAGTTTATTTTACTGATATTAAAGATATAATATTCTCCACCTTTCTACTATATTTTCTAAAGGGAGATGTTCACATTATCAAAAGCAGTGCTGATGAACAGAGGAAAACACACTGTGGGCACATCTTTTACTATTCAGCACCTGGTTGTTAGGTAGCTAATAAGCTGCCTAACTGTACTGTATTTTAGATAATCATGGTTTTGTTTTTTTAAATTTTAACTCTTATTGTGAAGAAAGCACACATAAGACATTCATCAACAAAACAACTTTCACATTTACAGCTCAGGGACATTGATGACAGTTTTCATGTTGTGCTACCATTATTGCTAGCCTTCTCGAACACATTCCACCATCATCAGCATGAACTCAATGCCCTACAAACAAAATCCCCTTTTCCCCTTCTTCCTACCCTGGTAACCACTAATAATCTTTGGTTTTTCTCTATATGTATTATATATGTATGTTGTTGTTGTCATGTGCCATCGAGTTGGACCCAACTCACAGCGACCCCTCCTTGGGTTTCCGAGGCAGTATCTCTTCGGAAGTAGATTGCCCCATCTTCCTTCTGAGGAGTGGCTGGTGGGTTTGAACTGTCAGCCTTCTGGTTAGCAGTCAAGTGCCTTAG
>NW_006922080.1:229122-246504 GCF_000298275.1 Orycteropus afer afer | reverse complement strand
GCAATCCTACTTCCGTAGTGATACTGCCTCGGAAACCCAAGGAGGGGTCGCTATGAGTCAGGGCTGACTCGACGGCACATAACAACAAAAGCAACCTAGGAGAGACGGCAGGCCCCACCCCAAGAGGCAGGAGGCGGGGGAAAAGCTAGGGATGAGACAGAGCTGTGGGATTCAGGTAAGGGGAGGATGGATAGGTTTTGAATGGCTAAGGGAGACAAACTTGTCTGTCAGTGTGTCCTACTGTGGTGGTTAACGTGTTGCTGTGAGGTTTTAGACTGTGCCACTGGTGTTTCAAACACCAGCAGGGTTGCACATGGTGCACAGGTTTCAATGCAGCTTACAGACTGAGAGAGACTAGGAAGAAGGACAAGCCCATCCACGTCTCAAACATTTGGCCAAGGAAAACCTTATGAGTAACAGAGAAACACTGACTGATAAATTACTAGGCGACTTTATGAACAGCCCAGAAATGTCGTCTGATACAATGCAGGAAGACCAGCCCCTTAGGTCGGAAAGCACTCAATATACGACTGGGAAAGAGCTGCCTCCTCACAGCAGAACTGACCTTAATTATATAGATAAAGTAAAGCTCTTGGGACCTCCATTTGCTTATGTGGCACAACTCAAATTGAGGAGAAACAGCTGCAAACATCCATTAACAATCAGAACATGGAATGTACAAAGTATGAATCTAGGAAAATTGGAAGTAGTCAAAAATGAAATGGAACGCATAAAGATCGATATCCTCAAGCATTAGCAAGCTGAAATGGACTGGTTTTGGACATTCTGAATCAGACAACCATATGATCTACTATGCCAGGAATGACAAATTGAAGAGGAATGGCATGGCATTCATCATCACAAAGGATGTTTCAAGATCTGTCCTGAAGTACAATGCTGTCAGTGATAGGATAATATCCATACCCCTACAAGGAAAACCAGTTAATACTGCTATTATTCAAATTTCTGCACCAACCACCAAAGCCAAAGATGAGGAAACTAAAGATTTTTATCAACTTCTGCAGTCTGAAATTGACCAAACACACAATCAACATGTGTTAACTATCACTGGTGACTGGAATGCAAAGTTGGAAACAAAGTAGAATCATCAGTAGCTGGAAAATTTGGCCTTGGTGACAGAAATAATGCTGGAGATCACATGATAGAATTTTGCAAGACCAACGACTTATTCATTACAAATACCTTTTTTCAACAACACAAATGGCAGTTACACACGGAGACTTTGCCAGAGTACACAGGAATCAGACTGACTACATCTGTGGCAAGAGGTGATGGAAAAGCTCAACATTTCGGCCAAAACAAGGCCAGGAACTGATTGTGGAACAGATCATCAACTGCTCATATGCAAATTCAACCTGAAGTTGAAGACAATTAAAACAAGTTCACGAGAGCAAAAACATGACCTTGAATATATCCCTCCTGAATTTAGAGATCTAAAGAACAGATTTGATGTAATGAACAAAAACCAGAAGAATTATGGGATGAAATCAAGAACATCATTCATGAAGAAAGCAAGAGATCATTAAAAAGATGAGAAGGGAAGAAAAGACCAAAACGGATGTCAGAAGAGATTAGAAACTTGACCTTGAATGGAAAGTAACTAAAGCAAATGGAAGTAATGACAGGGTAAAAGAGGTGAACAAAAGATTTCAAAGAACAGCTCGAGTAGACAAAGCCAATTATATAATGAAATGTGCAAAAGACCTGGAGTTAGAAAACCAAAAGGGAAGAACACAGTCGGCATTTCTCAAACTGCAAGAACTGAAGAAAAAATTGAAGCCTCGAGTTGCAATCTTGAGAGATTCTATGGGCAAAATATTGAATGATGCAGGAAACATCAAAAGAAGATGGAAGGAATATACAGCGTCACTGTACCAAAAAGACCTGGTCAATCTTCATCCATTTCAGGAGGTGGCACATGATCAAGAACCAACTGTATTGAAGGAAGAAGTTAAAGCTGCACTGAAGGAAGCAGCAAAGAACAAGGCTCCAGGAACTGAAGGAATACCCAATGAGATGCTTCAACAAATGGATGCCTCGCTGGAGGCACTCACTCAGATATGCCAAGAGATTTGGAAGACAGCTATCTGGCCAACTGACTGAAAGAGATCCGTATCTGTACCCATTCCAAAGAAAGGTGATACCACAAAATGTGGAAATTATCGAACAATATCATTAATATCGCATGCAACTAAAATATTACTGAAGATAATTCAAAAGCAGTTACAGCAGTATATTGAGAACTTCCCGAAATGCAAGCTGGATCCAGAAGAGGATGAGAGAGATCATTGCTGATGTCAGATGGATCTTGGCTGAAAGCAAAGAATACCAGAAAGATGTTTACTTGTGTTTTATTGACTATGCAAAAGCATACTCAAAGAGCAGCTTGAGCAGACAAAGCCAATTACTATAATAAAATGTGCAAAAGACCTGGAGTTAGAAAACCAAAAGGGAAGACAGTTCTTGTTAGGTGCCGCTGAGTCATCTCCGACTCATAACAACCCTATGCACAGTAGAACGAAACACTGTCCGGGCCCACCCCAGCTCCATGATCCCTGCTATACTTGAGACCATCACCACAGCCACTGTGTGAATCCATCTCTTTGAGGTACTTCCCCTCTTTCATCAACCCTCCACCTTACCCTCTTCAGGGAATGTTCCTTTCTGACAACATGACCAGAGTAGGTTAGATGAAGCCTGGCCATTCTCGCTTCCAAGGAGCATTCCGGCTGTAGTTCCTCCAGAACAGATTTGTTCATTCTTTTAGCAGTCCATGGTGCTTTCAGCACCACAATTCAAAAGAATCAATTCTTCTTTGGGCTTCCTTATTTATTCTCCAGCTCTCACATGCATTTAAGGCGACTGAAAATAAACATCGTGGCTTGTGTCAGGTGCACCTTAGTCCTCAAGGAGACATCTTTGCTCTTCAGCACTTGAAAGAGGTCCTTTGCAACCAACTTGCCTAGTACTATACGTTGCCTGATGTCCTGACTGCTGTTTCCATTGGCGTTGATTGTAGATCCAAGTTATATGAAGTCTTTGACAACTTCAATCTTTTCTCCATTTATCGTGATGCTGCTTATTAGTCCAGTTGTGAGGATTTTTGTTTTCTTTATATTGAGGTGTATATTGAGGTGTAATCTATACTGCGGGAGCTCTGGTAGCATAGTGCCTAAGGCAATTAACTGCTAACCAGAAGGCTGGCGGTTCAAACACACCAGCCACTCCTCGGAAGGAAGATGGGGCAATCTACTTCTGTAGTGATACTGCCTCAGAAACCCAAGGAGGGGTCACTATGAGTCGGGTCCGACTTGATGGTAAACAACAACAATCCATACTGCAGACTGTAGTCTTCAATCTTCATCAGTAAGTGCTTCAAGTCATCCTCACTTTCAGCAGGCAAAGTTGTATTGTGTGGACCAAAACAAATTATGAGTAACACTGAGAAGAATGGGATTTCCAGAACACTTAATTATATTCATGAGGAACCTGTACATAAACCAGGAGGCTGTTGATTCAACAGAACAAGGGACACTGCATGGTTTAAAATCAAGAAGGGAGTGCATCAGGGTTGTATCCTTTCACCATACTTTATTCATTCTGTATGCTGAGCAAATAATCTGAGAAGTTGGACTATATGAAGAAGAATGTGGCATCAAGACTGGAAGAAGAATCATTAATGCCCTGCAATACACTGACGACACAACTTTGCCTGCTGTAAGTAAGGATGACTTGAAGCACTTACTGATGATGAAGACTGAAGAATATAGTCTTGCAGTGTGGATTACATCTCAATATAAAGAAAACAAAAATCCTCACAACTGGACCTATAAACAGCATCATGATAAACAGAGAAAAGATAGAAATTGTCAAAGACTTAATATTGCTTGGTAAATGTTGCCAATAGAAACAGCAGTCAGGACATCAGACCATGTACAGTACTAGGCAAATCAGCTGCAAAGGATCTCCTTGAGGACTAAGGTGCACCTAACACAAGCCATGATATTTTCAATCACCTCATATGCATGTGAGGGCTGGACAATGAATAAGGAAGACTGAAGAAAAGTTGATGCTTTTGAGTTGTGGTACTGGTGAAGAATGCTGAAAGTGCTATGGACTGCTGAAGATCTAACAAATGTATCCTGGAGGAAGTAGAGCCGGAATGCTCCTTGGAAGTGAGAATGGCCTGACTTCGTCTCACCTAGTTTGGTCATGTTGTCAAGCAGGGACCATTCCCTGGAGAAGGATGTCATGCTTGGTAAGTTGGAGGGTTGACAAAGGAGGGGAAAGAGGGGAAAGAAACGAGATGGATTGACACAGTGGCTGTGGTGATGGGCTCAAGTATAGCCGGGATTGTGGAGCTAGCGTGGGACCAGGCAGTGTTTCATTCTGCTGTGCATAGAGTTGCTATGAGTAGGAGACGACTCAACGGCACCTAACAACAACATCTACCTAGGAATTATCCTCCCTTCCCTTCCTATCCCTGGTAACCAGCAAGATTTCCTTCCATGTATAATATATATTCAAATCTTTCCTTGACTTTTTACAACACTGGACTAATACAATATTTATCCTTCTGTGATTGACTTATTTTCACTCAGCAAAATGTCCTTCAAGTTCATCCACATTATGCACGGTTTTGCAGATTCTATGTTATTCTTTAGGGCTGCACAATGTTCCACTGTGTGTATGTACCACAGCTTGTTTATCCATTCCTTGGTTGATGGGCACTTAGATTGTTTCCATCTCTTTGCTATCATGAATAAACCAAACCAAATCAAATGCACTGCCATCGAGTTGGATCCGACTCATAGCAACACCTCCTTGGATTTCTGAGGCAATTTCACTACAGAAGCAGATTGCCCAACCTTCCTTCCAAGGAGTGGCTGGTGGGTTGGAACCACCAGCCTTCCGGTTAGCAGTCAAATGCCTTAGGCACTACGCTACCAGAGCTCCTATTGTGAATTGTACTGCTATAAAAATAGATGTGCATATATCTATTCATGTCCTCTCATTTTTTTAGGATATTGTTTTGGTTACCATGTCCTGCTCTAACAGAAAATACCACACACGGAATGGCTTTAACAAGCCAGAGTTTATTCTCCTAGAGTTTGGAGGCTTTAAGTCCAAATTCAAAGTGCTAGGCTCTAGGGGCTAGGTGAAAGGCTCTCAATTTTGGGCTTCCACTCTGCCTCCTGGCCCACTGAAGCTTTTCTTCACTCAGACAGCTGCTGGCTGCTGAGGCTGACAAACCCAAGGTCGACAAGTAAAAAGGCACAGTCCCAGTATTACCTAACAACATGGCAGGCCACTAAATCAAGTCCAGGAGAGGTCCCAACATCGGCAGGGCGTGGCAGGCTGGTGAACAACAACTTGGCTACAAGTAGGGTTCAAGCATGACAAAAAGCTGGAGACTTTGCCCAAAGCTGCTTCTTACGTACTGAAGCAGACCACATCCCTAAAGCAGCTACTCAGCTGCTCCAGTAGATTCCACCAGGGAACTGATCACCAATCTCACCATGGGGAATCCATCCAGCTGCCCCAACACTCAACCAGGCCCAGTCAAGTTGACAGCAACCCTAACTACCAAAGATATATACCTGGTAACAATTGTTCCCTCTCAAAACCTCATTTGAACACAGTATTTGAGATGACATAATTAAGAACTTCTATCAAAGACATAGAGAGGTATACAAGAGGTACAGAGAGCAAAGATATACTGTTTTACATACACAACACTGCACTGTTAGTAATAACAAACACTAATCTATGGGTAAATAGATGGATAGACAGGCTGAATGATCAGGTATATCTAGGCAAAAGGGAATATACCTATGACCATATATAAAGTTGGCAGACAATATTTCTACATATGTATTTGTATGTCCAAAAATATAATAGCACTAACATGAGGCAAAATTATGATAATTTCTTGGCCACAGCCAACCACCCTGAGGTGGATATGTAGGCTTGGGACCATGTCACAGGAGACATCAAGCTCAACTGGCATAACATACTACACAAAAACATTGTTCTACATCTCAATTTGGTGAGTAGCAACTGAGGTCTTCAAAGCTTGCAAGTGGTCATCCAGATGCAACAATGGGTCTCTCCTCTTTCAGAGCAAAGAAGAATGAAGAAAGCCAAAGATGCATGGAAACAATTAGTCTAAGGGGCTAGTAGATCATGTAGTCCTCAGCCTAAATGACCATGAAACCAGAACTAGATGGTGCCCAGCTACCACCGTCAACCATTCGGAATGGGATCAGTGCAGGAGATCCTGGATAGAGTGAGAGAAGAATGTGGAACCAATCTCAAAATCATAAAAAAAAAAAAAAAAAACAGGTTTACTGGTCTGAAAGAGCATGGTGAGATTCCTGAGAGTATGGTCTCTAGTTACCTTTCAGGTCTGGAACTGAACTCACTCCTGTGGCTTCCAAACAAACAATAGACAGGCATATGGGGTGAACATTTACATTAGATAAATATACTCCTTAGAGTAATCAATCAGAGGAGGGCAGAAGGGCAGGGTTTGCACAGGGAGATAACTGGTGGGGGGTAGGGAAGCAGGACAGGAATGCATAGGAAAGGAGGACACAGGGAAGAGGTAACTACAGGGAGGAAGTGGGAAGAGAGCTGTAACATAGAGAGCTGTTACACTGTGGGGAATTGCAGTCAATGTCATGAAACAAAATGTGTATGAATTGGTGTATGGAAAATGAATTTCCTCTGTAAACTTTCACCTAAATCACAAAAATTAAAAAAAAAAAATAAAGAACTTCTATCAATGTTTTTCAAATCCAAACACATGTGCTGCCTAACTAATCACATGTCCACACATGATCACATGTGCAGATAGCATATGTATGCCAGTTCTGTTATGTGGCAGATAAGTAGATGGATTCATAAATCTCTATCAACTAAATGCCTCTGGAAAGACAAGACTTTCAAGTACAAGCTACTGTTCTAGTTTTATGCAACTTTTGATTTAAAAATATGTTATACAAAAGTGAACTTGAAATCTACTTCTCTGTTAATCTCTAAAGATTACTCTTACTGTTTTTTCTACTGCACCAGAGGAATCAATCTAATTGTAAAATTTAAAGCATACCACCTCAAGTAAGTAACACACCTTGTTCACTACTAATCCTTATATACTTAAAACACATGAGACTATAAAAGATAACATTAAAAGAAGTATGGCAAAGATAAAGATTTTAAAAAACTACTTTTGGTGAGGCTTCTTTAAGCATACTTCTGAAATATTATTTTTACTTTGAACCATGTATATGAATAAGTAAGACTAAAAGAAGAATCAATGCCTTTGAATTATGGTGTTCATGAAGAATATTAAATACATCAGGGACCACAAAAAAAGAGCTCATTATGTTAAATGAAGGAGCTCTGGTAGTATAGTGCCTAAGGCATTTTGACTGCTCACCAGAAAGCCAGCAGTTCAAACCCACCAGACACTCCTCGGAAGGAAGACTGGTCTATCTACTTCTGTAGAGATACCACCTCAGAAACCCAAGGAGGGGTTGTTATGAGTCGATTTGACTCTATGGCAGTGAGTGAGGAACCACAAGAACAATGAACAAATCTGTCTTGGGAGAAGTATAGTCAGAATGCTCGTTAGAAGCAAGGATGGTGAGACTTATTTTATGTACTTTGGACACTGTTATCAGGAAGGATCAATCCCTGGAAAAGGACATCATGCTTAGTAAAGCAGAGGGTCAATGAAAAGGAGGAAGATCCTCAAAAAGATGGATTGACACAGTGGCTACAACAATGGGCTCAAACATAGCAACAACTGTAAGGATGGTACAGGCCTGGGTAGTGTTTTGTTCTACTGTACATAAGGTTGCTATGTATTTGTCAGAACTGATTTGATGGCACCTAACTACAGCATGTATTTTATATATTCAAAAATAAAATTAAGAAAACTGTAACAAAAAATGAAACCAATGACTCTAACTATATATCAAATTGGTAGCATAACCAAACAGAGAAAAGTATTTCAAGTATTCAACATATTCACATATTGTATGTCATTCCTACATACAATACATTCTAAGGATGAAGATAAATATAGGGAAATATTAAACTTCACTCAGAAGTAGTAATTGTATTATAAGTTTAAACAAGTTCATGCATATAGAAGGATAAAGCAAATATATATGTTAATTTTATTAGATAACAAAATTTTCATTTAAGGCAAGAGACAAATACAGAACCATAGAAGTTAGGAAAAAATTCTGCTATGTTAATTTCAATTGGCTGTATCATAGAAACTCATGATTATACAAATAAGTAAAAATTTGTTTTCAAGTTCTCTTTTCTGAAAGGGCCTAGAAGCAGTAACAGCTCAGCAGCCATGACTATGACAAACACCCAGATCTTGGTTTCTATACACCATTTCTCACTAAAACGAACCAGGAATCTTTGGATTAACAGACTATTCTGTATCTGGGCCAAAAAAAATACAAGGCAAGCCTGGGATATTTTATGCCAAAAAGCCCTCCAGGACTAATGGTGAATAGAAGCGTCAAAATGACACAGGAGCCAGATCGAAAGGTCTCCAAATTTGAGACAATTTGATCATTAAAAAAAATTTTAAAAGACTATAATTGGTTATGAAACAATGGATACATAAATAAAAATCCATGAGTCCACTGTGATATCCCCCCAAAAAAGAAAGGAAAAAAATCTCTACCAGTTGGGATGATTATTACCCCAACTCTTTACTCTCAATATTGACAATTAAAGGGAAGAAATTAAGTATTTAACCAGCGTTTTTAGGAGGAACTTTAGTTCATTCCCAGTTAATGAAGAAAAGCTCTTCCTTAAAGAGACCTTCTACTAAAATAACTGATTTAAAGCAGGGGTCATCAATGAGTGCTAAAATCATTAAGCAAAAGTTAGTCAGAAGCAGGATATTTGCTTGGTGTCAAAGACTTATGATGGGTTTCTGTTCTAAGTCAGTTCTGATGTAAGCTGAATGCTTCATTTTTCTTTAGTTTCCTTATTACTGCCTTTTATGATCATTATCTTTATAAATCCTAACTCCGAACATCTGCAAGTAAACACCTGAGAATAACATCAGTAAATTAAGCACTGTAACACCGTATGTAGTACATATTACTAATGATACCAAAAAAACCAAACTCACTGCCGTCGAGTCGGATCCGACTCATAGGGACCCCTCCTTGGGTTTCCGAGGCGGTATCATTATGGAAGTAGACTGCCCAACCTGATAGGATTTAAAAAAAAAACACCCAGATGGTTGTTAAGTGCAGTTCATCAGTTCGTCTAGTTCATAGTAACTAGATTATGTCATAAATCAAGGACGACTTGTACCCCAAGATTACATACTACTTACAAAGGGGCAAACCACATCTTTATAACAGAGGTACCTGGCAGTCACCCCTTTAATCATTTTTGTATCAATCGGACATTATGCACCTCTTATATAAATATAGTACAACATCAAATACTTAGTTATTGCTGTTGTTAGATGCCAAAAAGTTAGTTCTGACTCATGGGTACCCCATGCACAATGGAAGGTAATGCTGCCTGTTCCTGTAACATCCCCATGATCAGTTAGCTATGCTCCATAGGTTTTCATTGGCTGATTTTAAGAACATCACCAAGCATCTCTTCTTAATCCATCTTAGTCTGGAAGGTCCAATGAAACCTGTTTAGTATCATAGCAAGACACAAGCCTGCACTGACAGGTGGTGGCTATGCATAAGATGCAGTGGTGGCAATCAAACCCAGCTCTCCTGTATGGAAAGCAAAAATTCTACCACTGAACCATTAACACCCTCTGAAGTGCATATAATCACCTACTAAGTATTCTTGCCAAAAAGTTTTACTTCAAGCTCATTAAGTCCTTCTTTTAGACTTCCAATTAACAACAAAGACAGAGAGACAGAGGAGTAAGTTAAATGAAAACAACAAAGAAACAGACAAGTCCTGAATGTGGGGCAGTCTGTAAGACAAACGGTAAGTCTCTGGGCACTCTGGTGGCATAGTACCTAAAGCATTTGCCTGCTTAACCAAAAGGCTTGCAGTTCAAACCCACCAGACACTCCTGGGAAGGAAGACTGGTTAATCTACTTCCATAGAGATACCGCTTCAGAAACCAAGGAGGGGTCATCAACTTGACTGCAGTGAGTTTGGTCTGATTGGGTTAAGTCTGTTTGGGGGGGGGGGAGCAGAAGGAATGGGCATTGTTCTTTTTAAAAAGAGACTAAAGGCATAATCACCAAATACAATGCATGGATCTTGCCCTACTCCAACTGTGGGTGGGGGTGAGAACAAACATTTTTTAATAATTGAGTCAATTTGAATCTAGATTGGAATTCTTATTTACAGGTGTGATCATGATATTGGCGTTAACAGGAGAATATTTTTAAGAAATGCATGCTGAATGTGTCATGTTTGAAATTATTTTCAAATGTTTAAACATACATACGTAACACACATATACACAGAAAAGGGGAACAATATGGCAAAAATGTTAATTACTGAATCTAAGCAGTGGATATTATGTTCTTCCCAACTCCTATGATTAAAAATTTTCCTAACAAAGTTAAAAAAAAAACTGTACCTTTACTGAGAATCACAGTAGAAAGTAAACCTATTCTGGAATTATATTGTTGTTAGTTCTGCCCAGTTGATTTCTGACTCACAGCAACCATTTGGAACAGAGCAGAACTGCCCCCATACAGTTTCCCTAGGCTTAATCTTTACGGAAGGAGTTGGTGGTACAATGGTTAAGGAATTCAGCTACCAATCAAAAGGACAGCGGTTTCAATATACCAACCCCTTAGTGGAGAAATATGAGGCAGATCACTTCCATAAAGATTTAATTCTATTCTGTCACAGGGTTGTTATGATTTGGAATAGACTCGATGAAAGTAGGTTTAATTTTTACAGGACCAGGTCTCTTTCCCACAGAGCCACTGGATAGGTTAGAACCAGTAACCTTTCAGTTAACAGCTGAGCACTTAACTTTATGCCACCAGTGCTCTGCTAGAATTTTATCTGGTTCAAATCTCACCGCTATCACTTACTAGTTGTATGACCTAAGGCAAGTTACATAATATCACTAAATTTCTGTTTCATCAATAAAATGCAAGTAATCATACCTGTCATTAGGCTGTTGTGAGAATTAAGTAAGATTACATGCATAAAATGCCTAGCACAGTGTTGCACACAGTAAGTAAATATTGTTTTTCTAAATTTATTAATGTAATCATCCTATACAGTAAGAAACATTCCTTTCATTATTTTCACATTTCAGGAAGAAGAAACTACATAAAATTAAATATTATTAATCCACTGGAAGTGCAAGTGAATGGGGAAAGTGAAGGTTTACATTTTAAGAATTCCAACTAAAACCCTATGAAAAAGGAAATCATCAAAATCTTCACCTAGCTCAACTACTGGCTATCTATCAAGTTGTGTAGTTTGCTTTTGTAGTAGCCTACATCATAATAAAAGACCAAGAAAACAAGTTGACATTAAACAGAATTTTTTCCTGATTCCAACAGATATTTACTATATGCTGAAAAATGGTATTTTTGTCTTCATTTCCATAAATAAGTTCCAATAAATTACATCATTATTGGGCTATATTTTAAATTCTGGTTACGGTTCATGAAACTCATGGACACCATCTCCTTTTATCTATTCTAACGTACTTGTTATTACACTTGCAGGTAACCCCTTTTTCTGGCTAGGCTAGTAGTAAAATGATGAGATGTGGAGTGAGTCTCAGCTAGAGAAGAAAAAGAGATGTTTGTGTTTTGTTTTGTTTTTAAAAGAAGTGCCATCCTCTTGTTCCCCATAAGAGAAAAAGAAGCAAGGGAGAAAAGGGGGAAAAAGAAAAAAAGAGGTCACAGCCTCCCTGGTTTCTACCAGGAAATCCTACCAGGTGAGATAGGGGTAACACCTCTGCCTTCTTTGAGTTAGGGTGTCGGCAAATGGGCGAAGATTTTACGAGGAGCAGAACCTGGAAGATGGGGGAATTTCTCCTGGATCTAGGGGCCTAAGGCCAATTCCCTCCCTTAAGGATTAAATGCCATTGAGGAGACCATTGAGGAGACCCTGTGTGGTGACTCCAGAAGCGGATGGGGGTGACAGACAAGGCTTTGCTTTTCCTTCAGCGCCCAGATACGGGACGCGTGGTGTCAATCTTTCATAGGACGTGGGCGGCGCAGAGTCCGGTCATACCCCCCGCTCGCCCCTCTCCCCATTACCTGCGGGTGGCGGTGCCGGGGCCCGGAGGCCTGGTGCTCCTCCTCCTCCCCGCCAGGCTTGAGGAGGCGAGGTGGCGGCGACAGCGACGACAGCCCGGGGGGAGGGGCGGAGCGCGCGGCTCGCTCCTTTCTCTCCTCCCCCGGGAGCTGAGGGACCCTATCTCGGGCCGCTGCGCCTAGGCCCGTGGACAGCCTGTGGCTGGGGCATGGCGGCAAAGACGAGCAGCGTGTCGGCGGTGGGAGAGTGCGAAGTGGGTGGGTAGGGAAGCACAACCCTGGCGGTTGGAGGGACCTGAGGGGAGGAGCGAGCGGGTACTAGGGAGCCGCGCGCTGACGGCCGTTGGGGGCGGTTGGCCTAGGGCAGGGAGCGGTTTGAGGAGCGCGGCGACGGCTCGCGTCTTCCCGGCGGGGCGGGGTAGGGAAGGGGAAGGGGAGTGAGGGGAGGGGAGGGGGAGGTTGGGGAGGGGGAGCCGCCGCCGCGCGCGCGTGCGGGCCGGCGCCGCCGCTGTTGCCGCTCCGCTCTCTCTAGCTTGTTTGGGGGGCACTTTGTTTGTGTCCCACAATGCTTTGCGCATAAGACCATAAGACCGGGGCGGGGCGTCGGGGGCAGGGGAGGAAACGTTTTTTTGCGCAAGCGTAGGAAAGGCTGGTCTGCTCGCGGGTATTTGCACTGTGGGCTGGCTCATTCTGGTGAGACTGTGGAGCCCCGGTCTCACATAAGCTGGAAAGTGTTTTCGCCCTGTACGTACATTTTTTTGCATAGGTGTACAAATGCAAATTTATTAATCAGCTGCTCCAGTTTGTTCTAACGGTCCTCTTAGCTTCCAACTTAAGCTTACAAATGGCATTTCTCGTGGTGATTCAGTCTTCTCGCATTTTTTCTTGTGAATTCAAAACTCCTGATTTCTCGAGCTGTTACTGTGGCAGTGCTAAAATTTAAACACCATAGGGTCTGTCTCGGTGATATGGGTTAGCTGTTAAGTCTTTCCATTTTTTATACACGAAACGCTTAAGAAGAAAGGGCCCCTCAGGCTGGTGGAGGCGCAGAGAATGGAGCGGGCTCCCGCGCCGGTGTTTTTTGCGGACCCGAGCTGAGCCAGATTTCCCCGATTGGGTTCCGCTTTTCCTCCCTTGGCCTCCTCGCAGAGAGTTAAGTTTGTTTTAGCCTTCCCTGTCCAACCTGCCACTACGCGCAGTTGTGGAAAGATTGGAGAGAGACTTCCAAGTACCTCTCGTTTCCCCAACACGGAGGCACCCAGAACTGCTCCAAACACGAATACTTCACCCTTCCACCACGGTGAACCTAACTTTTTATTACACCCTCATGCACTTGGCTCGGCACCCTGGCATACAGTGAGGGCGAGTGCAGGCAGGCCCCTCCGAAATGACTTGAGAGACTTTCTTGAGTTCTTGGTCAGCGACAAATCTTTCAAAATGTTAAAACTTCCAGTTCCCCGGTTCTTAGCTTCCCCAAGGCCTGGTCGCCTGGCGCTTAGGCTAGGCAGTTAGAAGCGCCCAGAGCGCACCCGGAAGCGCGCCTCGGGGAAGCCCTCCTGCCGGGTAGCTAAAGGCGGGTGTGTGTGTGTGTGTGTGTGTGTGTGTGTGTGTGTGTGTAGGGGGAGGGGGGGACCTTGCAGTCCGTTGCGCCTCTGACGCTCTTAGTTTGCATGCTTTGTTTTCCCAGGCTTCCAGCTTTTTGTACCGAAAGATTTCTGTCCAGAGAGCTTTGTGCAAGGTAGGCTGACCTCCATTAAAGTGGCTTTTTCTTCGGAGACACCTGACAACATCTTACATTAATCCTTTCCCTGAGCTAAATACCCTAATTCTAATAATCGACTTTAGAAATAATGACAATGAAACAACTTCTATTTGTAGCTGCGCTTTGCAGTTTCCTATAAAATGCCAAGTATATACAATGTTATTTTACCTTAAAACAACTGTAATGTGAGTTGCTCTGGAATTGATGCCAGTGGCCACCTTATGTGTTAAAGGTAGAACTGCTCTAAAGGTTTTTCAAAGCTGTGCCTTTTCGGAAATTGATCACCAGGCCTGTCTTCTGAGGCACCTCTGGGTTAGTTCCAATGGCCAGCCTTAAGCTAGTAATTGAGCACTTAACCTTTGTCCACCCAAGGACTGCAATGCATAGGCTTTATTGGTATTCACACTGTCATTTTTATTATTCCTTTTCGTAAATGAGGAAAAACAGAAAGATTTGAATTAGGCCCAGAAAGTTTTGGTTGAGTTTTGAAGAGGAGGAATTGAAAGAAGATTGTATGCTTCTCTCTGGGACTGAATGGCAGCTGAGGGAGCAAGGCTCAGTAAGGGGCAGGAGCTTGAGGCCCTTGTAGGGTGTGTGAACAGTGTCAACAGCTGGAGAAGAATCAGTGGGAAAAAGGAGTCAAACACATTCACAGTCTTCATTTTCTAGGGCATTTGATAGAAAAGTCAATAAAAGACCAAGTTTAGCAGGTCTTTACTAAAAGTTTCCTAAGGAACTGACATGGCAGCTGTCTCTCACTACAAGATTGGCAGTGCTGACACACAAAAAAAATAGGTTTCCTTAAACTGTTCTCTTGTCTCAGTTTCCTTTCTCTCTCTTTTGTGCTTTTCTCTTTTTGATTTTACACCTAAAATTTTTATTATCCTTTCAGCCCACCATAATCACAAATCTGGAGAATCAATTAACCTACAAATGCTGGACCCTACAGGACACAGTGCTGAATACTTGGAGGTGTGAGGAAAACTACAAAGATTAACTATTGCAGGAGCCCTCTTCTCTGTTTTGGCTTTGGGCAGGGTGTGTTTCTGCAGCCTCCCACTTTTTTCTTTCCAGGCTTATAGAGACTTGCCTTTGAACTACTGGAACACATATACTTCTCTTCGACACTAGATTAAATAATACGCTGGAAGGATTTTGTGAAATCAGAACTCTGTGCACAGGTGATGAAAACAGTATGCAAACCAAACTTACTGCCATCAAGTCAGTCAGTTCCAACTTATTGGACATAGAACTGCCCCATAGGGGTTTCCAAGGCTGTAAATCTTACAGAAGCAGACTGCCACACGTCTTTCCCACAGAGCAGCTGGTTAGAACTGCCAACCTTTCAGTTAACAGCCAAGCACTTAACCACTGTGCCACCAGGAATCCTTAGACAAGGAATCTTTATTAACCCAGTAGGAATGATTCTGAGGAATTAAAATTGCAGGCAAATTGGGTTTTATTTCTGTCATGAGCCATTTACAGGACCAATTTCTGGCAAAAATGGCATGTTTTTATTAGCACTGTATGGAAACGTAGTTATTTCATCCAAAATTTATAACAAAGCAAGAATTTCTTCTACTCATCAGAAAGATCTCTAATCTGACTTGAATAATTCTAACAGTGAAGAGCTTATTACTACATAAATCACCTTGCAGCATTATTAGATCATTTCAACTATATTAAAAAAAAAATAATAATCTCACTCCCCCAACCACAAATTTACATCTCTTCTAGTATTCCCATTTCACCACTTACTCAGTTGAGCAAGTCAACTTCATTGCTTCACGGTTTTACTTTAGCACATATCACATCCAATCAATCACCAAGCCTGTGGAATCTGCCCATTCCATTGCCAACATCTTGATCTAAGATGTTAATAGTTTGTGCCTGGAGAATTGTAATAGCATTTAATCTGGTTTCCAAAATACACTCTCCTATCTTTCCATCCTTGACATGGTAGCCAAAGGTATAATGTGTAGTTAAAAATGTCACCTAATAAGGCTTTCTGTTGTTCTCAGGATAAAAACCCAAACCCTTAGCATACCTTTCACAATATGTTTCAATGCCTTCAGTTTTACTTCTCGCCATATGTCTTTTAGGAATCTGCCAGTAACAGTTTTTGTTTGTTTTTCTCTTTTACACCTAAATGCATGTACTTTCCTCCATTGTACACATTATTTTCTTTATGTAGATGTGCTCTACTTCTTGGATAGACAACAAAGATGAACCCTTTTGCACATACAGCACTGCATTGTCAGTGAAGGCAAACATGGGTATATGGGTGGATAGATGGGTGGACAGGCTGAACTATTAGGTATGTCTACGAGGCAGGGAGTGTACCCAAGACCATGTATAGGGTTGGCAGACAATGGTCCTATAAGTGTATTTGTATGATGTGTAAGAATTCCCAGGTATATAGTAGAGCTGACAAGAGACAAGGTTGTAGTCACTTCTTGGTCACAGCCAGCTACCTGAAGGGACTGAACAGTTGAACCTGTGGGCTCGGGACCATAGTCACAGGGGACATCAAGCTCAATTGGCATAACATACTACACAAAACATTGTTCCACCTCCTACTTTGGTGAGTAGTGACTGGGATCTTAAAAGCTTGCAAGCAGCCATCTAGATGCAACAATGGGTCTCTCCTTGTCCAGAGCAAGGAGGAATGAAGAAAACCAAAGATTCATGGAAACAGTCAGTCCTAGCAACTGGTATACCATGCGATCTGCAGCCTATCGGACTATGAGAGTAGAAGAACTAGATGGTGCCCGGCTATCACGGTCAACCACTCAGAGGGGCATCTATGTAGGAGATCCTGGATAGAGAGGGAGAACAATGTGGAACAAAATTCAAAATCATTTTGGGGGAAAAAAAAAAGGGGGGGGGACCAGGTTTGCTGGTCTGATAGATCCTCGTGGAACCACTGAGACTATGGCCCCTAACTGCCCTTCAGGTCTGGAATTGAACCCACACCTGTGGTTTCCAGTCAAACAAAAGACAGGCATATGAGTTGAACATTTACCTGAGGTAGATGCACTCCTTGAAGAGATCAGTTATGGGAAAGAAGGGCTGTTTATGCTCAGCGAGATAGCTCAGGGGACAGAAGTGCATGCAGGGATGGACACAGGGAAGAGGTAACTATCAGAAGGAAGTGGGAGGGGAGCTGTTGCATTGGGCTAAACTGTAGTCAATGTCTTCAGACAAAGTGCATGTGAACTGCTGTATGGAAAGTGAATTTGCTCCGTAAACTTTCACCCAAATCACAATTAAAAAAAAAAAAAAGTAGTCTACTTTTTGGATAATTTCCTTTTGATCTTCAGATATCTTCAAATA
>NW_006922080.1:225403-227562 GCF_000298275.1 Orycteropus afer afer | reverse complement strand
AAAAAAAAAAAAAAAAAAAGAATATGTTGTTGTTGTTAGGTGCTATCGAATGGTTCTGACTCATAGTGACCCTATGTTCAACAGAACAAAATACTGCCTGGTCGTGCACCACCCTCACAATTCTTGCTATACCTGAGCCCATCATTACAGCCACTGTGTCAATCCATCTTGTTGAGGGTCTTCCCCTTTTTTGCTGCCCTTCCACTTTACCGAGTATGATATCCTTCTCCAGGGAATGATCCCTTTTGACAACACAACCAAAGTAGGTGAGACAAGGTCTGGCCATTCTTGCTTCCAAGAAGCATTCCGGCTGCACTTTTTCTAGGACAGATTTGTTCATTCTTTTGGCAGTGCATGGTTCATTCAGTATTCTTTGCCAACACCACAAATCAAAAGCATCACCTCATTTTTGGCCTTCCATATTCATTGTCCAGCTTTCACATGCATATGAGACGATTGAAAATACCAAGGCTTGGGTTAGGCACACCTTTGTTGTTGTTGTTATATGCCATTGAGTCAGACCCGACTCATAGTGACCCCTCCTTGGGTTTCCGAGGCAGTATCACTACGGAAGTAGATTGCCCCATCTTCCTTCCCAGAGTGGCTGGTGAGTTTGAACCACCAGCCTTCTGTTTAGCAGTCAAGTGCCTTAGGCACTGTTACTAGAACTCCCGGGCACACCTTAGAGAGACATATTTGCTTTTCAGCACTTTAAAGAAGCTTTTTGCAGCATTTGCCCAGTGCAGTAAGACATCCGATTTCTTGACTGCTTCTACCTTTGATGTTGACTGTGGATTCAAGTAATATAAAATCTTTGACAAATTCAATCTTTTCTCCATTTATCATGATGCTGCTTACTGGTTCAGTTGTAAGGATTTTAATTTTCTTTATGTTCAGGTGTAATCCATACTGCAGACTGTATTCTTTAATCATTATCAGTAATGACTTCAAGTCATCTTCACTTTCAGCAAGCAACGTCGTCTTGTCTGCATATTGCAGGTTGTTAATGAGTTGTCCTCCAATCCTGATGCCGCATTCTTCTTCATATAGGCCACTTCTCAGATTATTTGCTCCGCATACAGATTGAATGAGTGTAGTGAAAGGATACAACCCTGACACACACCCTTCCTGATTTTAAACCATGCAGTATCCCTTTGTTCTGTTCAAATTACAGCCTCCTGGTCTACGTACAGGTTCCTCATGAGCACAATTACGTGTTCTGGAATTTCTGTTCTTGTCAATGTTATCCAAAATTTGTCATGATCCACACAGTTGAATGCTTTTGCATAGTCAATAAAATACAAGTAAACATCTTTCTGGTATTCTTTGCTTTCAACCAAGAGCCATCTGACATCAGCAATGATATCCCTCATTCCATGTCATCTTCTGAATCCAGCTTGCATTTCTGGAAATTCCTTGTCAATATACTGCTGCAACCATTTTTGAATTATCTTCAGCAATATTTTATTTGCATGTGATATTAATGATATTGTTCAATGATTTCCACATTCTGTTCTATTACCTTTATTTGGAATGGGTACAAATATGAATCTCTTCCAGTCAGTTGGCCAGGGAACTGTCTGCCAGATTTCTTGACAGAGATGAGTAAGTGCTTCCAGCACGGTATCCATTTGTTGAAGCATCTCAACGGGTATTCCATCAGTTCCTGGAGCCTAGTTTTTTGCCAATTCCTTCAGTGCAGATTGGACTTCTTCCTTCAATACCATTAACTCTTGATCCTATACCACCTCCTGAAATAGATGAAGATCGATTAATTCATTTTGTACAGTGACTCTGTGTATTCCTTTCATCTTCTTTTGGTGCTTCCTGCATCATTCAATATTTTGCTCATAGAATCTTTCAATATTGCAACTCGAGGCTTAAATTTCCTTTTGAGTTCTATTAGCTTGAGAAATATTGAGCATGTTCTTCCTGTTTGGTTTTCTAACTCCAGGTCTTTACATATTTCATGAAAATAATTATCTTAGTCTTCTCAAGCTGCTCTTTGAAATCTTCTGTTCATCTCTTTTATCTTGTCACTTCTTCCATTTGTTTTGGCTATTCTACATTCTGCTCACCAGAAGGCTGGCGGTTCAAACCCACCAGCCACTCCTCGGAAGGAAGGTTGGGCAATCCTACTTCCGTAGTGATACTGCCTC
>NW_006922080.1:223931-225093 GCF_000298275.1 Orycteropus afer afer | reverse complement strand
GTTTGAACCGCCAGCCTTCTGGTGAGCAGTCAAGTGCCTTAGGCACTATGCTACCAGAGCTCCTATGGTGAGATATAATCAAGGTCATATTTTGGCTCTTGTGGACTTGTTTCAATTTTCTTCAGCTTTTACTTGAACTTGCATATGAGCAATTGATGGTCTGTCCCACAGTCAGCTCCTGATCTTGTTTTGGCTGAAGATACTGAGCTTCTCCATCACCTCTTTCCACAGCTGTAGTCAATCTGATTCCTGTGTATTCCATCTGGTGAGGTCCATGTGTCTAGCTGCCGTTTATGTTGTTGAAAAAAGGAAATTGCAATGAATAAGTCATTGGTCGTGCAAAACTCTATCATGCAATCTCCTGCATCCTTTCTATCACCAAGGCCATTTTTACAACTACCAATTCTTATTTTCCAACTCTCACATTCCAATCACCAGTAATAATCAATACATCTTGATTGCATTTCTGGTCAATTTCAGACTGCAGAAATTGGTAAGTATCTCCTTTCCTTGTCTTTGGCTTTAGTGGCTGGTGCTTAAATTTGAATAGTAGTAGTATTAACTTGTCTTCCTTGTAGGCGTATGGATATTATCATTATCACTGACAGCATTGTACTCCATGATAGATCTGAAACACTCTTTTTGATAATGAATGCAATGCCATTCCTCTTCAATTTGTCATTCCCAGCATAGTGGATCATATGATTGTCTTTTTCAAAAAGGCCCAAACTAGTCCATTTCACCTCACTGATGCCGAGGATATAGATCTTTATGTATTCCATTTCATTTACGACAACTTCCAATTTTCATAGATTCATTCTTCGTACATTCCATGTTCCAATTATTAATGGATCTTTGCAGCTGTTTCTTCCCGTTTTGAGTGATGTCACATCAGCAAATGGAGGTCCTGAAAGCTTTTCTTGATCCATGTCACCAAGGTTGACTCTCTTTTCAGGAGGCAGCTCTTCCCTAGTCCTATTGTGAGTGCCTTTCAACCTGAGGGACTTATCTTCCAGCACAATATCAGACGATGTTTTGGGGCTATTCATAAAGTTTCTCAGTCATATATCAGACAGCATTTCACTGCTATTCATAAGGTTTTCACTGACCACTTCTTCTTTTTTTAATGCATTTTATTGAAATACAATTTATGTACAGTGAA
>NW_006922080.1:214866-222182 GCF_000298275.1 Orycteropus afer afer | reverse complement strand
TTTTGTTTTGATCTTTTTTTCTGATTGATCCCTTTCCAAAGAAGTATTCAGGTATTTGTCTTCAATCTCATTAATTCTGTCTTCCATTGCATCAGTTCTACTCCTTTGCCCTTCCAATGTGTTATCTATTTCTGACAATTTAGTATTAATCTTATGGATTTCTATCTGTAGATTTTGAATCATATCTAATTTTTCATTTATTTTGTCATTTTGTTCTTGTATTTTCTTCTGAAATTCTTCTAGGGTTTTATCTGTGTTTTCCTTGATCTGTCTCTCAATCCTTTGAAGATACGTAAATATAATTCTTTTGAATTCTTTATCAGGGAATTCCTATGCTGCGTCCTCCTCAGGGATGTCTTTTGGGTCTGTATGCTGGTCCCTTGTTTATGCTGCTTTATCTTGCTTCTTTGTATGTACCTTGATGATCTGTTGTCTTCGAGGCATTGGGATGTTTTTGTGTTTATATTTAATTGTATGTTGGAGTGACTTGCCCATGATTTTCCTTTTCTTTATTTTGTTTATGTGTTATCTATGCAAGCAGGGTACGCTATGCTCCTCTATTCACTAGTTGACAGCACTTATACACTCACCACCTGTCTCCTTTCCTGTTGTCAGCCTCTTGTATATCCCTGCCGACCTTGGCAAACAGAGCCTATTCTTAGGTCCCTGGAATCCAAATGAGAATGCTGTCACTTTAAAATCCAAAATGGTTGTCACTTGTAAAGATTCAAAATGGTTGAGCCCTCAGTCACTTTAAATATCCACAATGGACACTGCTTTTAAACATTCAAAATGACTGTGCCCTTCATCATTTTAAATATCCAAAATGGCCATCACTTGTAAACATTCATAATGGCTGTGCCCTCGGTAACTTTAAATATCCAAAATGGCTGCCATGCATAAATAATCAAAATGGCTGTGCCCTCTGAACAGCAGAAAGTCAACAGCTCAGTTTGTCTCCCTCCTTGCTGTTTCCCTTCCTAGTCATAGGCCACCAGTGCAGTCGTCCAATTCAGGCTGTTGGTCCCATCAAAGTAGCTGACAGTCCGCAGCTCCAGCCATCTCTGTACTCACTGTTTTTGTTCAGGTTTCTTCACTATTCGGTGCCTAATTCACTTTTGTATAGTTCTTTTCAAAGGTCAGGGCTCCAGGATTACCTTCTGTATCTCTGTCAATTGGTTTTTCTTTCCTTTGTTGAAGAGGGTCTGTGTCGCTTGTCTGCCTATTCCTCCATCTTACTGGAAGTCTCACTGGCCACTTCTTTGAGAAGTGGATGGCCCCTTCCTTCTTCCAAATCTGTCTTATTCTGGAAGCTCCACTAAAACCTGTCCATGATGGGCGACCCTGCTAGTATTTGAAATACCAGTGGCATAGCCTCCAGCCTCACAGCAACCCGCAAGCCACCACAGCACAACAAACTGACAGATAAGGAAGAGGGTAGTGATTTGATCTTGGTGATTTGATCTTAATGTTCCCATCCCACCTCCTTCTCAAAAGTATAATCACACACATTGTTCTTAATCCACCTGACATCAGCAATGATATCCTTCATTCTACATCCTCTTCTGAATCCAGCTTGCATTTCTGGAAGTTCTTTGTCAATATACTGATGCAACTGTTTTTTAATTATCATCAGTAAGATTTTACTTGCATGCAATATTAATGATACTGTTCGATAATTTCCACATTCTATGGGATCACCTTTTTTTTGGAATGGGCACAAATATGGATCTCTTCCAGTCGGTTGGCCAGGTAGCTATCTTCCAAATCTCTTGGAATAGCTGTGTGAGTGCCTCTAATGTGGCATCCATTTGTTGAAACATCTCAGTGGGTAGGTATTCCATCAGTTCCTGGAGCCTTTTTTTTTTGCCAATTCCTTCAGTATAGTTTCAACTTCTTCCTTCAATACCATTGGTTCTTGATCACATGCCAGCTCCTGAAATGGATGAATATCAAGCAATTGTTTTTGGTACAGTGACTCTGTATTCCTTCCATCTTCTTTTGGTGTTTCCTGTATCATTCAATATATTGCCTATAGAATCTTCCAATATTGCAACTTGAGGCTTAAATTTCCTCTTAAGTTCTTTCAGCTTGAGAAATGCTGAGCATATTATGTTATCATATTATGTTCTATGTAAATGTTTTAGTCTATATTTCTATATGATAAAGACTTTTTACAAACTAAAACCACATACTACTATCATACTTTAAAAAAAATACTTTTTAATAAAATATTCAGTTAGTATTCAAATTTTCAAGCAGCTCATAAATGTTATATTTATTTATTTATTTATATTTTTTATAGTTTGTTCAAGTGAGAATCTAAACTCTGGTTGGTTTATATATCTTTTCAGCCTTTCTCTTTTTTTGATCTGCAGAGTCCTCTTGAATTTATCACTTTTTTCCTGGAATTTTTTATTTTTTCTAAAGAAACTAGATTTTTTTGTATTGTAACATTCACCACAATCTGGATTTTGTCAATTCCATCTCCATGGTGTACTTTAACATGTTCCTCTGTCTTCTGTATTCTCTGTAAATCAGTAGTAGGATCTTGATGTTTTATCAGATTCAAGTTGAATTTTTTGACAAGATGTCATTGTTAAGGTTATGTGTCAACTTGCCTGTGCCTGGTTTTTAGTGGCTGGGCAGCTGGATGTAGTTATTCCCCATGATGAGACTGGTAATCAATTCCATGATGGAATCTACTGTGAGCAGCTGAGTAGCTGCCCTAGGGATGTGGTCTGCTGCCAGTATATATAAAAAAGTTTTGCGAAAGGTTTTGAGCTTTTTAGCACATCTGGATCCTGCATCTGGCTGAGTCTTCATCTCAGTGGCTGCCATGTTGACTGCTGATCTTGAGATTGTTTCTGGACTTGAATTAGTGGCCTGCCATATTGCTTGATAATCTTGGGACTGTGCCATTTTACTTGTCAACCTTGAGGTTGTCAGCCTCAGCAGCAGCAGCTACCTGAGTTAAGCAATGCCTCCAGCTCCAGTGGGCCGGGAGCAAGAGGCAGAGCCAAAGCCTTTACCCAGCCCCTAGAGCTGGCACTTTGAACTTGGGCTTCTAGCCTCAAAAATTGTAAGAGAATAAATCCCTGTTTGTTAAAACCACACATTTGTGGTATGTCTGTTACAGCAGCACTAGATAACCAAAACACAAGGTTACTTCATAGGAAGTAGTGTGTTCTTCCATTAGGAGACACAATATGTGTGCTTGTCTCTCTTTTGTGATATTAGCAGCCATTCCTTAATAATGCCTAGATCAATTAATTCATTAGGAATTTTTAAATGGTGATATAATTCTGTTATTCTTCATTTATTAGCTAGAATGTTTCTATAAAGAGAAATCATCCCTCTGATTATTTGGTTGCCTGATGTTATAGTTTAGTGAGCTCTGGTGGCGTAGTGCCTAAGGCATTTGACTGCTAACCAGAAGCCTGGCGGTTCAAACCCCACAGCCACTCCTCAGAAGGAAGATTTGGCAATCTACTTCCATAGTGATACCGCCTTGGAAACCCAAGGAGGGGTCGATATGAGTCGAATCTCACTCAACAGCAGTGAGTTTTTTTTTTTTTTTTTTTTAATGTTATAATATATATAAGAAAGCAGGATAAATGCCTGATTCTTTCTGTTTTAAGGAACTCTGGTGGTACAGTGTCTAAGACATTTGAGTGTGAACCAGGATGATGGCAGTTCAAACCCACCAGCCACTCTGTAGAAGGAAGACGGGGCAATCTACTTTCATAAAGATTTACTGCCTTGGAAACCCAGCAGGGGTTGCTATGAGTTGGAATAGACTTGGTGGCAGTGGGTTTGGTTTTTTTGGTTTTTACTTTTACCAAATATCTCTTAACCCTGTTCACTTCTCTCATATTCAGTTGCTACCGTCGTGATCCAGAATGCTTAGCCTAACCTCTGCAACCTTGAATCTTTGGGATCCTATTTATCTTGTAAGATCCTGAATGATCAGGGCTCTGCCTGTCTCTCCCACCTCATTTTATACTTCTTTCCTCCTCTCTCACTTTGTCTAAGCCTTGCTACCCTTCTTTCATTTCCTAACTCACTAAGGCTTTCCCATCTCGGGGCTTTTGTATATATGGCCTGTTTGGTTGGAAAGCTTTCTTCAAGTCCTCTTTTTTTCCTCCCAATTAACTTTTAGGAGCTCTGGTAGCATAGTGCCTAGGCATTTGTCTGCTAACCACCAGCCACTCCTCAGAAGGAAGATTGGGCAATGTATTTCCATAGTGATACCACCTTAGAAACCCAAGGAGGGGTCACTACGAGTTGGGTCCAACTTCACGACAGTGAGTTTGGTGGTTTTTTTTTTTTTTTTGGAATTAACTCTTAGGTCTGGTGGCATAGTGCCTAAAGCATTTGACTGCTAACCAGAAGGCTGGAGGTTCAAACCCACCAGCCACTCCTTGGAAGGAAGATGGGGCAATCTACTTCCGTAGTGATACTGCCTCGGAAACCCAAGGAGGGGTCGCTATGAATCAGGTCCGACTCGATGGCACATAACAACAACAATAACAGGGGTCACTATGAGTCGGATCTAACTCAATGGCAGTGAGTTTTGTTTGGTTTAATTAACTCTTACTTATCTTTCAAACATTGCTTTCTTAGGGAAGACTAGGTTAGTGTTCCATTATG
Organism: Orycteropus afer afer; assembly: GCF_000298275.1. NCBI lineage: Eukaryota > Metazoa > Chordata > Mammalia > Tubulidentata > Orycteropodidae > Orycteropus > Orycteropus afer. Next base: position 217,529 of record NW_006922080.1, on the reverse strand, counting down.
TCATCTCATACCACCCTCTACTTTTTCTTCTTAGCACTTCTCATACAATAAAACCTCCGGTAGCATAGTGCCTAACGCACTTGACTGCTAACCAGTAGGCTGGCGGTTCAAACCTACCAGCCACTCCTTGGAAGGAAGGTTGGGCAATCTACTTCCATAGTGATACTGCCACGGAAACCCAAGGAGGGGTCGCTATCGCTTGGGGCCTACTCGACGGCGCATAACAACAACAACAATAAGGTGGAAACCTGTCAGAGAATGAAAACTCAAATATTTTCCACTAAAATGAGTCATGGGAAAGTGGTAAGACTGCACCCTGTCAAATGTTGAAAATTTAAAAGACACAGGAAAACGACAAGCAGTCCTGTTGAGTTCCAGCTCTCACAGCTTTTACTATAGTTTGTTTTCATGATTATTTATGTGACCATTTGTTTAATGTCTTCCTCCCTCACTAAACTATAAGTTCTATGAAGGCAGGGATCATGTTTATTCTGGCATCATTTTTACCCTAACCTTAACCTAATGCTTAAGGAACTCTGGTGACATAGTGCCTAAGGCATTTGACTGCTAATCAGAAGGTTGGCAGTTCAAACCAACTAGTCGCTCCATGGAAGGAAGACTGGGCAATCTACTCCGCAAAGATTTACCACCTCAGAAACTCAAAGCAGGTAGCTGTGAGTTGGAATCAACTCCATGGCAGTGAGTTTGGTTTTGGTTTTGGTTTATATATAGCATGTGCTCGAAAAATAAATTTTGAATTGAATTGAATTGAATAACACTGAGCTAAGGTCAGATTTGGGGAGAATAAAATATTTGCTTTCAATCTATGAAGAGAAAGATAGCTAACATTTATTGAGTGTGAAATATTCTTATAAGTTCTTATATTCACCATAGCTACTTGAAGCAGATGTAATTATGTGGTGCAGTGAATTATTTGGTATGGCTTTTCTAGCCATACTCTTTCTAACTCCCACCATATTACTGGGTGGGACCAGGCAAATAAGATGTGTAGAACTCTGAAGTTGGGTTTGGTTAGTTTTGTCAATCTGTCAGGCTTAAAATGAGCCCTCCTAGAGGCAGAGGGGAGCTCTGGTAGCATAGTGGCTAAGGCACTTGACTGCTAACCAGAAGGCTGGTGGTTCAAACCCACCAGCCACTCCTCAGAAGGAAGATGGGGCAATCTACTTCCATAGTGATACTGCCTCAGAAACCCAAGGAGGGGTCACTATGAGTTGGGTCTGACTCGACGGCACATAACAACAACAACAACAGAGGCAAAGAGAGGATCTCACTATTATCAAGAGAGAAGAGCTGGAGGTTAAGTGGAGTGTGTCTTGCACCCGAGATCCCTGCACTGGCCTCTTTGGCTGAGAGATGCCCCTGCAGAGAGACAGTGGCAGTGGAACCAAGAGGCATGAGACAGAATGGCAGGCTTACCTAGCCCACAGAGGCAGAGGCCAGGCTAAGAGGCCAAGGGCCAGAGAGGTATATCTGAGGGCACAGCAGAGGGGAGACTGCCCTGACTGAAAAAACTGTATCCTGAGTGCATTCCTGAACCTGATTTGTAGCCTGTAACTTCCCTAATAAACCCCATAATCATGAGTATTGTGTGTGTTTTGTGTAAGCATTGCAATGAATTATTTATTGAGCCCAGCAGAGAAGTGGTGAGTACTCTGGGAGGGACAGTTTGTGTCAAAGTTGGTAAAAAGGCTGGAGGGTGGTGGCATGTCTGGCTTGATAGAAATAAGCCTTGGGCTGCTGATGGTGATTCTGTCTTCCTCTTGTGAAGTTAGAGGAGGTCAGAAGATGCTGCCTCCGTGTCCTTTTTGTAAATTATTTCTATGTCACAGGTAAGGAAACTGAAGCAGAGAGAGGTTAAGGCATTTGTGCAACTTCACAGATAGTAAATAGCAGTCAGTCTTCAAATCTAAGCAACTTGACTCCAGAGCCTAAAGTATCAAGTTAAAATCCTAATATGCTGCAATCTGTATGAAAATAGCCATGCAAACATGTACACTGGAGAGGAAGTGACCTCAATTCTTTGGTTTCTAAATTTAAAATTTTTAGGGGAGGAATTTATTGGCTTAGTTTAGCTAGACTACTCATCCTTAAACCAATCAGTTGAAACCTAGGCAATGAGATACTATAAGAACATGTCAACTTTCATGCCAGATATGTAGTTCCTCAGAGAAGGGGGCATACGAGGCAGACATTTTCATTGGTACCCATTGATACCCATATAGTCTACCTCTTAGCTGTAAAACCAAAAAATCCAAGCCTATTGCCATCGAGTCAATTCTGACTCATAGCAACCCTACTAAACAGAGCAGAACTGTCCCATAGGGTTTCCCAGGCTATAAATCTTCACAGAAGCAGGCTGCCTTATCTCTCCCCTGGAGCGGCTGGTGAGTTCAAACTGGTGAACTTTTAGTTAGCAGCCTAATGTTTTAACCACTGTGCCACCAGAACTCCTTCTTACCTATATGCGGTGTAGTAAATTACTTAGTGTGGCTTTTCTACCCATAAGTCTTTGTAAACTCCAAGGTGGGATTTTCTATGAGCAACTGAGGAGCTCCTGATTGCTGAAGTTGTCCACCTGGAGTATTTCTGTTGGGCGTGGCACAAAACAATGTTCTGGGAGGTGCCCACTCTCTCTCAGGTGC
>NW_006922080.1:213217-214751 GCF_000298275.1 Orycteropus afer afer | reverse complement strand
GCGCTGCTAGGAAAAAGACACAAGAGACGCGCATTGCTGAGTGAGACACCGAAGGACACACACTGATGGGGGAGAGACTGTGAGAGACTGTTGGCTGAGGGACGGTGGGCCGGGAGAGAGACTGAGCATTCTTCCTGAACTTGAGTTGTAGCCTGGTGCTTCCCTAATAAACCCCGTACTCCGTGAGTTCTGTGTGGCCACTGCAGCAAATTATCGAACCCAGGAGAGAGGTGTTGGGTGCTTTGGGAGGAACGGTTGGAGAAAAGACTGGAGGGAGGCAGCATGTCTGGCCTCTCAGGAATAGGTCTTGGGCTATTGATAGTAATTCTGTCTTCCTCTTGTGGGATTAGAGGAGGTCAGAACATGTGGCCTCCCTGCCGTTTTTGTACTATAGCACACACACATATTTCTTTCTATACATACAGCTTCCTAAATTTCCTTATCCAACATAGGACAATGAGAAGGACCAATTTCCACATTCATCTCTGCTTCCCAAAGTTCTGTTGATTAGGCCTAGATGTACTTTCATACAAATTTGCAACCTATGGACTAAATTACCACTCTAACAACCCTCAAAACAGTGGAGTCACATCTTTAGTAATGGTTCTAAAGTCAGCTTGTGTCTTGTGAGAAATTACCTTGGGGCAATTGTAGCCTGCAGTACCCTTGTCAGGTAAAGCTATTCCAGAGGTCACATGACAGAAAGTTTCCCAGACCAAACTAAGGTATTTGAATCACACAGTTTATTAAAATATTTTAAAACATACAGCACGAAGCAAGGGGAAAGAAATGGGGTAGGGTGACGTACTTTGGAGAAGGTATGTTGTTGTTGTTATTTGCCATCGAATCGGACCCTACAGTGAAATGAAAACACTATACTACCTGAATCTGGATTATCCATTGTTCATATTTCTGTTTTTCCTTTGCTGTGTCAGCTTTCGTCTCTGACGGTATGGCTATAACGGTTAGAGTCAAGGTTTGAATAAGGATATTCGATAAACTGAAGATGCATGAAACCAACATACACACCTGTCTATCAAAAAGACACAAGAGCAAGTATGCCAAGCCAATTGCTGTATTCTGTCAATTAACCTAATGAGTAGCCAAGGGTTTCATTTGCATTTCTTGGGTAGAAGACAAGTGGGGTCAGGATAATATCTTCTATGGGTGGCTGATTTAAGACCTAATAAATGTTGAATACTTAGTATGCCTTATGTATAGTTAGTGAATCATGAATATTTGGTACGTCTTGATCCTTCCTTCCCTTTCTGCCTTGCCCAGAACATGTATGCTTTTCTTATTTTTATATCTCTGTTCTAACATGCCTAACACACAGTTTCATACAGCCTTGTTATTTTTAAATCTTATTTTCTATAGTAAAATAGAAAATTCTTTTTTTTTAAATTGTGATTTGGGTGAAAATTTACAGAGCAAGTTCACTTTCCATACAGCAGTTCACATACACTTTGTCTCATGACATTGACCACAATTTACCACAATGCAACAGCTCCCCTCCCACTTCCTTCCCTGTGTC
>NW_006922080.1:193229-212762 GCF_000298275.1 Orycteropus afer afer | reverse complement strand
ACTATGGTCCCAAGCCCACAGGTTCAACTACTAGGTCCCTCTTGGTAGCTGGCTGTGACCAAGCAGTGACTACAACCTTGCCCCTTGTCAGCTCTACTATACACCTGGGAATTCAGATCATACACATAAACTTATAGGACCATTGAAAATAGAAAATTCTTAAAAAATGCAACAAGCATGTTACAAATAAAAAATCATATATAATAAATTTACCTTTGAAAAATCTCTTAAATCACCCACATAGCACAATACATTATATTTATGAGCCCTTTGGAGACTGACAAATTGCCTCTCTGTAAGTCCAAACCCAGTGGATTTCCCCACTAGAGGAAGTGTTGGAACGGATTGCTCATTCTCCTATTGAGTACCAAAGGAAGTAGTTGGCTTGCATTTAGGGAGTCCAGAACTGCACTCAGGCTGCTAATTGCCCACACTAGGAGAGGCACATAGACACTGAGCCAACTAAAGGAATGACAGGTTCATGTCTTCTAACTCCTGTTTACTCTTGGGATTCACTCCCTAAATGGAATATTGGCTATGCTTCCCTCTTTCTCAAGTCCATTTGAATTCACATGAATTAAATGTGTGTGTATTGCACTTTAGGAGCTCTGGTGGCATAGTGCCTAAGGTGTTTGACTGCTAGCCAGAAGGCTGACGATTCAGACCCACCAGCCACTCCTTAGAAGGAAGATTGGGCTGTCTACTTCTGTAGTGATACTGGCTTGGAAACCCAAGGAGGGTTTTTTTTTTTTTTTTTAATATTGCACTTTTAGAGTCAGCAATATTTCAGTGATAGAATCCTCACTTTCCATGCAGGAAGCCTGGGTTCAATTTTCAGCCAATGCACTTCATATTCAGCCACCACTATGTGTCAGTAGAGGTTTATATGTTGCTATGCTATTGAACTGATTTCAGGGGAATTTCCAAAGACAGACTAGAAAGAAAGGCCTGACAATCTACTTCTGGAAATCAACCCAAATGAAAACCCCATGGATCATAATGGTCCGGTGGAGGACCAGAGCAGCATTTTGTTCCATTGTGCATGACATCACTGTGAGTCAGAGCAGACTCATTGACAGCTAACAATAACAACATGTTGCACTTCTGGAGTACAAAATATAAATGGTGAAAGACAAACAAATATCCACAACTTAAAAAAAATAGAAAAAAGGAAGGGAAAACAACATATAGTCATCATGGGCTAGATGTTATATCTTGCTAGAAGAGGACAGTAAAATAGATCATGTTGTTGCTGTTGTTAGCTGCCATCATGTAAGCCACAACTCATGATGACCCCATCAAAACCAAGCCAAACTCACTGCCCTCTAGTCGGATCCGACTCATAGTGACCCCTCCTTGGGTTTTGGAGACAGTATCACTACGGAAGTAGATTGCCCAACCTTCCTTCCGAGGAGTGGCTGGTGGGTTTGAACTTCCACCTTTCTGGTTAGCAGTCAAATCCCTTAGACACTATGCCACCAGAGCTCCTATGTTGACTCCATAAGACCAGTCAATTTCATGGCCTCCTGTTTGTTAACTTACTTCCTGAATAGTGGGGTAAATTCATCATGGGCACCTAAATTTGTCTCTGCTAGGAGACTTTTCCTTGTTTGTATTGCACAGGGCCATCTTTGAGAAAGAGGATTCTTCTGAAGGGTGTTCTACTATTTTAGCAGTGTGCGGTCTTTTGGTGAGTACATTTGGGCCTGCAATTTGTCTTAAGTGTTGATCAATAATCACAGCTCACTTTGGAAAGCTTGAGAGTTTTTTATTTTTGGCCAGTGCTTTAAGACATTATTTAACCGCCAATTGCTTTTTTGTTGGAGGGGGGCAATGTTTGCTCATGACCCATCATCTGTGGTTAGGAGTGTGACATAACGATTATCAAACTTGTAACAGGTCGCCTATGGATCAATGAAATAAAATTATCATAAAATTCTTTTAAGAAAAAGCAGGGGCACCACTGTCAGGCTTAGTTTTTGACCATGGGTTATCTAATATAATAACAAAAGCAGAGACAGCAAAAGACTAAATAAATAAATGAGACTTCATAAAAATGAAAAACTATTGCTCTTCAAAAGAGTTTACCAAAACAAGTGAAAAGACAAGCAACTGACTAGGAGAATGTCTTCAGAAACCACATATCTGAAAAGAACCTCTAGTGACATATATATATATATATATATATATATATATACACACATATATAATATATATAGGAGCTCTGGTAGCATAGTGGCTAAGGCACTTGACTGCTAACCAGAAGGCTGGCGGTTCAAACCCACCAGCCACTCCTTGGAAGGAAGGTTGCCAATCCTACTTCCGTAGTGATACTGCCTCGGAAACCCAAGGAGGGGTCGCAATGAGTCAGGGCTGACTCGACGGCACATAACAACAAACAACTATATATATATATATATATATAAAACTTCGACAACTTAACAAAAAGACAAATAACCCAGTCATAAAATGGGCAGAGGACTTGAAGAGACATTTCACCAAAGAAAACATTTAAATGGTCCCTAAACACAAAAGAAAAGATACTCAGCATCATTAACCATCAAAGAGACTCAAATCAAAATCACAATGAGATACCGTTTCACTCCCACTAGGAAGGTTGGGCAATCTACTTCCATAGTGATACTGCCTCAACAACCCAAGGAGGGGTCTCTATGAGTCTGGGCCGACTCAATGGCACATAACAACAACAACAACAGGATAGCATAGGGAGCTCTGGTGGTGTAATGCCTAAGGCATTTGACTGCTAAGCAGAAGTCTGACCCACCAGCCACTCCTCAGAAGGAAGGTTGGGCAATGTACTTCCATAGTGATACCACCTCAGAAACCCAAGGAGGGGTCGCTATGAGTTGGATCCGACTCGACAGCAGTGAGTTTGGTTTTTCGTTTCTCAGGATAGGTAAAAGGAGCTCTGGTGTGCAATGATTAAACCATTTGGCTGCTAACCAAAAAGGTCTGCAGTTTGAACCCAACAGCTTCTCCATGGGAGAAAGATGAAGTCTGCTTCTGTAAAGACTTACAGCCTTGGAAACAGTATGGGGCAGTTCTACTCTGTCATATAGGGTCATTATGAGTCAGAATCAACTAGATGTCAGTGGGCTTTTTAGTTTAGGATGGCTAAGATAAAAACAAAAGAAACAGAAAATAACAAATGTTGGTGAGGATGTGGGAATATTGGAACCCTTATCCATTGTTAGGAGCTGTGGTGGCGTAGTGCCTAAGGCATTTGACTGCTAACCAGAAGGCTGACAGTGCAAACCCAAGGAGGGGTCACTATTCACCATAGCCAAAAGGTGGAAACAACCTAAATTCCCATCAACAGATGAATGTTGTTGTTGTTGTTGTTATGTGCCGTCGAGTCGGCCCCGACTCATAGCGACCCCTCCTTGGGTTTCCGAGGCAGTATCACTATGGAAGTAGGATTGCCCAACCTTCCTTCCGAGGAGTGGCTGGTGGGTTTGAACTGCCAGCCTTCTGGTTAGCAGTCAAGTGCTTTAGCCACTATGCTACCAGAGCTCCTATCACACTGGACATTTAAAATTCTCAGCATTGTCTTCATGACCATTATTAATAACTGAACTTCTAATTCTAAATCTGTAGTCTTTAGATTTATTAAAAACAAAACAAAAGACTCATCATCAGACAGAACAAACCAACATCAAGACCTAACCACAGCAGGTGACTTAAATACTTAGCCTTTGGTGCCAAAACAACTGAACTGCTTTGCAGTTCAATCAGCAAATTAATTGCTTGCTTTTGCCAACTGGCAAATTCAAATTGTTGTCAATGTCAGATTATCCACCAGAGGATATCTGTTTTGTGGATTATAGCATTCCTATTCCACAGATGGCTTGAGCCAGAAGGAAGATGTGGCAAGAGAAAGAGGAGAGTGCCCAAATATACATCTCTGATCAAACAACCAAAGTCGTGAATTAACTATTTTGGCTTCTTTAATTCTTTAAATTGAAAATCTGAAGATATAAGATATAGCAATTAGACTTTTACAAATCTATAGACTCTTACTCCTTTCATTGCTGGATGTCTACCGAGTAGTGTTCCTTGGAAACTCCTAACTCTGTTGAAGCACTTAATGGCTTTTAGCATAAATCTTTCTCTTTGTGACAGGCAATTTTCTTTTTTAATACCAAAATAGACCAACAGATGAATAGATGAACAGAATGTGATACCATACATGTAATGGAATACTACTTAGCCAGTAGGAGAAATGAAATCTTGATACATGCTATAATATGAATGGAGCTAAAAGATATCATGCAGAGTGAAATAAGCCAATCAAAAAAGGACAAATATTGTATGACTTAACTTACATAAAAAGACAAGAAAAGACAAATGTATAGAGAACATGTATTAGTGTTTGCAAGGGGTGAAAGGGGGGGGAGGAAGGAGATTAACAGTGATGGAAATATCACATTGATTAAGGATAGGATTTGAAAACATACTGTAATTGCTGTCAATAAGTTGTACACTCATAAAAAGTTGAATTGGCAAAATATGTGTGATAGATATATTTACAACACTGGCAAAAAAAAAAAAAAAAAGTATTTTTTTAGGATGATTATATATAACCAAAAACCTTGGTTTCTTATTTTGGAAGTTTAGTATCATGGTTTAAATGGGATATCTCAGTTAAGTGACCTAATAACATGCTTTGTGCCCCTGTTCTACCTCTTAGTCTGGTGTATAGTGTCTGGAATCTTAAAAGCTTGCAAGCAGCTATCCAAGGCACAACAATTGGTCTCTATTTGATTAGAACAGCAGAAGAAGCATGAGAGTCAGGAATAGGAGGAGGACTAACAATGGTATGTGTGGCTAATTGCCTTCATGAAAAACTGCCTCCTTTGCCATGAAACCAGAAGAACCAGCCACCAACACTGAATATTTTGATCAAAGATTTTGTAAAAGAATCCTGATCAAACGGGGAAAAGTACAGAATAGAATGTCAAATTTTCATGGACTCAAGACTTTCTGGAGCATGGGGGTGGATGAACCTCTGAAACTATTGCCCTGAGATAATGTTTAAACCTTAAACCAAAAATATTCACTGAAGTTTTCTTAAAACCAAACAATAGTTCAGCTTACTTTCTGTTGTTTTAAGAACTATATATATGGGATCAAACGACACAAAGATTTGATAGAAACCTTAGTTAGGGCAATAAGCTTATGTTAATTGGGATGGAACAATTCAGAAAAGGAGGCTGAATGGTTGCACAACTCAGAGAATTTAATTAATGCCACTAAATGGTACATGTAAAAACTGTTAAAGTGGTGTATGTTTTGCTATGTATATTCTCAACAACAAAATAAAAATTTTAAAGAAAGAATAGAAGGTATACTGTTTATCTTTTGCATTATAAAATGTGTATTTGATTTGCATAAAGAAAGTCTGGAAGGATAAACAAGACACTGGTGGTTTGAACCACCAGCCTTCTGGTTAGCAGTTAAGTGTCTTAGGCACTATGCTTTAGTTCCCTAGATATTCAGTAAATATTTTTGAGTTTGTATCATGTGACAAGCACTGTTCTAGGAACTGAGATACAGCAATGAACAAAATAGACAAAAATCCCTGCAAATGTACATTCTGGTGGTATTCAGGGAAAGTCTTTGTGAGGAGATGATATTTGCACACTGATTTGAAAAGGTGAAGGACTGTGCTTTATCAGTATCTGGCATGATACTTCTAGGTTTAGAGTAGTATGTGTCAATCATTGTTTTTGTTGTTCCCTGGAGATTGAGAAATGTTACACACAGAAACACCCTCTAATCTAATTGATTCTGACTCATGGTGACCCCATGAGTGTAAGAGTAGAATTGTGTTCCATAGGGTTTTCAGTGGCTGATTTTCAGAAGTAGATCACCAGGCCTTTCTTCCAAAGCATCTCTGGGTGGACTCAATCTTTCAGTTGGCAGCTTAGCATGTTAATCATGTGCTAGCCAGGGCCCTTATCCCTATTTATGAATATAATAACACTGACTGGGTAGTACAAATAGTTAATGTGTTAAGTTGCTAACTGAAAGTTAGTGGTTCGAGTCTACTCTGAAGCACCTTGGGAGAAAGTCCTGGCAATCTTCTGACAAATCAGCCAAGGAAAAAATCCTGGGGAGCACAGTTCTTCTCTGACATACATGGAGTCACCAATGAATCAGAGTTAACTCCATGGAAACGAGTTTTGTTTGACCAAACTACTGGAAAGTTATGTTCTACTGATGGCATTTCTGTTAGTGAAGACTAATTTGAAAGGAGTCAAACCATTTACAATCTTGCCTGGCCTCCAGTGGTCAAGGACATAGTACACATTTGCTAAGCTCTGGTAGCATAGTGCCTAAGGCACTTGACTGCTAACCAGAAGGCTGGCGGTTCAAACCCACCAGTCATTCTTTGGAAGGAAGCTTGGGCAATCTACTTCGTAGTGATACCGCCTCGGAAACCCAAGGAGGGGTCGCTATGAGTCGAGTCCGACTCAACGGCAAATAACAACAACAACAACAAGCTTCTGGTTCAGATTGCGGATAAACCTTTGGTCCTGGTAGCTTTAGTCTCATTCCAAATGAAGCTAAAAGGCCCATAAAATTAAAGCCCTGATCTCTTAATATCATAGTCTACCAACCAGATTAACAACACACTCAAAAACAAAGGTAACCAGGATGTGAAAATGTATACAGAGTACATCCAGAGAAAATAATACAAACATTATTACCAAACCTGAATGGCACTGGTATATTTTTACCAAGCCGAGGTCATGGATATGAGATGATGCGATGAAAGAAAACTTGTGGGCATAGTGGAAGATGTGGCATTTGAAGAGTGATTGAAGATATTCACAAACTCTGTAGCTTGATTTACATGATCTTGTGCCTGTCTTCTGGGCTTTTGTACTTGTGCTCTTTATGTCAAGTCATACTGCATTTTTTTTTTTTTTTGTAATTGTACTAGATGGTAAACTCCTTAGAGGGAAGTTGTTGTTGTTGTTATGTTCTGTCAAGTCGGCCCCGACTCATAGTGACCCCTCCTTGGGTTTCCGAGGCAGTATCACTACGGAAGTAGGATCGCCCAACCTTCCTTCTGAGGAGTGGCTGGAAGTACTGCACCTATTTTCTCCATATCTTCAACACGAGCATAGTCTCTGACATTTACAAGGCTCTTAATAAATGTTTGTTCAAAGACTAATAGACACATGCTCTGTGAAGCAGGAAACTGGATAACATTGCAGATATCTCTTTATTTGGGAGAACTGGAGCCCAAAGGAAGTGCTTTATTTTCCATTTTTGTGGGCAGATGGGTGCTTTGGGTTTTTGTTGTTGTTGTTGTTGTTGTTTATTTATTTGTTTTGTAAATGTTGCCATTTCCTTCTGCTCAGTTAGCCTCTTTCTGCATGCTTACACAAGGCAGCTGGCTCATCACAATTCTGGTGACAGTTTTCAACTGCGGGCCAAGAGTCACACATCAATCTGTCCCAGAGTCTCCCACCCACTCTGATTGGATAGTAATCCAATCCCCTTCCTTGGAGTCCTCTGATCTCCCGCCCTATGTTCTTCCCTCCTCAGTCCCTTGCTGTCTGAGCTACTCAGACTTTGGCAGCCATGTGGGACTAAAGCAAAAGTGAGTTCATCCACAGAACATGTGCATAGACAGCCAAGTCCTCCAGGGTTGAATAAAATGACCCAAGCCATTTGGTATTCACTGGGCAGTCACACAGGGACATGTCCATTCTGAGATGTCCCTCGTCAGGACTAGCTTCTATTCTAGCTGGATTTGCCTAAGGTCCTTGAATGGGACTCCTGGTGGGCAGCATGGGAGATCAAACTCCACCTCCATCAACACTTCAATCCCTTATTCTACTAAGTACTGGTTTTGTCTTAATAATGAATTCCAGCAGGAATTCTCATTGTCAGTTCTTTTGGATTCTTTCCAAATTGAAATCTCTCACCTCATCTATAGCTGCAGATTGAAAATCTCAAATTGTACCTATCAGAGACCAGGGACTATTCTATTTTTAGGAGGTAAAGAATTAGCACTGGCTAATAAGTTATATTCCAATGTACTCTCTGATTGTATTATGTATTAGCACTCTGATCTTGAAAGAGACAATTATGTAATGTTTGCCCATTAATTGAAAGTGATCATCTCAGCAGCACAGTATTGCATGCCAGCAAAGCTTGTCATTCTCATACCCAACAGCTTTTAATTGTTGTGTTGCCCTTCAATGGCAACCTTTCTCCAGAATTTAGAGACCGAAAGAGAGACCTACCTAAACATTAGCTCCTTCTTGCCTGAATTAAAAAGAATCCATTTACCTTGAAAGAACTTAAATTTTCTAATCCTCAGAGAATGATAATGCCTCAGCAGTTTCCATTATCCATTAAGTGTAAATGCTTGGCCATGGGATTTCTTCTTCCTAATAAAGTTAGGAAATGTATCAGACAAGGAAAGGGGCTCTTATGACTACACAGTGAGCTGGACATTAAAATAGAAAAAGTGCTGCAAAAATCATCATCACGACCCCTTAGAATGCAAGTACAGATTGTCCCCCCACCACTACTTCCTGAAAGTAGACCATTCCTATGAAACCTTCCGTAAGCTGAAGTGGTGAAAAGTGAAGAAGCAATTACCATTGGTTTATATGGGAAAAATTTTCGAGTATTTCCAGATCCCTAAAATAAACTATCAAACTATAAAACTTAAAATAACACTGACATGTAGTGTTCACAGACAAAGGTGCAAAGCTATGGCAGCTTGATGCTAAGATGCTGAGTGTAGTTTCTGGGGAAGAAATTTGGGGACCCTACTCTCACTGCTCTGGATGTTCCTTGCCTCTTTAACAGCTTGCTGTAAAACAAATGCTGAATGCTGTATCACTTTTTGCCTTTTTTTGGTAAAAGTGAAAATCCTGTTTGGATTTCTTTTGGTTAGCAAAAACAGGTACTAATGTAGGTCTTTCATAAAAGTAAAGAGGCGTAAAGTGAACTTTCAAAACATGGGGGATACCTGTAACAATCTAACTCAAATTGTCCTAAGCAAAAATTTTTGTTGTTTCACATAACTGAAAATTCCTGGGATAGAGCTGCTTTAGCATGTCTAGATTCAAGGGCTCAAAAAATATGAAGATTTGGTCTCAGGTCCTCCATAGCTCAGCTTTTTTTTTTATTGCTGCATTCTCAGGCATCCAATAGCTCCAGGTTCACAGTGCTAGTAAAGTCCTAAGATCTGTCTCATTGGGCTAATTTGGGTCAGTCACAGTACTGGTCCTGAACCCATGGTAAGAGCCAGGTGGGATGGGTTATCCTGATTGGCCAGGCTTGGGTCACATGCTCACTCCTGAAGGTGATCTGGGTCAAATGCACTAACCAAACTTCTGGACTATGAATGGAAGGGATTGGTGATTCTCCAAGAAAATTTGGGTGCTGTTACCAGAAAAATGGGGAATAGCTGTTTAACAAACAAAAACAACTGATGTTCTCTACCTTCATTTCAACTCAGAAACAAATGTCTTTTTAGGTTGCTAATTTGAGCTTCATATTTCTCCCAGAACCCTATTTATAATACAGATTACCATTCATTGAGTGCCAGTCCTTGTGAAGGGTGTTTACATGCATCATCTAATTTAATCCCTACAGCTACCTTATGATGTAGGTAGTATTAACCTCATTTTCTAAATAAGGAGATGCAAGCACAGAGAGACTAAATAACATGCTCAGAGCCACACAGTTTATTAGAGAGTGAGTCATTACTCAACCCAGGCCTAACTCCAAAGCCCACACTTATTCTTCTAACTGTGTGTTTCCCAAACATGCTCACTTAGAAGACTCTCTGGGGTGTTTATTAAAATACAGATTTCATAAGAACTCCTCCCAGGAGATTCTGATTCAACAAATTTGGATTAAAATAGGAGAATCTGTTTTGTTAACAAGTGTGCTTAGTGGTTCTTATGATATCACAATACCTTGCTGCTGCTTGCAGGTTAAAAAAATATACTACTGCTCAACCCAATCTCCTTTTTCTTTCCTCTCCCTTTCCCCATAGGGGATCTGAGGGAATTGCAGAGCAATTTGCAAAACATGCTCAATCCACTGGCTATTCCAAAATGTTCTTTGGGATAGATACTCACTGCCATTGAGTTGGATCCGACTCATAGCGACCCCTCCTTGGGCTTCCGAGGCTGTATCACTAAGGAAGTAGATTGCCCAACCTTCCTTCTGTGGAGTGGCTGGTGGATTTGAACTGCCAGCATTCTGGTTAGCAGTCAAATGCCTTAGGCACTACGCCTAAGCTTCTCTACAGCAGTGATCTCTGAAGATGACGTACATATGAGGATCCCATTGGTGTATGGGGAGACAATGGTTCTTCTTTTTCTTCTGTTTCTATGTAATTTTAAAAATTTTGATAAATATATGTTTAACAAAACATTTGACATTTCAACAATCTTCACACATACAGTTCAGTGACATTAATTATGTTCATCATGTTTTTGAATCATCACCCTTATCCTTTCCCAAATTTTTCTCTTCTATTTAATATTTGGGAGCAGTGGTGGTTCAGTGATTGAATTCTTGACTTCCATGTGGAAGACACAGTTTTGATTCTCTACAAACGCAGCTCAAGCACAGCCATCACCTGAGTATGTGTTGCTATGATGCTGAACAGGTTTCAGTGGAGCTTGAGATCAAGAATGATTGGGAAGAAGGGCCTGGCAAACTACTCCACAATCCAACGAAAACCTTGTAGATCACAAAGGTTAGAACCACAACCGATCATGGGGATGGCACAGGAACTGGAAGTGTTTCGCTCCTTTGTGCATGAGGTAGCCATGAGTTGAAGGCAGACTCCGTGACCGCTAATGACAACAACATTTAATTTTTATCTAGAAAAAGAAAGGAAGAAAGAAATTAAACTTAGCTAAAGTTAAATATCTAAATTACCACTGGTATGTTCACTCTATCATAAGTCTGAGGCCATATGTGTTACATGAGGTGTCCAAAGGGAAGAGAGAGTCTCATGATGCAGAGAAGTGATGTTTGCTTGCTTCCAAGCAATTGCAAATAAGTGGAATTACACATTATATTATTTAGTCTCCTGTACCCTAAAGTTACCAGTCTGATAGTTTTTGAGAAAGTTTTACAAAGTTGTCAACAAACATATACAATCCTTATCTTACACAAACTGTTTCAGACTATAGAAAAGGGGAGAAAGCTACCCAATTCTTTTAACGAGGTTAGTATAACCTCAATGCCAAAACTCACAGGGACAAAATAAGAAAAGAGAATCATCTAGAAATCTCACTTAAGAATATACATGTGAAAATTCTGAAAATATTAGGAAATTTGATTCAGTAGGGTATTAAAAATAATACATTGTTGAAACCTCAAAGAAGTAATATTCATGGGATACAATTACAAATTGACTTTCTTTTTCTCCTAGTGCCTTTATAAATTTGAATCATGGTATATTCATATGATGAAATATCATGCTACAGTCAAAATGAACCAACACTATATCTACCAATATATGTAAATATAAAATATATAGTATTGTGTGGGAAAAAAATAATGTTAGTCCTTGGAAGGAAGATTGGGCAATCTACTTCCATAGTGACACTGCCTCGGAAACCCAAGGAGGGGTTGCTATAAGTCAGATCCGACTCAACGCAGTGAGTTTGGTTTTCTTTTTGGGTAGGTAAGATACATACAGTATAGCATTTTATAACATTTAAACATCTCAAGAAAATAGTGTTTAATATGTATACATATAAAATATATAGTAAAAGAATTGAAACTTAAACAAGAATGATAAATAGTAAATGCATAATTGTGTTTAGCTCCACCAGGGAAGGGAAAGGGAATGAAATTGGGGAGAAGCCTGACTTATATTACAATGCTTAATTAAACAAATAAACAAATAAAAAAATAAAAAAACTGTGAAAGAGGTCTCTAAATATAATTTCTTTTGGTGAAATGGCTAATTCCAGGTCTGGGGCTACAAATGTCCAAGGTCATCTGTGGACAAGTTGTCTTGCCAGAAACAAGGAAGCCAACCAAGACAATATAGGGTCATGTCAAAACAACCAGTTTGAAGGGTATCCCACTGGCCAAAGATGGATAATTTGTGCATCAAAAAGAATAATAACCACATGGATTAAATCCTGTAAAATATATAAAAATAATGGATTTTTAATGATTGTTTTATAAAAATGAACAATAACACTAATTACTCTCCATTGGAAGTTGCTACCAAAAAACAAAAACAAAAACAAAAAAAAAACCTCACTGCTGTCGAGTCGATTTCAACTCATAGCAACCCCTCCTTGGGTTTCTGAGGTGGCATCACTACAGAAGTAGATTGCCCAACCTTCTGTCAGAGGAGTGATTGGTGGGTTTGAACTGCCATCCTTCTGGTTAGCAGTCAAATGCCTTAAGCACTACACCAACAGAGCTCCTTTGGAGGTTGCTAAGGTCCTAATCTATTACTCTGAAAATAAATAATGAGAAAGCATTTATTTCATCTTTCCTTATGTCAACTGTATTTCATACTAAATAGTTGATTAAAGTAGGTCCTATATTGAAGAATTCCAACAATGAAATGCTGAAGAAATGATAGAATTTTTTTTTTTAATTCACCATTCTTCAACCTCTAATGAAGTAACTGATCTAGGCAACAATCATGAATGAGCCTAAGACTATTAGTTGAAATGTTGATGGGGAACATGATAACATGGGGGGTCATCACCTACATCCATTAATCTCTAAATGTGAGACAACCAAAATATGTATCTTATGATGTAATGCCAGTGAAAAAGAGGAAGACCCTCGATGAGTTGGATTGATCCAGTGACTGTGACAATAGGCTCAAGCCTAGCAAGGATTGTGAGGATGGCACAGTACCGGGCAGAGTTTCATTCTGTTGTACATGGGGTCACTATGAGTGAGAGCTGACTCAATGGCACGTAATCACAAAGTCCGTCCATCCATCCATCCATCGATCCATCCATCCATCCATCCATCTATCTATTGATCTATCTATTGAGAGAATGCACACGTGAGGAGAGATTTACTTCAAGGAATTGGCTCACATGACCGTAGACCAGCAAATCTCAGATATGTAGGTCAGTTGACAGGCTGGAGATTCTTGCAGTCTTGTGTCCCAAAAGCTGTGGGTCAGGCAAGGAGGAAAGTGAAGAGTAATTGTTCTCAAAAAATTTCTGTTTATAGTTTGGAGACAGAACATACCCTAGGGAAACTACCTTTTTGCCTTCAAGGACTTCAACTGAGTGGTGGAGGCCTGACCTGTTATGGAATATAATCTGCTTTATTTGAGGGAAATTTATTTAATCACATGTAATTACTTTATAACAGCAACAAAACTAGTGTTTTACTAAACACTAAACACTAAAACTAGTGTTTTACTAAACATCTATCTTCCTATTATAAATAAGTGTTTCCTATTATAATAGGCACCATAACCTAGCCACTTAATGTATAAGTTAAGTGTTTTACATATAAACAGAACAATCATAACCCAAGGCCTCTCCCATTTTACAGTTAGGAAAATGGAGGCACAAAACCATTTCATTTTTTACCTCTAAAGAAGGCTGGATGAAAACAACTTCTTGATTTCAGGTTTCTGCACTCACAACTACCTGTCTATAACTCTGTCTGATTTTCTGTGCACCTTGGTCTGGCATACAGAAAGAAAAGATTTATAGGTCTCAGCCTGAGAAGTGTTAATAGCTACTATCTTCTTTCTGAGCTTTTATTAGAGACTTCTGTCCACACAAATCAAACTGAGAACATTTGCCAGAGATTTCCTGGGAGCAAGCATAACTCTTCCTGCACTATCAGAGTTAGTAAGCTTAAGGTGCTGTGACACTTCTTGGGTCCTGGGACCATTAGCAAACCCCATGTCCTTTCTGTCACTAGCAGCTGGTATTCTTTTCTTGATTTGATGCCTGTTTCTTTGGTGGAGCCCAGGTGGCTGGAAATTTTCTGTGGCAGTTTGCCAGCAGCTAGAACAATAAGCATTCCCTGAGAATTTCCATTTGTAGGCTCTGGACAAAGTCCAGGGAGCCACCTACCAAGGAGACCCTGATACTGTTATGACTAGGGGAGATAGGGATGTTTGCAGCAGCTGATTTTCCCAACTTGACTTGCTGACAGAGGCAGCTGTGATTGACCGATTTCTCACATTCCCCACAAGTTGGCTATTTCTTTTGATAAAAGCAACCCCACCCCCTGCCCATTGTCTACGGACTCTAATCTGGGAATTATTTTTGATCTTAAAAGGCTTTAGTTACTGAGACTTATTTAGACCATGTCTGCCTTGTTTATAATGAGTAGGACATCTATCTTCCTATTATAAATAAGTGTTTCCTATTATAATAAGTAAGGAGCTCTGGTAGCATAGTGCCTAAAGCACTTGACTGCTAACGAGAAGGATGGCGATTCCAACCCACTGGCCACTCCTCAGAAGGAGGATGGGGCAATCTACTTCCATAGGGATACCACCTCGGAAACCTAAGGAGAGGTCGCTATGAGTAGGGTACGACTTGATGGCATATAACACACAACACACATTATAAGTAAGTATCCTTTATTAGAGAGCTCTGGTGGCATAGTGCCTAAGGCATTTAACTGCTAAGCAGAAGGCTAGCAGTTCAAACCCACCATCCACTCCTCAGAAGGAAGGTTGGGCAATCTACGTCCCCTTCAAGCCCAAAGAGGCATCTCTATGAGTTAGATCTGACTTGACGGCAGTGAGTTTGTTTTGGTTTTTCTCTTCTAGGGAGGCATGAAGATATGGAACTAAGAAGAAATTAATAAGAAGAGACTGAAAAGAGCTAAGTCATCTTTTCTGTCCTCCACTCACCCATAGATTTGTCATACTGTGGTGGCTTGCATGTTGCTATGATGCTGGAAGCTATGCCACTATTATTTCAAATACCAGCAGGGTCATCCATGGTGGACAAGTTTCAGCAGAGCTTCCAGACTAGGAAGAAATGCCTGGAGATTTATTTCTGAGAATTAGCCAATGAAAACCCTGTGGAGTACAACATTGTCCAGTGGAGTGCTGGAAGATGAGCCCCCTAGGTTGGAAGACACTCAATACACACAGTGGCTGCAACAATGGATTGGAGCATCCAAACAATCATGAAGATCATGCAGGACCAGGCAACAATTTTTTTTTTCTGTTGTATATGTGGTCACTATGAGTCAGTGTAGACTTAACTGCAACTAACAACGTATCTTCTGGTCTTACTGAAGGTACAAGGAGTCACTGGATTATGAGCAAGTTTTGTTTCTAAGTCTATCTTAGACTTTGTATGTAAGTTGGAATAAGAACAATTCATATCTAACATCAATCAAATATTTCTCTTAGTATATAGTATAGAGTGTAGCTCTCTATACATGAAAAACATTAAAGAAACACCTTCAAATACACTAAAACATCTTTAACATAATAATACTACAATAGTAATAGTAATGTTTTGATGCATAATACAAAATAGTGCCTGTTTGTTATTACAAACCATTGTATGTACCTTTAATTTTTAATATGATAAGCTTTACAGGGGTTGGTTTGTAACTATAGGTTGTATGTAAATTCAATGTTCATAACCTGGGGACTGCCTGTAATCCCATAATATATATTCCAGACACTGGAAAAGCAGAGACTAATATTGAGTAGAGTGGTACTACAAAAAATTCTATCTTTGTCTATCTTCACCTCAGTTGCCTCATCTGTGAAATTAGGTTAACAGCTAATCTATATGAAGGCAAGAGGTTCAATCTGAGTAACATTTGGAATAACTTTCCTTTTCCTTAAATCTGGGAAATATATTACATTATTAATTATTATTATTATTAATTATTGTTTTATGTACTTTTGCAAGGAGCCCTGGTGGCACAGTGGTTAAGGCTTGGCTGCTAACTAAAAGGTTGGAAGTTCTAATCCACCAGCCACTCCAAGGGAGAAATATTTGGTAGTCTTTTTCCATAAGGATTTACAGCCTTGGAAACCATACAGGGCAGTTCTACTCTTCCTATAGGGTCACAATGAGTCAGAATTGACTCAATGGCAATGAGTTTGATTTTTCCACGTTTTTATTCATACATTCCTTCCTTCAACAAATAGTCACTGAGGACATATTATATGAAATTAACAATGCATGATACTATGGGGGATAAGATAAAGTTTTTGGCTCTTAAAGAATTTCCATTTCAATTGGAGAGAGAAGACCTATGCACTGAAAACTGTATTATAGTATCTTAGTTACTTAGTGCTGCTGTAACAAAATCTACTACAAGTGGTTTCCCCACTGTATGTGTCTCTGTGTTTATGCTACTCTTTATAACTCAGAAATGATTAGATTTAGGACCCACCCTATTCTAGCATGACCTCTTTAACACAATAAAAGGAAAGACAGGGCCATATTTATTGTTACAGGGGTCAGGATTTCAACATATAGTTCTGGAGAACATAATTCAATCCTAACATGTGTTGTTGTTGTTGTTAGGTGCTGTTGAGTCAGCTCCAACTCACAGTCGTCCTATGTGCAACAGAACAAAACACAGCCTGGTCCTGTGCCAGCCTCACAATTCCTGCTATACCTGAGCCCATCGTTGCAGCCACTGTGTCAAGCCATCTACTTGAGGGCTTTCCCCTTTTTCACTGACCCTCCACTTTGCCAAGCATGTTATCCTTCTCCAGGGAATGGTCCCGTCTGACAACATAATCACAGTAGGTGAGGCGAAGTCTGGCCATTCTCTCTTCCAAGGAGCATTCCGCTGCAATTCTTCCAGGACATATTTGTTAGTTCTTTTAGCAGTCCATGGTACCTTCAATATTCTTCACCAATATCACAACTCAAAGGAATAGATTCTTCTTTGGTCCAGCTTTCACATTCATATGAGGCGATTGAAAATACCATGGCTTGGGTTAGGCGCACTTGTCTTCAAGGAGACATCTTCATTCTTCAGCACTTCGAAGAGGTCTTTTGCAGCAGATTTGCCCAATGCAGTATGTTGTCTGATGTCTTGACTGCTGCTTCCATTGGTGTTGATTGTAGAACCGAGTAATATGAGATCTGGAACAACTTCAGTCTTTTCTCCATTTATTGTGATGCTGCATATTGGTCCACTTGTGAGGATTTTCATTTTCTTTATGTTATGATGTAAGCCATACTGCAGACTGAAGTCTTTAATCTTCATCAGTAAGTGCTTCAAGTCATTCTCACTTTCATCAAGCAAAGTTGTGTTGTCTGTGTATCTCAGGTTCTTAACAAGTCTTCCTCTGATGCCACATTCTTCTTCATATAGTCCGGCTTCTCAGATTGTTTTTTCAGCATACAGACTGAGTAAGTATGATGAAAGGATACAACCCTGACACACTCCCTTCTTAATTTTAAAGCATGCAGTATCCTCTTTTTCTGTTCGAATGATAGCCTTCTGGTCTATGTACAGGTTCCTGATGAGCACAATCAAGTGTTCTGGAATTCCCATTCTTCTCAATGATATCCACAATTTGTTATGATCCACATAATCGAATGCTTCTGCATAGTCAATAAAACACAAGTAAACATCTTTCTGGTATTTTTTAGGCTTTTCTGTTGTTAGGTGCTATCAAGTTAATTTCAACTTATGGTGACCCCATGTGACAGAGTAGAACTGCTGCTGCTTCTTTTTTTTTTTTTTTTAATTTTATTGTGATTTGGATGAAAGTTTACAGAGCAAATTCATCTTCCATACAGCAGTTCACATACACTTTATCTCATGACCACAGTGCAACAGCTCTCCTCCCACTTCCTTCCCATAGCCACTTCTTCCCTGTGTCCTTCCCTCCCATGCACTCCTGCCCCTTGAACTGTCTCCCTGTGCATACACAGTCCTTCTATTCCCCCATGACTGATATCTCCAAGGAGTGTATCTACCTAATACAAATGTTCAGCTCATATGCCTTTCTTTTGCTTGGCTGGAAGTCACAGGTGTGGGTTCAATTCCAGACCTGAAGGGCAGCAAGGGCCATAGTCAGGGGTTCCATCGGGTTCTATCAGACCAGTAAACCTGGTCCCTTTTTTATTTTTTTAAATGATTTTGAGTTTTGTTCCACATTGTTCTCCCACTCTGTCCAGGATCTCCTACATGGATCCCCCTCCAAATGGTTGACAGTGGTAGCTAGGCACCATCTAGTTCTTCTGGTCTCATTGGCTGAGGATTGCATGGTGTACCAGTTGCTTGGACTAATTGTTTCCATGCATGTTTGGTTTTCTTCATTCTTCTTTGCTCTGGAAGAGATCCATTATTGCATCTAGATGATTGCTTGCAAGCTTTTAAGATCCCAGTCACTAATCACCAAAGTAGGATGTGGAACAATGTTTATGTGTAGTGTGTTGTGCCAGTTGAGCTTGATGTCCCCAGCAACCATGGTCCCAAGCCCACAATCCACCTACTTTCTCCCTCTGGGTAGCTGACTTTGGCGAAGAAGTGACTATAACCTTGTCCATTGAACCTTGTCCATTGTCAGCTCTACTGTATACCTAGAAATTCTTACACAACATACAAATACACATGTAGGAATATTGTCTGCTAACCATATACATGGTCATGGGCACACTCCCCCCTGCACAGACATACCTAATTGGTCAGCCTGCCCGCCCATCTATCTACCCATAGATCAATGTTTGCCATCACTGGAAACACTATACTGTATGTGCAAAATGGTTCATCTTTGTTGTCTCTATGCATAGGATTTTTTAGGTTGTAATCTTTATTGGAAAGGAGCTCTGATGGCATCATGCCTAAGGCATTTGAGTAATAACCAGAAGGTTGGTGGTTCAAACCCACCAGGCACTCTGTAGAAGGGAGATGGGGCAATCTACTTCCTTAAGGATTTACCTCCTTGGAAACCCAAGGGGGGGTTACTATGAATCAGAACTGACTCAATGGCGGTGATTTGGTATTGTTTTTGGAATGTTTTAATGTGTTTTATTAAAATATAATTTATGTACAGTGAAATACACAAAACTAAAGTGACATGGGTCAATGCACTTTTTTTTTTTTTTTTTTTGCAGTGTTCCCTCCCCTCCCCTCCCACCCCTGGCAACCAACAAAGAAAGTTTTCCTCCATATAGAAACCTTTCCTTGACCCTCCACAACAGCCAACTGTTGTAAATAATACTATATTTGTCCTTCTGTGATTGACTTGTTTCACTCAGCATAATGTCCTCCAAGTTCATCTATATTATGCAGTGTTTTACAGACTCTACATTATTCTTTAGTGCTGCATAGCATTCCAGTATGTGTATGTACATGGTTTGGTCATCCACTCTTCCACTGATGGGCATGTAGGTTGTTTCCATCTTTTTGCTATTGTAAATAGTGCTGTGATGAACATGAGCGTGCATGTATCTGTTCCTGTCCTGGCTCTCACCTCTCTAGGATATGTACCTAGTAATAGGATTGCTGGGTCAAATGGTATCTCCAATTCCAACTTTCTAAGGAATTGCCATA
>NW_006922080.1:184890-192678 GCF_000298275.1 Orycteropus afer afer | reverse complement strand
CTTATCAGGGAGTTCCAATGCTGCTTCTTCCTCAGGGATGTGTTTTGGGTCTGTATCCTGGTCCCTTGTTTCTCCTGCTTTATCTTACTTCTTTGTGTGCACTGTGATGCTCTGTTGTCTCTGAGGCATTATGATGTTTTTGTGTTTATATTTAATTGGTGTTTATATGTTGGAGTGACTTGCCCATAATTTTCGTTTTGTTTTCTTTGTATGTTATCTATATAGGCAGCATACTGTGCTGTGCTCCTCTGTTCACTAGTTAACAGCACTTACACACTCACTACCTGTCTCCTTTTCTGTTGTCAGCCTCTCATATGTCCTTGCCGACCCTGGCAAACAGAGCCTGTTCTTAGGTCCCTGGAATCTGAATGAGAATGCTATCACTTTAAATATCCAAAATGACCACCATTTGTAAACATTCAAAATGGCTGCTCCCTCTGTCACTTTAAATATCCAAAATGGCTGCCACTTGTAAACATTCAAAATGGCTGCACCCTCCAGAGAGCAGAAAGTCCACAGCTCAGGTTGTCTCCCTCCTTGCTGTTTCCTTTCCTAGTTGCAGTGAAGTAAATTACTTAGTGTGGATTTTCTACCCATAAGTCTTTGTAAACTCCAAGGTGGGATTTGCTATGAGCAACTGAGGAGCTCCTAATCGCTAAAGTTGTCCACCTGGAGTATTTCTGTTGGGATTGGCACAAAACAATGTTCTGGGAGGTTCCCACTCTCTCTCAGGTGCTTAGAGTTCTGATGCTATCATTGGCTAGTTTGACCACCGTTCCAGGCTCAAAAGGAGGCCTCCTGGAGGCAGAACTCTCTCTGACTGCTGGTTGAGGAAGATGTGCTGCTGCAAGAGACACGTGCTCCTGAAAGAGACACGTGCTCTTGAAAGACGTGCTGCTGGGAAAGAGATGCAAGAGACATGCATTGCTGAGACACTGAGGGACATGCACTGCTGAGGGAGAGACTGTGAGAGACTTGGCTGAGAGATGGTGGGCTGGGAGAGAGACTGAGCATTTTTTCCTGAGCTTGAATTATAGCCTGGTGCTTCCCTAATAAATCCCATAATCTGTGAGTTCTGTGTGGCCAATGCAAATTATCGAACCCAGGAGAGAGGTGGTGGATGCTTCGGGAGGAACGGTTGGAGAAAGGGCTGGAAGGAGGCAGCATGTCTGGCCTCGCAGGAATAGGTCTTGGGCTATTGATGGTGATTCTGTCTTCCTCTTGTGGGATTAGAGGAGGTCAGAACATGTGGCCTCCTTGTCCTTTTTGCACTAGTCATAGGCCATGAGAGCAGTTGTCCCTGCAGCCCTTGGTGGCTGGGACTGATCTTTAGGTCAATTCTCAAGTCTCACTTGGAAATATTCAGGCTGTTGGTCCTGCCAGAGTAGCTGATAGTCTGCAGCTCCGACTGTCTCTGTACTCACTGTTTTCATTCAGATTTTTCCACTAGTTGGTGCCTAATCCACTTCTGTATAGTTCCTTTCAAAGCTCAGAGTTCCAGGATTATCTTTTGTATCTGTCAATTGGTTTTTCTTTTCTTTGTTGAAGAGGGTCTGTGTCACTTGTCTACCTATTCCTCCATCTTACCGGAAGTCCTTTTTTGGAATCTTTATTGGAAGAGATTGCCAGGTCTTTCTCACTTGGAATTGCTGGGTGGGTTTGAGTTGGCAACCTCTTGGTTAGCGGCTGAGCCCTGAACAATTGCACCACTAGGACTACTTCCTAAGATATAATAGTAGTAGTTAGGTGTGTGCACCCTTTGTACAACAGGACGAAACACTGCCTTATCCTGCACCATCCTCACAATCCTTGGTATACTTGAGCCTATTGTTGCAGCCACTGTGTCAATCCACCTCATTGAAAGTTTCCCCCTTTTTCACTAAACCTTTACTTTACCTCTACTTTTCCTTCTCCAGGGAATGGTCCCTTCTGACAATATGACCAAAGTAGATGAGACAAAGTCTATCCATTCCTGCTTCTAAGGAGCATTCTGACTGCACTTTGTCCAGGATAGATTTGTTTGTTCTTCTAGAAGCCCATGGTATTTTCAGTAGTCTTCCCCAGCATCACAATTCAAAGGCATCAAATCTTCTTTGGTCTTCATTCATTGTCCAGCTTTCACATGAATATGAGGTGATTGAAGATACTGTGGCTTGGGTTAAGCACACCTTAGTCTTCAAAGTGACATCTTTGCTTCTTAATGCCTTAAAGAGGTCTTTTACAGAAGATTTTCTCAGTTGATAAAAGAGTGTGCTAAATACAATAAGAAAGGTACCAAGCATTGGGAGAGTTCAGAAAAAGAGAAATTACTTCAGGTGGGAATTTCAGGGAAGACGTACTGAAGCATATAGTGGGTAAAATGAGTTCTAAAGAATATGTAAAATTTGGACAGGTGGTGTGGGGAAAATACTCCATAGATGCAAGAAAGGCTTGTGTAAAGAACTGAAGATGGGAATGTGTGAAAGACATTTGGGAAATAATCAATCATCCAGCATGGCTGAAGCTTGGGTCTTGAAATTAGAAAGAGGAGAAGAGGTAATATAGAGCCAGGTTAGAACAAGCTTTGAATGCTAGGCTAAAATGTTTGGACTTTATTTAGAAAAAAGTTCAGAAATTGTTGAAGATATTTGAATGAGAACCCAATTAAGAGACAACTACCACAGTTCAAAGGAGCTCTGGTAGCATAGTGCCTAAGTCACTTGACTGCTCACCAGGAGCCTGGTGGTTCAAACCCACCAGCCACTCCTTGGAAGGAAGATGGGGCAATCTACTTCCGTAGTGATACTGCCTCGGAAACCCAAGGAGAGGTCGCTATGAGTCGACCACCACAGTTCAAGGAGTCCCTGGATAGCACAAATGGTTAAGCCTACTAACTGAAAGGTTGGAGGTTTGAGTCCACCCAGAGCACGTTGAAAAAAACGCCTGTCAATATACTTTAGAAAAATTAGCTTTTGAAAACTCTATGGAGTACAGTTCTACTCTTACACATAAGGAGTTGCCATGAGTTGAAATCAACTCAATGACAACAGATTTGGTTTGTTTTGCCACATATAATGGGACAGTTAGTGAGCATTGAACTCAAAGTGTGAGGAAGAGGAGGAGATGAGAGGACTGGCTGGGAAGAGTATAACTGTGGGAATGAAAGGAAGGGATGGAGATAAGAGAAGATAGTGGTAAGAATGCCTCTTTTTTGCTTCTTTTCCCTAAGGTTGATGGTTGTTTTCCTAAGGCCTGGTTGTCACCTCACATTTTATCTGAATAAGAATTATTTTTATTTGAGTAGTAGTGGTTTTAATACCTAATCATCTGTTCAGAGCAAGTCAAGAGTTTGTTTAACTGATTATGTTATTTGCATCATGATCTTCATTTTGGACAATATCTGTCTTTTGCTTAAGTGTGATAACTTGCTCTAAAAGTCAGTGAAAGAGTCATCAATATTTATTGAAAAAGCCTCTGAGACTTTTATATTTTTATGTGTTTTCAATAAAAATTTATTGACTATCTCTGATGTTTAAGGTAATGTGGGAGGAGGAGAGGCTTTATCCCCTGCCCACAAGAATTTACAAACTAGTGAAGGAAAAGCTGTGTGTGTGTGTGTATTGCTAGATGATATAGAACATGTAAAAAGTGCCATGCAATTAGAACAAGTTCAAAAGAGAAAGTACTCAGTTCTAGTAATCCAAGGAAGCATTAGGAAGGAGGTGGCCAATAAAATAATATACGGGGCTCTGTTCTTTGGAATTGAAATAACAAAGAAAAACATAAAATGACTGTCTAAAATACTCAAGGATGGGGAACCTGAGAGCAACCAGAGGCAGGTGGTTTGAACTGAAGGACAATGTAGCAGCCCTTGAGTTGTGCAAACAGATATTGTGTTCAACTGCTAACTGACAGTTTGGCTGTTCAAATCCACCCTTGGTCTTGCAATATTCTTCTGAAAAGTCATTCATTGAAAACCCTAGGAAGCATAGTTCTACTCTGACACACATGGGGTCATCATGGGTTGCAGTTGATTAGATGGCTATACATTGACAACAATTACAAGTACAGGAAAACCTGTGAGAGCCCAAAGTAGGTGGATTACTTGTTTTCCAGGGTCCCACAAGTCTTTCATCTGTGAAAGGTGGTGCATTCTTACCACTTTTCTATTGCTCATTTTAGTGGAAAATATTTGAATTTTCCTTCTCTGACAGGTTTCCACCTTACACAGTTTCCAGCTTTCACAGGTTTTACTGTATAATAAGCATTACGAAAAGGGAGGTGTAGTCTGCTATGGGAGAGTACATCTTAGCCTGGAGGACTATGTAGTGGTGGGTTTTGTCAGGGTAAACCACCTACCAGTATATCTCCAGGGGCCTTTAAACTCAGTGTACTGAACTCCCACAAAAGTAACTCCACTGCCTTTTGCAGACTGTTTTCATTTGGGTTGAAACTAGCCTGGTCTCTGGGGAAGAACTACTGTAGGGTATGCCTGATGAACTAGCGAATGAAGTTAGTGTAAACCATGTGGTCTCCCAAGAGCAGGATTTCGACAAGACTGAAGTTTGACCAAGAAGCTGATGCAAATGGGACAGATATGCCCCATTGCCCTTCACCTTGTCTTCCCATTCTTTAAAATTGGTGTGGTTTATTCAAAATCCCAGGCATTACCAAAACCAACTTCCCAGAGTCTGAAAATGGATTTCTCTTTGTGGTTTGCTAGGCCACCACGAGGTTTCCCTCCTGGATTCCTTTTTTGCGGTGGGAGGTCAAATTCTGTTTTGCCTGCTGCTGCTTCCAGGAATGCATGGTGTGTGTCGGCGGGTCACACAGGAGGGTTTTATTTCACCTCCCTTGAATGGAATGGCAGCCATCCAGCAGGCCTGGTGCATGTATAAATAGAGGGACACGTAAGCCTGTATTTAATATCCAGAACATAACCAGCCACCACTACATGTTTTGATTAAAGGCTGCTGACAGCACCGCAGACCATGCCGTGGGGACAGCAAACCACCTAATCCCACTGCTTTATCCTAGGAATAGGTGGGGCAGATCTCACTGGCAGGGATAATATCTTTCCAGTCACTAGCAGCTCTGAGTTGCTTCTGCTTTTCTTACTTCAGCTGCCAATT
This sequence comes from Orycteropus afer afer, assembly GCF_000298275.1. Taxonomy (NCBI): domain Eukaryota; kingdom Metazoa; phylum Chordata; class Mammalia; order Tubulidentata; family Orycteropodidae; genus Orycteropus; species Orycteropus afer. The sequence goes on along the minus strand of NW_006922080.1, from coordinate 187,567 downwards.
ATTGATGACTTGTGGTCAGAGAGGCCAGAGTGAACATGGAAGACTGAAATGTACAGCTAATCCCCAAGTCTTTATTTTCTTTTTTTAAGGCAGGAGATTTAGACTCACTTGCCTGCATATCTTGGTAGGGTGGAGGGTCGACGAAAGAGGGGGAGGCCTTCAACGAGATGGATTGACACGGTGGCTGTGATGATGGGCTCAAGTATAGCAGGGATCTTGGAGCTGGTGCAGGATAGGGCAGTGTTTCGTTCTGCTGTACATGGGGTGGCTATGAGTCGGAAACGACTTGACGGCACCTAACAACAACAACAATGAAAATGAATAAGATGTGATCTTGATCTCAAGTTATCAACTGTGGGGAGATAGAACACAAGGACTATACGTAAATGTTAAAATGGTGGGGACAGGGGGAAGAAATAAACTTTGGAAATTCCCTAAGTACTTGAAACATGTTATCAGTGGTTGCAAAACTTTTCCCTTAAAAGGTGGTTTTGATTTTTGTAAACATCTAAATATCATTTTTAGTTAAATATGATTGATAATCTGGGAATCCAAATATGGTAATAAAACAAAACAAGGAAGATAATAAATAAATAAATAAATAAAATTATCCCATGATTTTTGTATTTGGCTTATTAAAGGGCTATGAAGGTACTTCCACAACAGAATTTTCAGATATGTATTAAATTATGGAAGCCTCATTGTAATAGTAATAGCTTTCACTTATTGAGTATTTGTCCTGGGAATCTGTCCTGGAAGAAGTACAGCTGAAACATTCCTTGGAAGTGACAATAGCTAGACTTTGTCTCAACTACTTTGGTCATGTTGTCAGAAGGGACCATTCCCTGGAGAAGGATGTCATGCTTGGTAAAGTAAGGGTCAGCGAAAAAGGGGAAAATCTCAACAAAATGGATTGGCACAGTGGCTGCAATGATGGACTCAGGTATGGCAAGGATTGTGAGGCTGGTGCAGGACTGGGCAGTGTTTTGTTCTGTTGTACATGGGGTCACTATAAGTCAGAGTTGACTCAGCAGCACCTAACAACAAGAACAACATTGAGCATTTGTTGTGAGTCAGACATTAAGTGTTCAATATTAAAAATTTCATTTAATCCTACAAATTAACTTATGGAAAAGGATTTCTTTAGCTCTACTTTATCATTATAAGGAGCTCTGGTGGAGGAGTGTTTAAGGCATTTTGCCTGCTAACTAAAAGGTCTATAGTTTGAACCCCCCAGCCACTTCATAGAAGAAAGATGAGGCAGTCTGCTTCCTTTAAGACTTACAGCCTTGGAAATTCAATGGGAGTTGCTATGAATTGGAATTGACTCGATGGCTGTGAGTCTGGTTTTGGTTTTATTCTTATGGAAAGGAAAGGTTAGAATGATTTGTTACCTTTTCAGATTCATAAAGCTAGTAGTGGTAGTGCCAGGATTGAACTCAGATTTGTCAGACTCCGAAGTCCATGTACCATCTTGATGACTACTTTGAAGGACAAACATTGGTTAGCTATAGTCAACTTAGTATGTTTAAGGTTATGTCTTGATTATCTAGTGCTATTATAACAGAAATATAGGAGGATGGCTTTGATGAATAGAAATTTATTCTTTCACAGTTTAGGAGACCAGAGGCCTGAATTCAGGGTACCAGCTCTTGGGGAAGGCTTTCTCTCTGTGTAAGCTCTGGGGGAAATTTCTCATCTCCTTTCTGTATCTGTGGGCCAGGTGTTCCTTGGAGCTCTCCATGCCTCTTGGTATCAGTTCTCGAGGTTCAAAGGATACTCTGGTTCCAGGTTTTTTTTTTTTCTTGGTGGCAGTAGGGCTAGCCTCCTCTGCTCACTTCTTTCCCCTTTTATCTTTCATAAGATAAAAGGTGATGCAGGCTCTACCCCAGGGAAACTTCCTTTACATTGGATTAGGGCTGTGACCTGAGTAAGGGTGTTGCATTCCACCCTAATCGCCTTATAACTGATTGGCTGATCACATCAGATCACATCATAGGAGGGTGGAAGGATTACATCATTACATAACTGCCAAATTACAGCACCACATAACTGCCAAATCACAGGGAACCATGGCCCAGTCAAGGTGACACATATTTGATGGGATACAATTCCATCCATGACATACTACCCTTTGACCCTGCCAAATCTCATGTCTTTGCCACATGCAAAATACTTTCACCTCATCATAGGCCACTTCAGGTTGTTCATTGTATAACTCCAGGGGATATCACCACCTCTTGCTCATAGCATACCTGAAGAGTTTTTATGATAACTTTTGAACAGATGGCAGTAAAGATTATTGAGGAAGGAGGATATTCTTCTAATTCACAGTTGCTCATAAGTTGGTCTCAATGCTGTGGAGGAATTAAAAATCTCAAGCAGCTTCTAGATGAGCTACCCTGGAATGGACAAATGAGACTGACAAATGAGAAGTCTTACTATTGAGAATTTGAAGTGATGTCTTACCTGCCTTTTATCACAGCACTGGCTTTCTTCTGCCTTTAAAATGAATTGTATTCTCTCCTAATTGTCTTAGTCATCAATTTAATTTGGTGAAGTAAATAATGTATCAAGAATTTATCGTATGGTAAAATCCAACACCCATTTCTGATCAAAACTCTCAGCAAAATAGGAGTAGAAGGGACATTCCTCAACATAATAAAAGGCATTTATG
>NW_006922080.1:174469-182594 GCF_000298275.1 Orycteropus afer afer | reverse complement strand
AATAAAATTAAAAAAAAAGAATTTATCGTATGGGAAATGCTATGATTGGCCCCTAACAGGAGGAATGGGGATGAGGAATGGGAAGCGAGGAATGGGGCAAGGTGAGTGACACAGTGGAGGTGGAAAATCAAGGGAGAATGCAATAATGAATAGGATGTGTTCTCTTTCTCAGTGTATAACTGTGGCAGAGACAGAACTTTAAAGGCTATGTGTCATACTAGTGAGGGCCTAGGAGAACATGGTGAGAGTGAAATAAATTTGGTCTGGGGGAGTTGGAGAAGCCTTCATGGAGAAGGTGTTATTTGAGGTGACTCTTGAAGGTTGTGTGGGCTCCTGACAAATGGAGAAGGAAGGAATAGTAGCAGGAAAAAATAAGGTGAAAGCAGTCCAATGGTTAGCATGTGGATGAGATGTGTGTACACGTGTTGGAGCAGATAAGAATGGAAGTAGCTATTGTGGCAGTAGAGGAGAATCTTGAACAGCCTTTTAAAGACTTTAAATTTTATGTGGACAATGGGAAGCCACTGAACATTTTTGAGTAGAGGAGTAGTCTCTTTTAATTTTCCAGAGATGCAGTTGTTTGCAGAGTATTGGTTATATAATGTGGTGCTAGATTAACATTTAATTTTCCTTTTCAGGGACTCATCTCAAGGAGAAGGACCTTGTTGCACTTTTATTGCCTTTTATTAATTTTCCTTCTCTTTCCTTTAATGCTTTAGGCAAGGAAAGAGTCACACCATTGGTTCTTCCTATTGACATCTGGGTCACATATTTGATTCACATTACATTGGTTACTTTTGAGTCAATACTGACTCATGGTGACCCATGTGTGTAAATGTAGAACCGTGGTCTGTAGGCTTTTCGATGGCTGTTTTTTGGAAGTAGATCACTTTTCTTCTGAGGTGCCTTTGGGTGGACTCAAGCCTCCAACCCTTCTGTTAACTGTTGAGTGCATAAATCATTTGCATCACTCAGGGACTTCTTGATTGACATCACCACATGCCTATCATTCTTATGAACTAGATGGTCAGGGAGTAAGTAGTCGTCATTGTCAATGGGGTAAAAACCCAAGAAAGTTTAGAGATAAACAAGTTAGAGAAAGAACAGATAGACAGAGGTGGAACATGCGTCAAAGCATGGGACAGCAAGCCCTGGATTGAGAGAGGTCCCAAAATAGAAAGTGCTTCTCTTGGGATTCACACCACAGGCTTTGGCAGGCAGCCTACCCTTATCACCATTAATTTTCAGAGTTCAGAATTGGGCACCACACCCTAGTGTTAAGCTGTTAACCTACAGCCTCAAGGCCACAGCTGCTGGGAAGAATTCCTCTTTCAAGCTGTGGCATCATCACAGTTCTCTATCTGGACACACCACAAAGGGTGAATGTTCCATCCAGTCCTGTGATTCTGGGATTCTATATATATTTAGGGACCTCACTTCTTTACTTGCTGCCACTGGCTCCTTTTCCAAGACACATGAACATAGAGCAGAGTCTTCCGTAGTGGACCCCAATACTGGAGTTGCAGAGTGTGGATGTTTGTATGTGCATATATATAAAACAGAAGTGCATGCATACATGTGTGTGTGTGTGCATACAGGAGCATCTGTGTGCATATGCATGCATGCAGAAGTGTGTAGCCTTTACAATACATAGAACACGAATTCCCCTCCAGAACTTTTTCCATCTACCAACATAAAGAACAAAACCTGAAGTAATGTGGACAGTTTGATAGAAATTGAGGACATTTCTAGGGCCTGGATGTTCACAGCAAGGGTTTATCCTAGGTAGAGAGACAGGCTACCGCTCTAAGATTTGGGAGTTCAGGCATCATGCAATTTTCCCTGTGTGTACTCTGAAGTTATACCAAGCCATCAGCAGAGGGCTCCCTCAACCTCAAGCTGGTATTCATGCTGGGAAGGTCAAGCAATGTAAATGAGCCTTCTTCCAGAGAAGAAATGCAGGTCTGACTGAGTGTAAAATCCAAATGCCCTAAATTACTTTTGTAGGGAAGAAATTCTAACACATCCTGAAAACAAACCACTTCAGCACGAAGGTATTTGTTAGCGTTTACATTAAATGACACTGTTTAGATTCCTGGATCAAGGTCAGCATAATGTTTATGCTCAGAAGAACACATGGCTAAATTATCCTTCAAAGAATCTAAGAAGCAGGGTAACTCCCTGACCAGTAGTATAATTATTTCTGGACAAGAGACTCAAGGGTCCCAAATATTACATCACAGTACCATCAGTCACCGTCAGTCCTAGGTCTGGACCCTATCTTTGCAAATGTCAAATCTCAATTGTGTAGATTTGCTCAGATTCATATTGGCTAAATTTAGAGTCTGATTGATAAGGCACAATGACAATGTATCTAATGCCCAATATTTCTTAGGGGAACTGGAACTGGTCAGCTGCCCAAAGTACTCTTCCCTTGTGCAGCTCCACTCAGCAAATTAAAGTAAAATTGAGAAGACAGATTGGTAAAAATGGAATAAGGAAAAAGAAATTGAGCACTGCCAAAATAGCACCTATCTAAAGTTACTCTCTCTTGGAGGTGTTCTGATTTTGCATTCTGAAGACATATCTGCACTGGACCCAATACCGAGTATTAGTTAAAACCAGGGTACTCTTGCTCTGGGATTTGCTGGACAACCACTGTCCAATTTTACTGTCTAATGCTCCTTTTTATCAACTCTAGACAGATCATCTCCGTCTTTGATGATAACAGCATCTGAGACATGTCACAATGAATGATGCCGTTGCTTATTTGACGTCAGGAAACTACAGGAGAACACTCCAATTCCTTACATTTGAGAGGTCTTTTATTTGGGGATTGTGAGAACATTGCAAGTTAGTTGTTGTTGTTGTTGTTATGTGCCATCGAGTCGGCCCCGACTCATAGCGACCCCTCCTTGGGTTTCCGAGGCAGTATCACTACGGAAGTAGGATTGCCCAACCTTCCTTCCGAGGAGTGGCTGGTGGGTAGGTGAGGTTTTTTGACCTATTTAAATTCCAAAGAAAAAGAGGCACCATCTTGTGAACAATCTTCCTCCCACCTGTTTCCTATAAAAATGTATCAAGCACAGCAAAAAGGCAAATAGCCATTGGGCAAACTATAGCACAGAAATGCTGAGGGGAAGGAGGGTGTGTGTAGTTAGGGTTAATCAGCATGATCCGAAGAAGTTTCCAAGAAGAAGCGTGTGTCCTCCTGGTGATAGAAAGGCAAGAACCTAAAAGTAAAAACTTTGGGGAAGCCACTCTAGGCTACTGCAGTGGGAAACTCAACAGTTTCTGTTTATATTGGCTTCTTTCATTCAGATGTTTCTCATCAGTTACATTCAGATTGATTCCATTTGCAAAACTCTCCTGGCAGTCCTGGTGGATGAGACTTGGTGGCAAAACTTCTGGCACTTTCTTATCCTGCTTATGCCCTTCTTTTCTTGTGTAGTTTCTTTGGTTCCTAAGGAGATATTGGCTAAGCAGAGGCTGCTGCTGAACAAAGCCAAATGTAAAACAGAATACTGGAATACCCAAAGAAGTAATGTTTCTAAATGTGAGGGGTGGGAAGGCAATAGAGAACAGAGAGGTATGAGAAGAGGGAGGAACTTTCTTCAAAATGAACTGAATCATGTTCTGATGAACGTTTATCATTGTCTCATATTTCAGCATGCTTGTTAATTATGCAAGGTTAAAGTTACAACCCCTTCATTCTTCAGCTTTCACTAATGGGACACAATATAAAATATGTGGGTCCTTCCCAGTGCAATCTCTTACTTTTCTGGTCCTCAGAAAAGTTTGTGACTCACAACACTGTAACACCATGTACTGTTTCTCAAAACCCTTTCAATCAGCTTTACAGGTTCTGATGTACTTTCTCCTTGGCATCTACTTTGCCAGCCCAACTGTTTAAATCACATAGGACCCATCTTTTATTCTTCTACATGTTACCAACTTTTCTTGTTCTATTAGAAAGGAGACTCATTATCCTACCCTTTATATTGCCAAAGAAGCTCTGGTGGTACAGTATTTAAAGCACTGGGCTGGTAAACAAAAGGTCGGTGGTTTGATCTTACCAGCTACTCCATAGTAGAAAGAAGAGGCAGTCTGTTTTTGTAAAGATTTACAGCCTTGGAAACCTTATAGGGCAGTTCTATTCTGTCTGTAGGGTCACTAGGAATCCGAATCCACTTGATGGCAGTGGGGTTTTACCTTCATAGCAAGGGCAGGACATATGGTCAGAGGAAACTTCTAACCCTTCTCTTCCCACATTAGAGATGGGAAACGGGGCACTGTGGTCCCCAGCCCCTTGATTCTTCCTGGGGACAGAGAAGAGGTGTGCTATTACTTGTGCCTTTTGTGTGGCTGTCTGGTCTCAGCTCCCTCCATGTGGACTACAAAGTCTGAACTTAGGATAGAGGAACAGCAGAAGGCCTGTTGGCTTCAGGACCAAGATGTTTATTAAATCCAGTAGAACTGAATTTATATATAAATACTATGTAGAGGCATACCTCGGAAATACTGTGGGTTTGATTCCCAAAACCAAACCAAAATCAAACTCACTGCTGTTGAGTCAGATCCGACTCATAGCGAACTCTTCTTGGGTTTCCGAGGCAGTATCACTACGGAAGTAGATTGCCCAAACGAGTATCACAGTGAAGTCAGTCACATCAATTTTTTTGGTTTCTCAATTGTTTCAGTTATTTCATGCTGCTACAACAGAAAATATTCCAAAATGGGTGACTTTAACAAACAAGAGTTTATTCTCTTATAGTTTTGGAGGCTAGAAGTCCCAGTTCAGAAGTGCCAGGCTTTAGGGGCTGGGTGAAAGTCCCTCGACCTTGGGCTTCAGCTCTGCCTCTTGCTCCCAGCCCACTGAAGCTGGAGGCTTTCTTCACTCAGTCAGCTGCTGGCAGCTGAGGCTGACAAATCCAAGGTTGAAAAGTGAAAAAGCACAGTCCCAATGTTACCAAACCAGATGGCAGGCCATTGATTCAAGTCCATTATGAGTCCCAAGATTGGCAGATAAGACGGTGGGCTGCTGAATAACGATTCAACTACATGCAGGATTCAAGCATGCCAAAAGCTACAGACCATTCCTAAAGCTTCTGCTTATATACTGGGAGCAGACTACGTACCTAAGGCAACTCAGCTGCTCACAATAGATTCCACCATGGAGTTGATTACCAGTCTCATCATGGTGAATACTACTTCCAGCTGTCTAGCCACTCAAAACCAGGCAAAGCCAAGTTGACACCAGTGCATATAAAAGTTATGTTTACACTACACTGTATTCTATTAAGTGTGCTATAGCATTATGAAAAGTTTGAAATATTGTGAGAATTACCAAAATGTGACACAAAGACATGAAGTAAGTACATGTTATTGGAAAAATGGTGCCAATAGACTTGTTCTATGCAGGGTTTGCCACAAACCTTTAATTTATAAAAAATGCAGTATCTGTAAAGTGCAATAAGGTATAGTTCAATAAAGCAAGGTATGCCTGTATATTATGTACATAGTATTAAAACCAAAAAAGAAAAAAACTCACTGCCGTGGAGTTGGATCCAACTCATAGTGACCCCTCCTTAGGTTTCTGAGGTGGTATCACTATGGAAGTGGGTTGCCCAGTCTTCCTTCCCAGGAAGGAAGGTGGTTCAAACCCACCAGCCTTCTGGTTAGCAGTCAAATGCCTTAGGCACTACACCACCAGAGCTCCCTATATAGTCCTTGGATGGTGCAAATGTATGGCATGCTTGTCTGCTAGCCAAAATTTTGGAGGTTTGAGTCTACCCAGAGATCTCTGAGTAAACATTGGCCATCTACTTCTGATAAATTAGTCATTGAAAAACAGTTTTTCCCTGACACACATAGAGTTGACTTGATTTGGAGTCTACTCAACTACCTCGGAAACCCAAGGAGGGGGTCACTATGAGTCGGATCCAACTCGACGGCACATAACAACAACAACAACAACAACAACAAGGGTAACTGGTAGTTGTGAGTAACACACACACACACACACACACACACACCAAACTCACTGCCGTCAAGTCAGTTCTGACTCATAGTGACCCCTCCTTGGGTTTCTGAGGTGGTATCTCAATGGAAGTACATTACCCAGTCATCCTTCCGAGGAGTGGCTGGTGGGTTTGAACCACTAGCCTTTTGGTTAACAATCAAATGACTTAGGCACTACACCACCAGAGCTCATATATATATGTATAGTTGTTATTAGGTGCTGTGGAGGAGGCTCTGACTCATAACAACTCTATATACAACAGAATGAAACACTGCCTGGTTGTGCGCCATCCTCACAATCCTTGCTATACCTGAGTCCATCATTGCAGCCACCATGTCAATCCAGCTTGTTGAGGGTCTTCCCCTTTTTTGCTGACCATACACTTTACTAAGCATGATATCCTTCTCTAGGGAATAGCGCCTTCTAACAACATGACCAAAGTAGGTGAAATGATGTCTGGCCATTCTCGCTTCCAAGGAGCATTCTGGCTGCACTTCTTCCAGTATAGATTTGTTCATTCTTCTGGCAGTTCATTGTACTTTCAGTATTCTTTGCCAACACATCCCAAAAGCATCAACTCTTCTTTGGTCTTCCTTATTCATTGTCCCCTTTCACATGCATATGAGATGATTGAAAATATCATGGCTTAGGTTAGGTATACCTTAGTCTCCAAAGAGACATTTTTACTCTTCAGTACTTTAACAAGGTCTTTTGCAGCAGATTTGTCCAGTGCAACACATCTGATTTCTTGACTGCTGCTTCCACAGTGTTGACTGTGGATCCAAGTAATAAGAAATTTTTGACAACTTCAATCTTTTCTCCATTTATCTCGATGCTGCTTATTGTTCTGGTTGTGAGGATTTTCATTTTATATTGAAGTATATAATCCATGCTGCAGATGCTGCAGACTATAGTCTTTAATCTTTATTAGTGTTTCAAGTCATCTTCACTTTCAGCAAGCAAGGTTGTGTTGTCTGCGTATTGCAGGTTGTTAATGAGTCTTCCTCCAATCCTGATGCCACATTCTTCTTCATATAGTCTAGCTTCTCAGATTATTTGCTCAACATACAGATTGAGTAAGTATGGTGAAAGAATACAACCCTGACACACACCCTTCCTGATTTTAAACCATGCAGTATCCCCTTATTCTGTTCAAACAACAGCCTGCTGGGCTAGGTACAGGCTCCTTATGAACACAATTAAGTGTCTGGAATTCCTGTTCTCAATGTTATCCATAATTTGTCAGATCCACACAGTCGAATGTTTTTGCATAGTCAATAAATACAAGTAAGCATCTTTCTGATATTTTTTGCTTTCAGCCAAGATCCATCTGACATCAGCAATGATATCTCTCATTCCACATCCTCTTCTGAATCCGGCTGGCATTTCTGGCAGTACCATCAATATATTGCTGCAACTGTTTTTGAATTATCTTCATCACAATTTTACTTGTGTGTAAAATTAATGATATTGTTCGATAATTTCCACATTCTGTTGGATCACCTTTCTTTGGAATGGGTACAAACATGGATCTCTTCTGGTCATTTGGCCAGGTAACTGTCTTCCAAATTTCTTGGCATAGACAAATAAGTGCATCCAGTGTAGCATCCATTTGTTGAAACATCTCAGTGGGTATTCTGTCAATTCCTGGAGATTTGTTTTTCACCAATTCCTTCAGTGCTGCTTAGATTTCTTCCTTCAGTACCATTGGTTCTTGATCATATGCCACCTCCTAAAATAGATAAAACCAGATTTACAGGTGAGGAGAGACAACGCAGAGATGCCCAGAGTAGCAGGCTGGAAGAGCAGGAGAAAGGGGGTAAAAGCCTTGAACCTGGACAGAGGAGCAGTTAAAATTTGGGAATAAAATCCAGGAAGCCAGAGAGAAGAGCAGTCAGCCGAAGGGATTAGGTGAGGAGGGGAAACTCAGGCCCGCCCAGAGTAGCAGGCTGGAAGAACAGAAGAGCGGTCGGCCCCAGGGTTACAGGTGAGGAGAGACAATGCAGGGACGCCCAGAGTATCGGGCTGGAAGAGCAGGAGAAAGGGGATTAAAAGCCAGGAAGCCAGACAGAGGAACAGTCAGCCACAGGGACCCGGGGGGGG
>NW_006922080.1:123386-171139 GCF_000298275.1 Orycteropus afer afer | reverse complement strand
CCTTCAATGAGATGGATTGATACGGTGGCTGCAATGATGGACTCAAGTATAGCAGGGATTGTGGGACTGGCACGGGATCGGGCAGTGTTTCGTTCTGCTGTCCTTGGGGTCGCTATGAGTCGGAAACGACTCGACGACACTTAACAACAACAAAATAGATGAACATCAACTAATTCTTTTTAATACAGTGACTGTGTGCATTCCTTCCACCTTCTTTTGATGGAAGAAGTCCAGGAGAGCAATTCTTCCAATAAATATGACTATGAGAACTAGCAACAAGGTAGTTATAGAGGAATGTTGGGAAAGTTTAAAAATATATATTTTTTAACTTGGAAGAAATTGATCACTTTCTTATCATTTATTAAGTGCCCACCATAAAATAAGTTTCATCCTAAACACAGGTGATGCCAGTGGACAGGCAGCAGGGGCCAAGCTGCAAGGGGTGTATGATCCAGTAGCACAGACAGGAAATAACTAATACTCAGGTGCTGAGTATTTGAACATCAAGGTGTACAGTGCCAGAAGGGTGTTTAAAGAATCTGATGGCTTCTTTGAGAAGGTGACTTTTAACTGGGACTTGAAGAATACATAGGAGATTTTGAAGTGGAAGGAGGAGAGTAGGGATAAAGAATATTTCAGGAAAGGGGAAGAATATATTTGAATGTCTGGAGGGAGAAAAGAATACATACTTTTGAGGAGCAATTGGAGCTTAGTGGGCAAGGGAGCAAATAAGGAGATTGGCTGCAAAGAAATTCTACAGCACTTTCAAAGACTGATAGGCAGGATGGAGATGGACATGCCATATATACCAGAGAGGGAGGGGCTGAGGACCTTGAGAAGGTGGAGCAGTATGGTGTGTGGAAGGGATTAGGGTTTATTTTTTTTTTTTTTTCCCTTATAGTAAAATATATGTAACCACACATTTGCCACTTCAATCATTTTCAATTATTATCATACAAGGTATTAGTTTTGAGAGGTTAAATAATTTGCCCTCTGTCACATAGCTAAGAACTAGAGGAGCCATGATTTGAACCTACATTACCTGACTCTAGAGTCCATGGCAGGAACCATTAGGCTATGCTTATTGAAGGATTACTTTATTTTTAAAATTGTTTTAAAACATATTTATAACACAATATTTGCCAATTCAACATTAAAAATATTTCTTTTTATTGGGATTTGGGTGAAGGTTTACAGAGCAAATCCATTTTCCATACAGCAATTCATACATATATTGTTTCATGACCTTGACTGCAATTCCCCACAATGTAACAGCTCTCTTCCCACATCCTCTCTATAGTTACCTCTTTCCTGTGTCCTTCTTTCCTATACATTCCTGCCCCCCCCCCCCCCGGTATCTCCCTGTGCAAGCACTGCCCTTCTATTCTCCCATGACTGATTGCTCTAAGGAGTGTACCTACCTGAAGTTAATGTTTATTCACCCTATATGTCTATCTATTATTTGCCTGGAAGCCACAGGAGTGAGTTCAGTTCCAGACCTGAAGGGTAACTAGAGACCATAGTCCAAGGGATCTCATCATGCTCTGTCAGAACAGTAAACCTGGTCTTTTTCTTTTCTTTTCTTTCCTGGGGGATTTTGAGGTTCGTTCCACATTTTTCTCCCACTTTTTCCAGGATCTCCTGCACTGATCCTTTTCTGAGTGGTTAACAGTGGTAGCCAGAAACCATCTAGTTCTTCTGGTCTCATGGTCATATAGGATGGGGATTGCATGGTCTACTAGTCCCTTGGACTAATTGTTTCCATGCATCTTTGGTTTTCTTCATTCTTCTTTGTTCTGGATGAGGAGAGACCCATTGTTGCATCTAGATGGCTGCTTGCAAGCTTTTAAGACCCCAGTGGCTACTCACCAAAGTAGGATGTAGAACAATGTTTTTGTGTAGTGAACCTGATACCCCTGCAACCATGGTCATGAGCCCATGAGGCCAATTCAGCATTTTTCAATTGTACAATTTAGTGACACTAATTATATTAATCATGTTGTGCAACCTCACCAATATCTGTTGCCAAATTTGCCATCATCATAAATAGAAACATACCGCTTTGTAAACAATGACTCCCCCTTTTATCCTCCCTCCAGCTCTGCATAACCACTCATAAACTTCTATCTCTATACTTTCACTTATTCTAGATAGCTCATATAAGTAGGATCATAAAATATTTATCCTTTTGTGATTGACTTATTTCATTCAACATGTTTTCAGGCCTCATCCACATTGTAGCATGTATCAGGAATTTATTTCTACTTATGGCTGAGTAATAGTCCATTGGATGGATATACCACATTTTGTTTGTCAAGAAGTGAATAATTTTGATAAGAGAAAAATACCCCATCATGTTACAGACACAGAGAAATAAAGGATTTATTTTAAAAAGGATAACAAGCTTTCTTCCTCAGTCCTGCCTATGGATATAGCAGCCACCTACCTTGTGCCAGGGGAGCTCTGGTAGCATAGTGGCTAAGACACTTCCCTGCTAACCAGACTGCTTGTGGTTCAAACCCACCAGCCACTCCTCGGAAGGAAGGTTGGGCAATCCTACTTCCGTAGTGATACTGCCTCGGAAACCCAAGGAGGGGTCGCTATGAGTCGGGGCCGACTCGATGGCACATAACAACAACAACAACAACAACCTTGTGCCAGCATCATGGCTGTCCTCAGACCCCTTGTGAAGCCCAACATTGTCACAAAGAGGGCCAAGAAGTTCTTTCAGCGTTAATCATACTAATGTGTCAAAATTAAGCATAACTGCAGTGGAATACTATGCAACACTAAAGAATAATATAGAATCCATGAAATATAACATGGATGAACTTAGAGGACATCATGCTGAGTAAAATAAGTCAGTCACAGAAGGACAAATATTGTATTAATCCACTACTGTAAAAAGTCAAGCAACAGGTTATATATGGAAAGAAATTTTTTTTAGTTACCAGGGATGGGAGAGGTTGTTGTTGTTAGGTGCCGTTGAGTTGTCTCCAACTCATAGTGATCCTATGTACAACAGAACAAAACATCACCCAGTCCTGTGCCAGCCCCACAATCCTTCTGTACCTGAGCCCATCATAGCAGCCACTGTATCAATCCATCTTGTTGAAGACCTTCCCCATTTTCGTCAACCCTCCACTTTACCAAGCATGATATCCTTCTCCAGGGAATGGTCCCTTCTGACATGACCAAAGTAGGTGAGATGAGTAGGTGAGCTCTTTTGAAGGAGCATTCTGGCTGCACTTCTTCTGGGACATATTTGTTCATTCTTTTAGTAGTCCATGGTACTTTTAGCATTCTTCGCCAATACCACAACTCAAAAGCATCAACTCTTCTTTGGTCTTCCTTATTCATTCATTGTCCAGCTCTCACATTCATGAGAAATGATGGAAAATACTGTGGCTTGTGTCAGGTGCACCTTAGTCTTCAAGGAGTTATCTTTGTTCTTCAAAGATAACTCAAAACTTCAAAAGACCTTTGAAAGAGATCTTTTGCAGCATTATTTGCTCAGTGCAATATGCCATCTAATATCTTGACTGCTGCTTCCATTGGTGTTGATTTTAGAACCAAATAATGAAGTCTTTGACAACTCCAATCTTTTCTTCATTTGTCGTGATGCTGCTTATTGGTCCAGTTGTGAGGATTTTTGTTTTCTTTATATTGATGTCTAATCCATTCTGCAGACTGTAGTCTTCAATCTTCATCAGTAAGTGCTTCAAGTCATCCTTATTTTCAGCAAGGAACGTTGTGTCATCTGTGTATCAGGTTGTTAATGAGTCTTCCTCTAATCCTGATGCCACATTCTTCTTCATGTAGTCCAGCTTCTCAGATTATTTGCTCAGCATACAGATTGAAAAATTATGTGAAAGAATACAACTCTGACAAACACCCTTCCTGATTTAAAGAAGTGCAGTGTCCTCTTGTTCTGTTCAAATGACAGCCTCCAGTCTAGTCTATGTACAGGTTCATCACAAGTACAATTAAGTGTTCTGGAATTCCCATTCTTCTCAATGTTATCCACAATTGTTATGATCTATACAACCAAATGCGTTTGAATAATCAATGAAACACAGCCACGATCCACCTGTCATCAGCAATGATATCCCTCATTTCATGTTCTTTTCTGAATCCAGCTTGCATTTCTGGAAGTTCTCTGTCAATATACTGCTGCAACTATTTTTGAATTATCTTCAGTAAGATTTTACTTGCATGTGACATTAATATTGTTCGATAATTTCACATTCTGTGGGATCACCTTTCTTTGGAATGGGTATAAATATGGCTCTCTTCCAGTCAGTTGGCCAGGTAGCTATCTTCCAAATCTCTTGGCACAGCTGAGTGGGTGCCTTCAGCACACCATCCGTTTGCTGAGACATCTCAATGGGTCTTCCGTCAGCTCCTGGAGCCTTCTTTTTTGCCATTTTCTTCAGTGCAGCTTTGACTTCTTCTTTCAATACCATTGGTTCTTGATCATATGCCACCTCCTGAAATGGATGAACAGTGACTAATTCTTTTGGTACAGGGACTCTGTGTATTCCTTCCATTTTCTTTTGATGTTTCCTGCATCATTGAATATATTGCACATAGAATCTTTCAGTATTGCAACTTGAGGGTTATTTTTTTCCCTCATTTCATTCAGCTTGAGAAATGCCAAACGTGTTCTTCCCTTTTGGCTTTCCAACTCCATGTCTTTGCACATTTTATTATAATAATCGACTTTGTCTTTGTGAGCTACTCTTTGAAATCTTCTGTTCAGCTCTTTTATCTTGTCATTTCTTCCATTTGCTTTAGCTACTCTCCATTTAAGGGCAAGTTTTAGAGTCTCTTCTGACATCCATTTTGGTCTTTTCTTCCTTTCTTGTTGTTTTAATGACCTTTTGCTTTCTTCATGGATGATGTTCTTGATGTCATTCCACATTTCCTCTGGTTTTCAGTCACTGGTGTTCAATATATCAAATCTATTTTTTAGATGGTCTCTAAATTAAGGAGGGATATATTCAAAGTCATATTTTGGCACTTGTGGACTTGTTTTAATTGTCTTCAACTTCAACTTGACCTTGTATTTGAGCAGTTGATGGTCTGTTCCACAATCAGCTCCTGGATTTGTTTTGGCTGAAAATATAGAGCTTTTCCATCTCCTCTTGCCACAGATGTAGTTGATCTGATTCCTGTGTACTCCACTCCAGTGTTTCACTGCTATTCATAAGGTTTTCTTTGAGAAATGGATCGTGTCTTCTTTCTTCCAACTCTGTCTCAGTCTGGAAGCTCCGCTGAAACCCGTTCACCATGGGCAACCTTGCTAGCGTTTGAAACACCAGTGGCACAGCCTCCAGCCTCACGGCAACGTGCAAGCCACCACAGTATGACAAACTGACAAACAAGTTCATCTCCCTTAGTTATTCCAAAATGCTCTGCTCACTTCCTGGCCTTCCCCCTACCTGTTCCAGCATTCTGCATTGGCTTCCTGCTTCCTGCCTGGGAGAAGAGGGGAGGGAAAATTGCTAGATAGATTTTTTTTTTTAAAAATATGTATATAGAAACCAAAGATTATTAGTGGTTACCAGGTGTAAGAGGGAGGAGGAAAAGGGAAACTTTGGAATATTTTGGAAAAGGATAGCAATAACGGTGGCACAATGTGACAAATGTTATCAATGTCCTTGTGCTGTGAAAAAAAAGTTAAGTGTAATTGGTGCAAAAAACAGGCATTGACAACAGGGTATGGAGAAGATTTAAGGGCCAGATCTTGATGCTCAACAATGATTGTGAGAGTAATGGGAAAATGAGACACATTCTGTCCAGTGACATCCATAAGTTCCTGGTCCACAATGTCAAGGAGCTGGAAGTGCTGTTGTTGTGCAGAAAATCTTACTGTGGTGAGATTGCTTATGTTTTCTCCAAGAATGCAAAGCCATAGTGGAAAGAGTAACTCAGCTGTCCACCAGAGTCACCAATCCCAATGCCAAGCTGCATAGCAACGAAAGTGAATAGACAGATTGTTTGCAAGTTTTGTTTGTGCTAAATAAAACTATAACCACTTTGCCAGAGGGGGGAAAACTGATTGTGATAGCTACAGTTCAGACTTTAGGATTGGTGGTAAGAAATTGACAGAGTTCTTGTTTGATGACTTTCATTTTTTATATGGCTGGTTTAAAAAATTTTTCCACCACAATCTCTCTTCTTGAGATCTGGCATATTTGGAAGCTAGGAAAACTAAAGAGGACCTTTGGTAATCTCACTCAAGGTGGAGAAAGGGGGACATTCTTTCAGTGTTACAACATACCAGTGATAGGCCAGCAGGAGCCCAAGGTTAGGACAGTGGGAAATCTTTAAGAGATGTCTTTGGTCATGTCCCTGTAAGGGCCTTTCCCCACCTCCCTTCCTCCAACCTTGAGATCTGAAGCCGTAGCTCCATGGAGAAGTGAAACTAGATAAAACTGGGTGACTGAGAAATCACATCCAAGATCAGGCCCAGGAAGAGGAATTACTCTGAGTAGGTGGTGGACAACAGAGAGGTCAACAAGGAAGTTGGGCTGTGTGAGGGTCCCAAGTATCTACATCTACTGTGTTGTGCCTCGCAGAAGAGCTGGACATTGATTTCATAAAGTAGAGAAGCTACCTTGGTAATCATCCTCTTACGGATTTGGCAGAGATTGGAATATGCTGATTGAATCTAAAATAGGTAAAATAAAAATATTCTCCTAGATTATATGTCTGTGTTTGAACTGTTAATAGTGAGACTGTGTACCTTTTTCTCCCTTCTATTGTAAGGAATGCAGTATTGGGTTCCATTTAGTTGCCGGAGGTTATGTCATCTACTCAGAGTGAGGAGATGGGGTAGGGTCATGAGCTCAATGAGAGTGGAGATAGTTTAATACTTTCCTCAAAAACTGAGAGATAACTGACCAGGGAAGCCTACGTAGGTTGCCTGACAGAGTTCACACTGCAGACCATACGTTATAGTGGTGTTCTTGTATTCAGTGAGGTGATTCTCCAGAGGCATTAGCCGTGGTTGTTAGCATCATGATTGCGGGTGTGAAGCAGGGAGTTGAACTGATCAGGAGTGAGAGGTCTGTTTTTGAGTACCAAAGTAAGTCAATGAGTCAAAGAGATTGAGGATACTGGTAAGATTGAAGTTGACATACTGGAATATGGGATCTGAGCAGCACAGGGAAGGAAGTAGAGACAGAGAACAACAGATAAAAGACAGAGTGCATAGGAAGGTGGTCAAAGAGGAAGAAGAGTAACTTTAGTGGAGGCTAGTGAGAGATCTCACAATGGACTCAGACAGGCCAATCATCTTGAAGACAACATAAGACCAGGCAACATTTTGATCTGTTATATGTAAGGTCACCATGAGTTGGACCTGTCTTGATGGCAACTAACAGCACTGAAGTGAGAGATCTGGAAGGATAGGAAGTTGGTGGGTAGGGAGGAAAACCAAACCAAAACCATTGCCATTGAGTCAATTTTGACTCATAGCGATCTTATAGGACAGAATAGAAATACCCTCATAGGAATTCCAAGTTGATAACTCTTTAGGGAAGCAGATTGACTCTTTTTTCTCCCGAGGAGCAACTGATAGGCTCAAACCGCTGATCTTTTGGTTAGCAACCACATTCTTTAACTTCTGTGCCACCAAATCTCCTTGGTCAGGGAGGAGGATATTTAAATTTGTGATTTCAGTGATCGAGAGGTTCTAAGAAATAAGGAAGTTCAGAATGTGGCCTCGGGAGGGGCCTCCCTGGAACTTTGTCATCACTTTGACAACTTTTTACATGATTTTTCTCTCTCTTTTAACCTCTGATGCACCTCCCATCTCAGCTACCCTCTTCCCACTTTCTGGTCCAGCAGGAGAAAACTCATCATCTTTTCTTACTTCCAGAGAAATTTATTCCACATGTGTCTGATTCACTTGCATTTACAGAAACTAACAATCTCCAGTGTCAGAAACCTCTCAATTCTTTTTTTCTTTCCTTTCTTAGAAACAGGAAGTTGTGTTTGGCTAAGCAAACTCTTCCAGTGCCTCTGGGACTTACAAGATGTTTAGAGTGAGGAATGGTGAGATCTTTACTCTCTTCTTTCCTGGGGCAATTGTACATCTGCCAGGAGTAGGCTGGGCAGCTCATGGGGATGGAAGAAAAGCCCTAACTTTCCTGTTTCTCTTCGCTAAGCCCAAGGCCTGAGGGAAAATATGTTCTAAAAGAGACAGGTGGCTTTAAAGATTCCTATGTCTCTACTCCTGCATTAGCACTACAGTTGAGAATATACTTGTACTGGATGCATCACTTCTCTCTCCCAACACTTAAGCAGCATCTATGAGGAACCCCTTTATTTTTTGGTGTGTGGGTTGAATAACATTCAATTTTAAGCATGGGGCAACTACTTTCTTAGTGGAATGTCAAAGAAGTTCCCCATGTGCAGAAGACTGAACCAGGGAAATACGGCACAAGTTTTAAAGGTGCACATCTATTTGGTAAATCTGACAAGGACATTCTGAAGTGTTAAACTAGAAAGCAGATAGGTGTCTGGGAATGGCTGCATGGTATAAGTGTGGTAGGAAAAAAACACATGGGTCACAACCTAACCACTCTACTCATTCAGCACTCAATTTTTTTTTTTTTCATATGTAAGGATATTTGTCACTTTAGTGATCATCTCAGTTGAGCCAACAAAAATGGCAGGTTAGATGGATGACTTCTTTCATTTCCTGAAGCTGAAAGCTCTTCCAGAGGGCCACAAGAAAACTTTCCATGCTTGAGAGTTTCCTAATGAAGATAATCTCAGTAAAGGCAATCAAATGAGGACAAACTCCCATTGCTATTTCCCAAGGGCAGAAGTGCTGTTGGGTCTCTCCCTTCCTGTTTTCTATCCTAGCATTCATGGACAGTGGGTATTCAGGACTTGGCTGGCTGATTATCTTACTCAATGTTGGAAATAAGGGTGGGGAATTTGGGGGGAGGGATATTCTGTACTTAGGAATTACCTCCTATTGTCATACTGTGGTGGCTTGGGGGTGGCTGTGATGCTAGAAGCTATGCTACCAGTATTTCAAATACCAGCAGGGTCACTTATGGTAGATAAGTTTTAGTGGAGCTTCCAGACAAAGACACACTAGGAGGAATGGCTGGCAATCTACTTCCAAAGATTAGCCAGTGAAAATCTTATGGATCACAACAGAACATTGCCTAACTTGCTTGTTTTGCATGTGTCATCTGGAGGAATCAAACACCGGAAAAGGAAATCATATTTGGTAAAGTAAGGGGGACACTCTTGGTGGGATGGATTGGCACAATAATTGTAACAATGGACTCAACTATGTCAACGATTGTGATGATGATGCAGGACCTGGCAATATTTAGTTCTGTTGTACATAAGGTTGCTATGAGTTGGAGTTGACTTGATGGCAGCTAACAACAACATGCATAGAGCAGAGTAGGGGTGGAGGAAGACAGGAATCAGAGACAGTGATTTCAGCCTTACCTAAAATACCTGCCTTCACTGTCATCATCTTGCTCACTCATCTTATGATGTTTTGGCCATGCATGAAGTAATTTAACTTCAATTCAACACAGAAGCAAGAGGGGAAGTGATTAGGGTGTGATAGCAGAAGTTTGGAAACCCAGGGACAATGTTGTGCCTGACTTCTGATAAATTCCACATTTCCATTTATTCATATAAATCATTTCTAATTTCAAACAGCAAAGGGGACATTGCTGTTTCCTGGAGGGACTTGGAGACATGGGGCAGAATGCATGGAATAAAAGCTGCCATGGGTCTCACAAGTTTCTCTTCCTGTGACTAGGAGAAATTCAGAAGCTGGAATGCTTGGGTTGTGTGTGAAAGTCTGAACATCACAAAACTGCCTTATCAGCTTAGAGATTTACTAATGTAGTGGTGACAAAGTCTGTTTATTTGTGCTAGGCCACAAGTTGAAAATATCAAGACAAAGCACTAGAGTTGAAAAAGCAAATAGCATACTCTTAAGAACTTTGCTGGGTTTTTTTTTTTTTTGTTGTTGTTGTTGCTGTTGTTGTTTTTAGAGGTGGGGTAGGGAGGGAAGGTTGGGAAAAATGAATAGAGCTGCAGAGAAAAGCCAGAAAAACTGCAAGTTTGGGCACCAGAAACCAGGATCAATCCTCATTAAGAGTGCCCAGTTGGCTAAAAAGTCCAAATATGAAGAGCATCACCAGAGAACAAGATGCGGATCTAGTGACAAGATTGTTCCATCATCCCAGGAAATGTTCTTGCAAGGGAGAGCTTAGTTTGCTAAAGTGAGTTGGGGAAGAGTAATATTGCATACTCTTATAAATTCATAGATCTTTCTAGTCAGCTATAGGGTGGTTAAGGGCAGGGAATTAAGCCCAGACTATGATTCATTATATTATGGACAAAAAAGGCAAAAATGAACTTTGATACTAACTGAATAATGAAATATTTCTGGCAGGTGTGTGGAAGAATGGGATTTCCCATTAGAAGCACTCACTGGAAAAATGCACTCTCAGCAGAGGGAATGCAGAATTCCCTTCTCTGGGGCTAAAAGGGTGGTCGGGGTTGGCTAGGAGAAAGAATGGTGTGGTCTCTCTCTGCAGATCTGCTTTCTGAGTCCCTGAGCTGCAGCTGTTGAATTTCCAGACACAAACAAGTATGCATTCTGTGAGTCTTGCCGAGCCCACACAGCAAGGAGAGCCAAGCGGGATTCCATTCTGCTTTGCACATCAGCAACTCTGCTGCCAGCTAAACTCCAGGGCAAGATCCACGACTGGGGATGATGCAGGCAACAGGAGTGGCACACTGCTGGACTGGTGTGGGCAGTTAATGGGGGACACATTTGGCCTTCATTAATTTGGGGAGGAAGATCATTTCAGAAAAATACACCAGCCTCAACAAAACTGGTGTGAAGCAAGCAAGCTGGTTTTACTAGTAGTAGTCAACAGCATGCCTGTGTGTGTGCTTGTTTATGTTCAGGTAAGTCCACCTCCCACTCTCTTAATAGAGGAGGCAGACAGAAACAAGTAGTCAAACTCTATGTCAACTGCTACCATGTAGAGTTGTGCAGCTGGTTTACTGCACACATGTGACCAGCCAAGTGGGGAGTAAGGTGTCTTGCCTTGTGCCCCCAGGGTCTGAGTCCTCCCAGAGGGGCCCCAAATCCAGTTGCCATGGGGTTTTGACTCATGGCTATCCCCTGTATGTCAGAGTAGAACTGTGCTCCATAGGGTTTTCAATGGCTGATTTTTCAGAAGTAAATTGCCAGACCTCTCTTTGAAGATGTGTCTGGGTAGACTCTAACCTCTAATGCTTTGATTAGCAGCCAGATGTATTACCCATTTGCCCAACCCAAGGTATACCCCAGAGGGACACCTCTGTCTAATTCATAGAGGTTCCCTATAGCATCTTTTCTCCCCATGTTTTTGTTGTTGCTATGTGCCACTGAGTCATCTCCAACTCATAGTGACCCCTCCTTGGGTTTCCGAAGTGGTACCTCTATGGAAGTAGATTTCCCAATCTTTCTTCTGAGGAGTAGCTGGTGGGTTTGAACCACCAATCTTCTGGTTAACAGTCAAATGCCCCAGAGCTCCCTTTCTTCCCATATCACCATATATTTGAAGAAGTCTTGAGAGAAAACTAAAGGAAGGGACAAAGGGGTCAAAGGTGATGAAGAAAGGGGAGATGCAAATTGAGATATTTTCCTTCTTTCATTAGAATGTCATTGCTTGATGTCTCTTTCTTCTCACTCATTTGTGATCAAGAATTAAGTTCTCACTACAGCAGACCACATGAAAGACTGAGGTGGAGAGTTCCTCTGAGCCAAGGAGATAAGGAGAAGGGTGGCAAAATATGGGAATTTTGGAACTCTCAGGTAGATTCAGGTGGCTGGTGGGAAATAACTGGGCTCTGATTGGGATGGCTGCAAGTTGCTTGGGCCGATAGAGTTGTGCAATGAAGATGAAATTTGGGGTGGGTCAGCATGGAGAGAAGGAAGGATCTGAGGGTATTGGGATGATATTACTTACAGGGTTAGAATTTTGGAGATACTAAGAAAATTCTGTGCCTCAGGCTCAAATAAAACAAGGTTGATCAGCATGTAAAAGTGATTATAATGAGGCATGCATAGTGGAATAGGACTTTCTTTCTCAAGAAGAGTAAGCACAGAGGCATCCCATGACCACTATTACTCTGACTTGGAAGTTTCCTCTGGAGCAGTGGTCCTTAAAGTGTGATCCCCAAACCAGCAGCATCAGTGTCACCAGGGAACTTGTGAAAAGTATAAATTCTCAGGCCCAAGTCAATCAGAAAATCTGGGGGTGGGGCCAGCAATCTGCGTTTGGCAAGATCAGGTGATCCTGATGCTGCTGGTTTGGGGACAATGAGATGTGATCAAGATGAAGCAAATGAAAAGTTACCCAAATGACCTGGACACAGGAGGCATATTAGAACACAAAGCAATTTCCTTATTATTTACTGAGGAGTGAGGCCTAAAGAGACTCAGGCCAGATGTCAGCCTCCCTGTATGTGTTTGAGGTGAGCTGACCTAGACTAGTCTTCATCCTTGGGCTCTGCATCCTCTACCCTTTCCAAAGAAATCATGAAGCAGACAAGAGCACAACATTAATACAAGACCACACTTTAATTCTGAGACACATTTGCATAAATACTTGAAATGGATCCATCCTTGCAGGTGGACGCTTGAGAATGTCTGGCTCCCCACAACCCTGCAACCCTGGAGCCCTTTAGGCAGTGGATTTTAATACTGAAGACAGTCATTGTCATTTTTGAAAGATAGCCCAGGGGGCACAGCTATGGTGTGCACTCTGAAAATCACCACAGGGCTCCCCTCCCCATACTTCTCTTTTAC
Source organism: Orycteropus afer afer (assembly GCF_000298275.1). NCBI lineage: Eukaryota > Metazoa > Chordata > Mammalia > Tubulidentata > Orycteropodidae > Orycteropus > Orycteropus afer. The sequence continues at coordinate 158,277 of NW_006922080.1, read as the reverse complement.
TAATTTTTTCCCCTCTGAGGTAGGTTATTTACCGGGGAATCCAAATAGAAAAGTTTTTTTTTTCCCATTAAACTTGGCTAGTCCTTTGCAAGCAGGCACTCAGAGTCTCTTGTTTCAATCAGTAAATGTACTTTTTATCTTTTAACCTATGCTTTGTATATGAACCCAAGCAAGGTCCAATTGACTAGATAGCCCCTTTAGGATCTGTCATGTTTGTCCCCTCTCCTCCTCCTCCTTATGAGTTCATGCAGTACCCAAGGGGCTGTGGCAATGCAAGGCCTGGGCAACCAGTCATACCATTTTGATATGTAGGATTGCCATGGTGGGGATCCTTGTCTGTATCCTTGTGCCCCAAGTCCATGAACATGCTGGTCCCTGCCCCCTGTTTCACAGGGGGCATGATTGGCTTCCACAGGGCTTGGCCTCCTCAGGTTTCAGAGCCTTGTTGCAGCTGGCTGAAGTCTGGCCAGAAGGGTCCCAGCACTCCACAGTCCGCCGCTGCCAGCCAGCCCCACAGGTCCTGGAGCACTCAGACCACTCCCCCAGGACCCACTGTGCATTAAGCAGGGGCTGGATGACATTGGTGGTGGCTCTCTCCTTGCTGTTGTCCATGCTGAAGTTCACATCATTAGGAACGAAAAAGGTATACTTGACTTTGGGGGGAAAGAGCTCACCAGGAACTGTCAGGAGCTGGACAGTCAGAGGTTCAGGCAGGGGCCGGAAGCTCTGCAACCGTTCCAGGGTGGCAATGGAGCCACTGTACTTAAGAATGGTCCCCTTAATCAAGATGTCTTGCTCCATGGCAGAGATAGCCAGGTTTCCATTGAGCAAGTATCGCCCATCAGAGGTCTTCAAAGCCAGGTAGTTGCCATCGTTCTGCACCCCTGGGAGACTCCGCTGTTTCACATCAATGTTAGTGGCACCAGCTGGGATGGTGACGATGTCATTATAGCCATAACTATGATAGGAACAGAAAGGCATCTTTAGAAGCAGAGGTTACATAGTATGGGTCATAATGGTGCCTCAGGGAGTTAGCATGCTCATAGCTGGGGCTGGGACAGAAACAATCAGCAAATAATTATATAGTTGGTTCCAAAGCTAAATAAAATTACCTGCTGAGGCAGATAGGAATGTTTTGTACATTGGGGTTTTCAAGGGCTTTTATTTCATTTGGCAACTCTATTTCAAATGTTTGGGTTGAGGAGTTTATATATGTGGATCTAGACATTAGCACAGAGAGGAAGAAAGCCCAGAGGCATTTGAAGATCTGCATTTGTAATGCCAGACTCTCCACCTCTTTACTGAAAGGAGATCTTAAGTACATTTAGTTTCTTGCACTGGTATAAAGTTTTGCTTAGCCACCTCTACCCATAGAGCTAAAACCCACATGGAATAATCTCTTCTACAGACCCCTTCCAGAACCCTGTTTTTGTTAGCTGCTACCAAGTCGGCCCCCTGACTCATGGTGACCCGAGGCACAACGGGATCAGACCATTGTGATTCCTGGGCTTTTCAATGGCTAATTTTCAGTTGTAGATTACCAAGCATTTCTTCTTAGTCTGTTTTAGTCTAGAAGCTCTGCTGAAAGCTGTTCAGCAGAGCTTCTAGACTAAAACAGACTATGGCAATTGCATTCCAGCTTTTTGAATCAGTCAGCTCCTAGTATTGGATGGTTTCCATCTGGTTAAATGGCCCTAGGGCAGGAAATAGGGAGAACAAACTGGCTGCAGAGAACCTTCTGCTGGGTGTGGTTAGCACACCACGAGCTGTGTGCTTCTGAACTGATAGAATGCTCTCTCGGGAAATGTTTTCCCTCTATTGTAGGCATAGTGTTTAATGTGGGGGAAAAGTATCTAGGCTACATAGGGTGGGAAGAAAGTGAAGAGTATTGAGGAAGGCATTCACACAGGTTTTTTGTTCTTGCCTTATTCCCATTTGGGGCTAGATGCTTATCCCGAGCAGCTGTGAAAGTACCCACAGGCCCATATGTTTGATGGCCAAGAGGAATTAAGCTGAGAGATCCAGTATCTGGATAAACCAGGCTTTCTTTTTATTTTCCTCTCTCACTTTGGGTTTAAATTTGAAGTCTCCCAATTTGTCTTCTGTAGGCAGATTCTGTTGTGTGACCCAATGTGATATGAGAGGGAGGGAGGGATGGAGGGATGGAGGGAAGGAGGGAGAGAGAGAGAAAGAGAGAGAGAGAGAGAGAGTGCACGAAAGGGACAGGGTGGGGATAAGTGTACCCCAGGTAGGATGTTATTGTTGTTGTTATGTGCCGTTGAGTCAGACCCAACTCATAGCAACCCCTCCTTGGGTTTCTGAGGCAGTATCACTACGTAAGTAGATTGCCCAACCTTCTTTCCAAGAAGTGGCTGGTGGGTTTGAATCACCAGCCTTCTGGTTAGCAGTCAAGTGCCTTAGGCACTATGCTACCAGAGCTCCTCCAGATATGGTCCACACTCTACCACTCTGGCACCTGGTACATATATTTGTCCTTCTGGGGGCTACATGAGCCCTACCCCTCCTCCTACTCTTCTCATCTACAGTCCTTCAGCGTTTTTGAAAAATAACTACTTTCGAAAAGAACCCTGAAGGACTGCAGGTGAGAAGAGTGGAAGGAGGGGTGGGGGCTTATGTAGCCCCTAGAAGGACAAATATATGTACCAGATGCCAGAGTGGTAGAGTGTGGACCACATAAGACAGCTCAAAAAAACAAAAAACAAACAAACAAACAAACAAAAACAAATAAACCTCACTGCCGTCAAGTGGATTTCAACTCATAGTGACCCCTCCCTTCAGTTTCCAAGGCGGTATCTCTACCGAAGTAGATTGCCCAGTCTTCCTTCTGAGGAGTGGCTGGTGGGTTTGAACCACCAGCCTTCTGGTTAGCAGTCAAATGCCTTAGGCACTAAGGCACCAAAGCTCCCATAAGACACCTAGCCTTGCTTTTACTATTCAAGAAGCTGCACAAAACATTAATCTATAAGTAGACAGGCAAGATGATCAGGTATGGGTAAGTTCATGGGACTATATGCACAACCACATGTAGGTTTGGCAAATGATATTTCTATATACATATTTATATGTGCTATATAAAAAAATCCATATATATAGTAGAGCAAATGGGGCAAAATTATGAAAACTTCTTAGCCATTATCAAACTTCTTTCGGGAAGTCTCTGGCCCTGGGGGCTCAGGACCATAGATATGAGGGACATTAATATCAAATGGCATAATGTAGTCCACAAAGACAATGTTCTACATCCTACTTTGGTGAGTAGCAACTGGGTGGGGTTTTAAAAGCTTGCAAGTGACCGTCTAAGGTACAATTATTGGTCTCTCCTCATCGAGAGCAAAGAAGAGTGAAAAAAATCAAAGACACATGGAAACAACTAGTACAAGTGGATCACATGAACCTCAGCCTCCAAGACCCTGAGATCAGAAGAACTAGATGGTGTCCAGCTACTATTGCCAACCACTCTGAAAAAGAACACAATAGATCCTGGATAGAGTGGGAGAAAAATGTGGAACAAAACTCAAAATCATAAAATAAAGATCAGGTTTACAAGTCTGATGGAGACTGGTGGAACCCCTGAGAGTATATGGCCCTTAGTTACCCTTCAGGCCTGGAACTGAACTCATCTCTGTGGCTCAACTTCCAGCCAAACAGTAGACTGGCCTATAAACAACAAACAAACAAACTCACTGCTGTTGAGCCGGACCTGACTCATAGTGACCCCTCCTTGGGTTTCTGAGGCGGTATCTATCACTATGGAAGTGGATTGCTCAACCTTCCTTCCAAGGAGTGACTGGTGGGTTTGAACTGCTAGCCTTCTGGTTAGTAGTCAAATGCTGTTCTGGTTACCTAGTACTGCTCTGACAAGAAATATACCACAAATGGCATGGCCTTAACAAACAGGAGTTTATTCTTATAATTTGGAGGCTTTAAGTCAAATTTGAAAGTGCCAGGCTCTAGGGGCTGTGTGAAAGCCCCTCGACCTTTGGCTTCAGCTCTGCCTCTTGCTCCTGGCCCACTGAAACTAGAAGCATCTCTTCACTCAGGCGGTTACTGGCTGCTGAGGCTAACAATCCCAAGGTCGACAAACAGGCACAGTCCCGATGTTACCAAACCACATGGCAGGCCAGTAATTTAAGTCCATAGTAAGTCCCAAGGTCGAGAGAGCATGGCAGGCTGCTGAACAACGACACAGCTACATGCAGGGTCCGAGCGTGCCATAAGCTGGAGACCATTCCCAAAGCTGCTTCTTATATATGGGAAGCAGACCACATAACCAAAGCAGCTACTCAGCTGCTCCAATAGATTCCACCATGGAGTTAATTACCAATCTCACCATGGGGAATAACTATGTTCAGCTGCCCAGCCACTCAACTAGGCCCAGCCAAGTTGACACACAAACGTAACTGCCATAAATGCCTTAGGCAATAACACCAGGGAGGTATGCACTCCTTAGAACAATTAAAACTACAAGATCAAAAGGGCAGCATTTGCCCAGGAATAAAGTTCAGAAGGCAGGAATGGGTTGGAAAGAACAAATGGAAATGGTAACCACAGGGAGGAAATGAGAAGAGTGCTGTTACATTGTATGGACTGCATTCAATGTCACAAAGTGAAATGTGTATGAACAGTTGAATGGAAAACCAATTTGCTCTGTAAACTTTCACCCAAATGATAATAAAATGTTTAAAAAAAGAAAGAAGTTCCATGAAACGACCAAAAAAAGTGGTCCAGGAGTTAAGAACTGAGTTTTCCTTCTGGTTCTGTCATTAGCTATTCATGGAACCCCAGAAGAATCACTTTATCTTTTGTGCCTTAGTTTCTTCATCTGTAAAATGATAATATTATTACCCTTACCATCGTACAGAATTATTTTAGGAAGTGAAAGTACTTTGGAAAATACTAGGGGCTAAATGAAGGAAGGAAAGGAAGATCTGAGAAAAGCACCTGGAGTTCTGAGACTCATCAAAGCACTGAGGCCGCTGAGGCCCCTTCATTGCACCTTCTTCTCTGAAGATCGATCACACAAAGGACAGGACTTGCCAGGTGTAGGCTGAGCTGTCTTTTCCAAAACAGGCTTGGAAGAGCTGCTTTCTGCACAAAGGGCTAGCATACTCAGCAGCCCATTGCCAACTGATTCAGCCCTATCAGTTGACCCATGTGGTCTTTAGCCCTAATGAAAACAACAGCTCTCAGGATGAGTCCTTTCCATGGATTGTATGCCAAGTGCTATATGCATTCCAGGGAGCTCTGGTAGCATAGTGGCTAAGGCACTTGACTGCTAACCAGAAGGCTGGCGGTTCAAACCCACCAGCCACTCCTCGGAAGGAAGATGGGGCAATCTACTTTCTGTAGTGATACTGCCTCGGAAACCCAAGGAGGGGTAGCTATGAGTCGGGTCTGATTTGACGGCACATAACAACAACAACAACATATGCATTCCATCTCATGAAATTCTTACAATGACTCTAAACAAAAATGACTGTCAATATTTTGTAAAGAAACTGAAGCTCAGAGGTTTAAATTACATAGCTAATAAGGGCAACCACAATTCAAACTTAGGCCTATCTGATTCCAAAGCCAGTGTTCTTAGCCATTATGATCTTCAACCTAGGAATGGAACTACTGGGGGAACTCACTTGGAGGGGTTGAGTGAACCAGAGACCTTCCTGCATGAGTTGCCTTTGCCTCCACACACCCCGCACTTGTCCAGCTTCCTAGGTGAGTCCACCACATGGTCACAGCCAGCCTTGACGCACTGGCCACGGACACAAATGGCCAGCGTCTCTGGCCCACAGAGGGTGCCATCGATTACCTGGAGTGGGGTAAGAAAGATTAGAGAGGGTGTTGGTGAGTGCAGAAGCAGCCCTCATGTAGCTGAGGACAGTGGCCTTCCTTCCTTCCTCTGGATCTTAGTTCCAGGAGGAGTCTTACTTTGGCCTCAAACACTTTGAACTCGCTCCTCCCTCGGGCTCGGCAGAACAGCTTGCAGCGGTCCCGGGGCGACACCCCTGCATACTTGGGGACCCACTGCAGGAGATTCCCATCCATGTCAGTATAATTGTAGGCATTGTACTTCTCACACTGCTGCTCCCTGAAGCTTTTCCCTAAGAAGAAGAAGAGACAAGACAGAAAGAAGTAATACACCTTCTTAAAGCAGGTATGTTGTCGTTGTTGTTATTGTTATGTGCCGTCGAGTCAGACCTGACTCATAGTGACCCCTCCTTGGGTTTCCGAGGCAGTATCACTACAGAGGTAGATTGCCCCATCTTCCGAGGAGTGGCTGGTGGGTTTGAACCGCCAGCCTTCTGGTTAGCAGTCAAGTGCCTTAGGCACTATGCTACCAGAGCTCTTTGAAGCAGGTATAGGGTAAAGAAAAGCAGGAAGGACCCAAGAGGAGAAGAGCCTGGACTCAGGGCACCTTTCCTTCTCTTGGTTTTGGATCCAGTCCAAGCATCCAGGGTCATCTGGACCCAACTTCCCTGGACACACCCTAACCTAGATCCAGGTGTGACTCTTCCTCAAAGGGACAAGAAAAGGAGACATAGAGCCTCAGTGGTGAGTTTTCTGGAATTTTCTGAGAAAGACATTAACTCCGTTATACAGATAAATAAAGTTGTGTGGGCATAGGGAGCAATTCAGTACGCCAGAAGGCACAGAATGATGCATGGAGTGGTATTTTTGGCCTCTGTTCATCATGCTCTATCTTGATTTCCTTGGTGACACTGAACATGTGGCCAAAGACTCTCAAATCTGCACCTTTAGCTCTGCTCCTGCCCCTAGACCCCATTTTCTCTAACTCTGGATGTCTAAGGGAGAACTGGACCACTGGCTGATGCAAATGGTTAATGTGCTCAGCTGCTAACTGAAAAGTTAGAAGTTTGAGTCTACTCAGAGGTACCTCAGAAGAAAGGCCTGGTGACCTACTTTCCAAAAATCAGCCTCTGAAAACCCTATGTAGTAGAGTTCTACTCTGACACACATGGGATAATTATGAGTTGGAGATGATGCAATGACATTTTTTTTTTTAAATGAGGAACTCTATTTGTACGTACTGCTATTTCCTCCAACTTAGCAAGACCCCAAACCATATGGTTTCTCCACTAACTGGTTTCATTTTCATTAGGGGATACTACAATTATTTGAAAAGGAGCTCTGGCAGCATAGTGGCTAAAGCGTTTGGCGCTAACCAATAGGTCAGTGATTCAAACCCACCAGCTGCTTTTGGGAGAAAGATGAGGTAGTCTGCTTCTGTAAAGATTTACAGCCTTGGAAACCATATGGGGCAATTCTACTCTGTCCTCTAGGGTAGCTATGGGTCAGAATCAACCTGATGGCAGTGGGTTTGGTTTTGGTTTACCATTATTCCAGTTCAAGACTGGAATCTCTGATGTCTTCTAAAATTTTTAAACATCTGTAGGTGGCACAGATGGTTAAGTTCTTGACTCCTAACTAAAAGGTTGGTGGTTCCAACCCACCCATGAGCTTCGTGGGAGAAAGACCTGGCAATCTGCCTCTGTAAAGTTTACAGCCAAGAAAACCCTATGAAGCAGTTCTACTCTGTCACACAGGGTCACCTTGAGTTGGAATCAACTCGATGGCACCTAACAACAATAATTCTTTCCAATCTGTCACTAAATCCTATGTATACTGAGGACAATTTATAAATTAAAATTGATCCCACTCTTACCATCTTAGTCCACTCTTACAAGGCAATCCTCATGACTTCACATAGGACGTAGTGCCCAGCCTCTTAACTACAGTCTGACTTCTTTTCAATCTTGCTGCAAGCTGCTTCCAGATCAGTCTGTCTGAAATAAGACTTGGGTTTTTGGTTCACAATTCTATAATTAAACACACTCTTACTGCAGAGGTTCTCAACTCCAGCTGTGCCTCTGAATGATCTGTGGAGGTTTTTCAAAACATAGATGGTTGGATATTCTGATTCAGGACATCTGAGATGTGCTCTGGGCCTCTGTATTTGAAAAGCTCATCAAGTGACCTGATAGACATCCAGGACAAGAACTTCCAAATACTATTTCTAACTTTCAAGAACCTTTATTGTCCAGCCTTGAAATGCTACTACATTCTGCTTTACTCCACCTGAACGAATGATAAATAAACAAACAAACTGCAAAAACAGTTGCTGTTGAGTTGATTGTGACTCATGGTAACCTCATGTGTGCCAAAGTAGACATGTACTCTATAGGGTGTTCAATGGCTGATTTTTCAGAAGTTAAATTGCCAAGCCTTTCTTCTGAGGTGCTTTGGGGTGGACTTAAACTGCCAATCTTTTGGATAACAGCCAAGGAGGTTAATTGCTTGCATTACCCAGGGTCTCTGAGCTAATACCCTTCTTAAACCTTTCCCTCCATCCCAGAATGCCCTCCTCATACTTCTCCACCTTCTCTATCCTTCTAGGTCCTGCTTAGTTTTAACTCCCCCTTGAAACTTCTGACTAACTCAGGCTTTTCCTTTTTCTGAATGCCTTTTAAATCTAGGGTCTGTGCTATATAGGATCCCTGGTGGCACAATGGCTAAAGCACTTGGCTGCCAACCAAAGGGTTGGCAGTTTGGAACTTCTAGTTGCTCTATGGTGAAAAAGATATGGCAGTCTGCTTCCATAAAGATTTACAGCTTTGGAAACCCTTTGGGGCAATTCTAATATGTCCTATTGGGTCACTATGAGTTGGAATCACCTAGACAGAAAGGGGTTTTTTGTTTTTTGGTGCCACATAGTTAAGCCTTACTTGCTGTGTAAAGGGGCTTCTGTCTCTAATTATATTACAAGCTTCTTGAGGACAAAGACCATGCTTTGTACATCTTTTATGTCATTTATAATATCTATCACAAGTCTAGATACCCAAGATGAAATTAAAAAAAAAAAACAAAACACTTGTTGATTGAAGTGGCTGATCCTGATGCATCTGGAATCATGATGTCACCTATTGTCCATGCCTATCTTCTACCTTGTATTCATTTATACCATCCCTATCTTGCTCAAAGGACTAGGCACATGTCATCTGGGATGCTAGGCAAACTCTCACAATTCCAGGGCAAAGTTTCTGGAGCTTCATGCTACTGCTGATCCTTTCCATGTTACAAAACTGAAAAGCCTACAGATTCCCGTGTTAGACACCAACCCAATGCCAGTTTGTCTCTGTACTTGAATGAATCTCTCTTAAGGCTCTGCTTGTCTTTTCATGCCTGCCAATACTTCCTGGAGCTGCATAAAGGGGAGCTGGAAGGGATGAGAAGGAAAAAATGTCTAATGAGTCCCTCTTGCAAACTATTCTGCTACCCCTACTGCTTCTAAGTTAATGTGTGTGCTTACTAGAAGGTACTTGGGGTAGGAATATTCCATGGGATGGTAGAGGTAGGACTATCTCCTGGGAAGGTTCAGTAGGGCAGTTGCCATGGCTCCAAGGGAAGATGGGCAACTCTTCTCAGAAGGAATGTGCATAGGAATCAGATTCAGAAATCCTCCCACCACCCTGGGCTGAATGTTGGCTGGAACGATGTCAAAGGTTTGGCTCTGAACTTGCTTTGGAAAATGCTTCCATTCTACACTCAGATGAGGATTCAGATGCCTCCAGGCAGATTATTATCCTAGACACTAGCCCCTCTGCAAATGCCCTTCCTGCATAACTTTGGGAGTGGCATCCTCTGTCTCTACATTTGGAAGACAAGAGCACTTTCTCTCCTTGACTTTCTCAGGCTCTCTCATACAATGAGAGCTGTCTGGGGTCCCTAAGGGTTGCCCCTATCCTTAGTGCCTTGCAGCACCCATTTTTATATGGATCATAGCAAAATTCTGCACTTTGGGAGACCCATCCTACTCCTCCTTTGGGTATTTATCACAGCAACACTGCAGCTGCTTTGGCAGGTGTTGCTGTGAGTGGCCATTACCATCAGGTGGGCATTCCTCTGTGTGGCATGACTGGTACTTAGCTCTCCGACCCAGGCAGTATCTTCCTCCGTTCTGAGGCTCAGGGTCCTTGCACTCACGATATGAAAACTGAACTCCTCCTCCGCAGGTGCGGGAACATTCTCCCCAGGGTCCCCATGGGGCCCAGACTCCATCCACCACAGCCTGCAACATACAACATCACACTGACTCAGGAGCAGAGGCGAGGAGGCATCAGTTCTCTGCATAATCAAGTGGCCACTGCCCTGATTTCTTCAGCTAGTTATTCTCATCTTGGTGCAAAGAGTCCAGTCAAATGCCCAATTACTTGTTCAATGACTGTGTGGCCTCCTTAGCCATGGGCTTTGTGATATCAAGACTGTGCGGGAGTTACTGATTGCTGACTCTGGAGTGATCAAACAGTCCTTGTTCTTACTAAGGTGCTCAATATCATATTGGCTGAATGAATGAATGAATGAAACTCTTTTACTGGAGTGAGGCTGGATCTCATGTAGTTTTTTTCAATCAGGGCTGCTTTTGTCCCCCTTGGGATATTTGGCAATGTCTGGAGCTCTGGTGGCATAGTACTTAGGGCAATTGACTGCTAACCAGAAGGCTGGTGGTTCAAACCCACCAGCCACTCCTTGGAAGGAAGGTTGGGAATCTACTTCTGTAGTGATACCGCCTTGGAAACCCAAGGAGGGGTCGCTGTGAGTCAGATCCAACTTGATGGCAGTGGGTTTGGTTTGGTTTGGTGACGTTTTGGTTGTTACAGCAGGGGAGGGAGTGTGCTACTGGCATCTAGGGCATAGGAGACAGGGATACTGCTAAACAACCTATAATGCATAGAACAACCCCCCATAATAGGACTTCCCCAGCCCCAAATGTCAAGAGTGAGAAACCCTGGCCTAAAGAAGTAATCACTGGGAGGTTTTGCCACTAGTCTACCAGCTACTAGGTCCAGTGATTGGATAATTCTGGGTAAATAAACAGAGTTGCTTCCAATTTTACAACTGACCTATGAGAACAAAGCTCTGGCCTTAGTAGATTCATATATTTTTCAAAATGAAAATGATTTGTTAAAAATTATAAATGTAATACTTCCTAACATGGTGAATGTAATCAAATGAATTGCAAATGTGATCACTGAATTGTACATATAAAAATGTTGAATGCCAATGTTTTGTTATATATATTTTCACAACAAAACAATTAAAAAATAAGACTTCCTCATATAAAAAGTGAAAAACACAGAAAACTATAAAAACAAAATAACATTTTTTAAAAATATCACCACCCAGATAAAAACCATTGGCATGATTTGTCACTATCCTTTTATAATTTTTCTATGAATATATAATCATAAAGATGTTTTCTTAACAATATGATCCTCTTACATATATAATATTTTATGATCTGCCTTCTCGCCATCAAAATGTATCATATCATTCCATGTCAACCTCCCTCCTGTACGTGGTATGGCTCTACTGCTGAGACTACTGGGTGAGGAGTGGGTAGGCACCTAGCAGATGAGCCTTGTGGTTGATAGGGAGGGACATGGGGAGGGGGCTGAGGATGAACTTTGCCCCAGTTCAGGCTTAGAAGAAGTGTATAGAAGGAGACCGTGGTTTACTGTGCCCATGCAGGCTCCTGGGGCTCAGTTCAGAAGACATCCTACTGAGGCCAGGCCTCTGGAGTGCCAGCCCACCCTGGAAATTCATGCTGGGTTGGGACTAGCCTGGGAAACTAGCAGGATACTGTTTCATAGTGATGGCTCAATTATTTGGGTAGAGAAATTTGATCAGCCTCACATGTGGAGTATTAGGAGAAGGACAGAGATGCAAATCATTTTACACCCTCCACTGTATGTCTTGCAAGTTGATTTTGTACTGGGCCAACTTTCTCTGCCTGGTCAGAGGCAGCTCTCATTCCTTCTCCTCTCCACCACCTTGAGTATGGAATCCACCCCAATTACTCCCAGTCTCCTGACCACCCTCCATCTTTCCTTAGCAACTCAGCTCCCACATGGGTAGGATATGAATACTTTTTTCAGCCTTTAATTTAATGTTCCTTTTTGCTGTTATGCTTATATGTTAATAACAGAGTTAATAATGGCTTCCACTTATTGAGGGCCCATGTTCCAGTCTTTGTGCCAGAGTTTTCCATCAGGTTTCCAACACCAAATCTTAAAGTCAACTCCCAAGTATTTTCAAGGGGGGAGTTCCCAAAATGCCTGGAAGAATGGTAGCATCATTCTTTTGACTAGGAGTATAGACTCAAATCTTTTGGATAAATAACCTTTGGTTTGTTTTTTAAAATACTGGTGATGTGATGATGGAGTCACATCTTGCAGCATGGCCCCAAATCCCTTAGTTCCTGAGTTGCAAGTGTTTCCTCCTTGAAAACAGACTCCCTCCCCACCACTGCCCCTCACCCCTTGGCTGCTGTTCACCTGGGGCTTTTCCACTTCCTCCTCTGGCAGACAGCCACCATCCCAGCAGCGGTGACCAGGCCCACAGGGTGTCCCATCTGCCCAGGGCAGGCTGCCATTCTTGGTGTGGCACAGGGGCTCAGTGCCCTCAGCATGGCACCAGAGCTGGGCACAGATGTCCTGTGCGGAGGTGTTGGGGCAGTGGCGGAAGCCCAGCCCAAAGATCTGCTTGCATTGTTGGTCCAATGTATACAGGGTCCTGCGGCCTGGGAGGTCTGTCGGGAGGGGCAACGCTGAGGTGGGGGCATCTAGGAGGCAATCTCCTGAGAGATGGAGGAAACAAAAGATGAGAATACAGGGCAGGATCTGCCTCTCTCTGGAGCCTTCCACATCACACTGGAATTCATACTAATAGGATGGAAGGCCTAGATATCAGTTCCCTTGATCTCAATCTAAAAACTGCCCATAGTCAATTATCTACAGAGCTTACCCAATTTTTTATTTTTGGTAGCAATTTTTTTTTAGGATTGACTTTCTTCTATTATCCACAACATCTAGGGTGCATTTTTCCCTGACCATTCAGTACACTCTAAAGAAATGCAGCTAATGGTAATATTAATCTAAAAACTTCAAACCAAACCAGTGGCTATCAAGTGAATTCTGACTCATAGCCAACCCCTGTATGCAGAGTAGAACTGCTCCATAGCATTTTTAAGGCTGTGACCTTTCAGAAGCATATTGCATCTTGAAGCACCTCAGAGTGCGTTTGAACTGCTAACTTTTCAGTTGTAGTTGAGCATTTAACCGTTTGCACCCTCTAGGGACTCCACATTAATCCAAATCATGCTATAATTGGGGATGTAAATCTGCTTCTAGAATCTTGCTGTGCAAAATAAACCCAAAATATTGATTTCTGGATTGTCTCATATTTCTGCATATGTGTATCTGTCTTCAATGGGAAGAACAAAGAATAAGTCTTGTTTTCTCTGTTTTACTCAACAATTCAAACTATTGTATGCAGACAAACCACTTCCCCACCCTTAGTCACTCCTTGCTGTCCCACAGTTGTTTGCAGGCACATTGCCACTTCTGGGTTATCGCATAATCTATCACTCCAGCCTAGAATGTTTTCTTCTCTCCACTGTACTACCCATCCTTCTGCTATTTCTTCAAGGTCTGTTCAAACCCACCTCCTCCAGATGATCTTCTCAGACCAATTACACTTAGCTTTGTGACTAATGACCTTCTAGATAGCCCAGATCAGGCTGCTGGAAGATGGGGAAAGGGGAGCATGCTTTGGGGGGATGGTTAGAATGCCCCAACACAGTGGCTGGAGAGGGACCTATCTCTGAATTCTTTTTTAAGTTTTAAGGTGTTGTGATAAGGCACTGTGGAAGTATTTTCCTGAGTCAGCAGAGGTGCCAACCAGGGCCAGAGCTCAATAGCTGGCAGTGGAGGGGAGTGGGAAGTCTGGGGAATGTTTACCATGGCCACCGTCCAGGAACTCTGTGATGTACATGGCACTGCAGGGAGACCAGGGCAGCGTCTTGTTGAGGTGGACAAAGAGTGGTGCCATCATGTGATGCTTGTCCATGGGCCCAAAGAGCCGCTCACAGGGCTTAGAGTCATCGTGGGGCATGCTGAGGACGTGCCCTGAGGAGGACAGAGACTTGGTTCTCCACTGCTCCTCTCGAGCATGTCCTACATTGATTGCATGCTTACTGCAGGGCCCAGCTTTGTGTAGGAGACAGCAAAACTAATAAACTAAACCAGTTTTCAATGAGTTGATCTCAACTCATGGCTACCACCTGTGTGTCACAGTAGAACTGTGCTCCATAGGGTTTTCAATGGTTGATATGTTGGAAGTAGATCACCAGGCTTTTCTTCTGAGGCACCTCTCAAAAAAACCTCACTGCCGTTGAGTTGGATCCAACTCATAGTGACCCCCCCTTGGGATTCTGAGCTGGTATCACTATGAAAGTGGATTGCCTAACCTTCTTTCTGAGGTGGTTTGAACTGGTAGGTTTGAACTGTCAGCCTTCTGGTTAGCAGTCAAATGCCATAGGCACTGCACCACCAGAGCTCCTGAGGCTGAACCCAAACTGCTAACCTTTAGTTAGCAGCTGAATATTGTAACTGTTTGCACCATCCAGAGACTCCCTGAAAGAGCTAGCCTGCTATCACTGAAGTGCCAACCAGTCACCAGGTCTTCATGGGAAAGGTTGCCTCTCACTCCCTTATAATTTTTCTTTCAGGCTTTTCTCTTCCAGGAAGCTTGCTTGGATTACTGAGGAACCCTATCAAAAAAACCCCAAACCCAGTGTTATTGAGTTGATTCTGACTCTTAGAGACCACATAGGGTTTCCAAAGCTGTGAATCTTTATGGAAGCAGACTGCCTCACCTTTCTCCCATGGAGCAGCTGGTGGGTTTGAACTGTCAACCTTCTGGTTAGCAGCTGAATGCCTTAATCACAGTGGCACCAGAGCTCCTTACCGAGGACCCTGATATCCCCTTACTTTCTGTCTCAGCCTGTCCTAAATTCACACTCAACTCTACTATTTGCTCTCTTACATGACACTCTCCTTACACTGATCTTCCAAGAAACCCTTACTGCTTAGCTAGTACATAGCAGCACAGCTTTACTCAAGCATTTGTTTCATATTTTGCCATTTTCCAGGTGATCTTTCAGAAAGCTCCAGGACAACATCTTGCTATTTTGGCTGTGAGCTCAGGGTAGGCGGAGAGTTACATCCGTTCCCTCTGTGCAACATCAAGCACAGGATCTATATACAGACAGGCACTCTGTCAAAATTATGAGGGTATAATGGCTAAGAGTGAGGGCTGCATGTTGTTTAGAACCTGGGTAACTCGGATTTGGAAAAGGCAGTTACCTGTGATGATAAAGGAGGCTTTGGCCTGGCAAATCTTACCTAGCTCATGGGCCAGCGTGTAGGCTGCCTGGAGTCCCTCATCCTCGATCACAGAGCAGCTCTTGTTGGGGTCGCAGATTGTGCCAATGTCCGCCACACCCAGGGTGTCACACATACCCTCCTTCCCACAGAAATTCTGCTTGGTGGAGAGAGATAGTGAGAGAGCAAGTGAGAGCATGAGGATATGTGTGGGCAGGCATCCAGCCATAGGAGAATGGAGGGAAGTGCCAATGCCCATAAACAAGGAACTTCATATTTGGACATTCCATAAGACATTAGCTTGGGTGTCATCTATGTTATTAAACTTTTTTTTTTTTTTTAAGGTGGGAGCTCTGGTAGCATAGTGGCTAAGGCACTTGACTGCTAACCAGAAGGCTGGCGGTTCAAACCCACCAGCCACTCCTCGGAAGGAAGATGGGCAATCTACTTCCGTAGTGATACTGCCTTGGAAACCCAAGGAGGGGTTGCTCTGAGTCAGGTCTGACTCAACAGCACATAACAACAACAACAACTACTACAATTAAGGTGGGAGAAGCAGCAGTAGAATTCAACATGTCTGGATGTTCAACCAGCACTACGGGTATTTTTGTGTTTTGATTGTGGTCTTTGGTCAAACCAACTCATCCATTCTCCTGTTTTTCTGACTTGGAGAGTAACCCATGAAATTCATTTTTGTTAACTCCCCCCGAAAACACACACACACACACACACATGCATACACACACACAGACTATAAAGATGGATTTCTGAGTGATACAGAACAGAAAATCTTCCTATTTCTGTTCCTGAGTCAAAGAGAATTTTTAAAGCCTAACTCACTATTTTTTTGCAGAGGCCACTCAAGTAAGGACTTCCCTGTTTCTCTATGTTAGCTATGTCCTAGGGCTTGAAGGGCTTCAAAAGTTGGTTCTCAGAGCCAGGATGGCATTGTAGATAAGAACACAGACTTGCAGCAAGCTGGACTTGGCTTGAATGAGGGCTTTGCCATTTAGCCATGGGGGTCTCTTTATGCTTCAGTTTTCCCAGATGTAAAATGGGGTTGCTGTGGGGCTTCATGGAGTGAACAGGGCCTGACACATATTACTATATTCTCTTGCCTTCAGGGAGCTCTCCATTTAAATTAAGCCAGGTAGACCAGCAACTGTCCTAATTTTGAGGAAATGTTGAGGAGAACCCCCTTGCTTACCTGCCCCTGTGTTTAACAACCAGTGGAGATGGAACTCCTTGCTTAATTCCAACTTCAAAGCTCTTACTTGGCAGTTTAAGCCCATTTCCTCTTGCTATGACCTCAGCAGACAGCTGGTCACAAACTTTTGGAAAAGAGC
Source organism: Orycteropus afer afer (assembly GCF_000298275.1). Classification (NCBI taxonomy): domain Eukaryota; kingdom Metazoa; phylum Chordata; class Mammalia; order Tubulidentata; family Orycteropodidae; genus Orycteropus; species Orycteropus afer. The sequence goes on along the minus strand of NW_006922080.1, from coordinate 141,668 downwards.
CCTTATAAGTTTCTTCTCCTTCTGTTACAAATACCTCACACTCTGATTCCTGTCCTCATGACCTCCTCCTCATCATTCCTCTCTTGAGGCTTCTGGCATCCAGCTGGGGCCAGTGGGCAGACATTTCCCATGTAAGGGCAGGCTCAGTGGTCCTTCCTTTGATCCTCCCATGTGTCTCCCTTCCTCCCCTGTTTCCAGGCCACAGACCTGTCTGGTGAGCAGGACAGCTGTGTCATAGTGCTCTGGGTGGCGGTCGCTGGGCTGGTTGAAATGCCGTTGCCAGCTGCAGAAGTTGCGCAGGGTAAGCCCACCATTGTCAGACACCTCCGGGCCCCAGTTTTCATCTTCCACTATCAGAACTTTCACCACCATCAGGTTGATGGCATTCCTGATGCTGGGGTGCTTGTAGATACGAGCTGCCACAGACATCAGAGTCAGGACGTGGTTCTGTTGAGGAGGAGGGACAGGTAAGAGATGGATAAGATCTATGGCTCCTTGCTTGCCCACTGCCATCACTTCCTGTTAGGGGCAGTGGTCACGTGCATGCCAACCACTGTGCTGAGCACTTCATATGTAATACCTTGTGCAAGATTTACCCAAACTTCTAGACCTTGGCATTATGTCCCTTCATTTGACATATGAGAAAACTGAGGCTCAGTAATTTGCTAAAGATCACAAAGCAAGTAAGTGTAGGGCCTGAATTTGAACCCAGCTCCAAAGCTTGTGCATTAAACATCTAGACCTGTGCTGTCTCATACCATAGCCACTGACCATTGGGTGCTATTTCAGTCTAAATTAATTAAACTGAAATAAAATTGAAATTACTCAGTCACACCAGCCACGTGTCAAGTGTGTCAACAGCCATATATGGTTAGTGACTATCATAATGGACTGTGAAGATAGAACATTTCCATCAGCACAGGAAGTTCTGTTGGACTACAATGCTTTATGCCTTAACCTTGACACCAATTGTCTCCCTGCCAACAGACGCCAGTCCCTCCTTAGTTTCAGCCCAGAAGCAATTATCTGAGTGCTCAAGGTTAGTAGAATTTCCCTCTTAGAATCCAGCTGAATATTTTCCTGATGTCTGTTGAAGTAACTGCTAGTCTTCAGGATGAGGGAGCAGCTGGGAATTGTTAACTGTGTATGCTCTGCTCTGAAGCTCACTGCTATCAAAGCTATCCTGCACACTGGGTCTGCCCAGTTACTTTACATATGTTACTCACAATACTCTGTGAAGTTGGTGCTGTGGTCCCCATGCTATGAATGAGGAAGTGGAGGTTCACACAAGTGACATAACTTGTCTGTGGTCACAGAGGCCAAAGAGCAAGGATGCCTGCCCAGGTGTGTTTGCCTTGTAAGTCTATGCTTTTCCCACTACTTTTCCTAGTGCTTAGCCTTCTGGCTTCTGCCTGGATGCCCTGGGGCTTGAAAGAATCCATGGACCTAGTCAAACCCCAAGATAGTCCACGGATAATGCAAACTGTTAAGCACTCAGCTATGAACCTAAAGATTGGAGGTTCAAACCCACCTAGAGGTGCATCAGAAGAAAGGCCTGGCAGTCTAGTTCTGAAAAAGCAGCCACTGAAAACATTGTGGAGCATAGTTCTGACAACAAGGGGTTACTATGAGTCAGAACTGACTTGACAGCAGTTGGTTTTTTCTTTTTTTTTGTGATGAGACCCAGGTGCTGAGGCTCACAAATGCTTCCTGTTCTCTTGTTCACCCATACCCTCCTGCTGAGGTAGTCTAGATCACTGCTTGGCCTTGGTCCTATCTGCTTGGTCCTATGGCTGCCAACTGCTCCCATTCTGGATTTCAAGGTTTTGAGAAAAGTCCAGATTGGACTTCACTCTCCTACCTCAGGGACCTCTTGAGGTGGGCCTTCTTGGAATATTGTGCAAAGAGGAGACACAGAGGCAGAGCTGGGTAGTGCCTTCCCCCAGGGGTGTGGCCAGTTGAGCTACCACTTTCCTGCTTTGTCTCTCTGCCTCCTATTGTCCTTTTTTTCTTTCTTGTGTTCTGGAGGTGTGTGTGTGGGGCGTGGGGGTGGGGAAGAGGAAAGGAAGGAATGATAAGAGAGGGACATTCTATTGGGTTAGGCCATGTGTGGGAGTTCCAGACAATGCCCATTATTTGTGAATGGGAACTGTCTATTCACCTGACAGGCAAGAAGCCAGGTGTTTTGTTAGCCTTACAAACAGGGGCTAGCAGTTTACTTAGCATGTCAAGAACTCTAGCTATGTTCTAGCTGATGTACACATCTTATCAGCAAAGCTGAAACTTGGCATTTGCTCCTGGAGTTGGATTCCTGAGGGGAAAAAAAAGCAATCAGGTCATTATGCAACTGGGGGTGAGGGCTTAGGAATAGTAGCTGGCTGAAACCAATTCCTGGCCAAGTCTGCATTGCTTCCAAGAACAGAAAGAGGCTCCTGGGCTCTTGCCTTAGGAAGGGAGAGGGTCTGTTTGGCCTGGGGTCAACCTCTGGAATTTTTTCTGAGGCAACCTGCAACTGTCCTCACAAGATTTCTCCTATTTAGCCTCAGTTTCACAATCTGACAACAAGGCAAGGCAATGGCTTAGAAAGAGAGTGTGAAGACAAGAGATGCCAGCTGCTAAGCATGAGTCTAAGAAGGCTCAGCATGGGTACTGAAGACCTGAGATGAAAGAAAGTGCTGGGTTCTAAAGTAGGGAAGATCAGACAGAGACTCTCAGGCAACACACTTGAGTAAAAGGCAATGCAACTCCCTGTCCTGAGTGACAACCAAAGGGAAATGAGCAAAATTGCTGCATGAAGGAGAGGTAAGACACCAGGAGGAGTGTCTCAACAATGGCAATTTTAAGGCACTTAGATTTTCAGAGATGTTCCTGTCTTGTAGTTCAGGTAGTCGTCTCCAGAGGCTGTAGAACTGTCAGGCTCAGCTGGCTTGAGGACCATTTTGCTTCAAGGCAATGGGTAGGACTTGAGGACATGTTAAAGGCCATTATGGTTGCTGAAGGAGTCCCTGGGTGGTACAACTGATTAAGTACTTGGCTGCCAACTGAAAAGTTGGAGGGTTGAGTCCATCCTGACGTACCTCAGAAGAAAGACTTGGTGGTCTACTTCCCAAAGGTCACAGCCATGAAAATTTTATGAAACACAGTTCTACTCTGACACACAGGGAGTTGCCATGAGTCAGAACTCACACGATGGCATCTAGTTTTTTTTTTTTTGTCTTTGGTATGGCTGTTGACTATCTCAGAAGATAATTTGCATTGCAAGAGGACTGCCAGGACTGTGGTGCAGAGTTCCTTTTAAATTTTCAAACCTCGGTTCCCTTTTCCTCTACTACCCTCCTTTGTCTCTGGGAGCTTTGAAAGAATAGAAGCACTGCCATCTCCCACATCTTCGCCGCAGTGAGCTCTTTTGAGGCAGTAGCAGGAATGCCTAGTGTTTGCAGTGCATTTTATAGTTCACTAGAGGAAAGGAGCCACTGAACCTGGGTGGGATAGGTAGCTACACTTCTGTGAGCCACTGATCTGGGCCAAGCCCCTGGGCCAAAAGTGCAGGCCTGGCTTCCATTCATCATGGAAGCAGGCACAGAGCTGGTCAAGGAAAAGGTCAGATCACTTGCTCCACCATCTGGTATCTATTTATACCTCCCTGCTCATCACACAAGTGCAGGCTGCTGGCTAAAGACTGTGAGGCGACAATCTCTAAAATTCATGTCAGATTGGTGGGTGCCCAGTATCAGTCCAGCTAGGGGTGGTCAAGCAATCCTAATCTTGAATAACTTGGGAACCTCACATCCTTAATTCTCTTTAGGGAAAGGCACAGCATTTTTCAGGAGTTTCCTCCTCTGTTGGGGCCCCCAGGATCTGGAAAAGAGAAAAACACTACAGCCAGGTAGGCTGGGATATAACCTTCTTGGATTATTTGAGATACAAGCAAGGGGACTCTTCCCACAGAACTCTTGTGGTAGCCAGAGCCAACTATGGTAGGTATCTGGGGACATGGGACCTGGACCAAGCACATTCCCCACAGTACTTTCTCCTGCTACAACTTTTATCCATGATGCTTTGTTTGTTTTCTCTTTACACTGTAGGTCCCACCATTTTTCCTTGCAGTGCACCTGGGAGAGAGACAGGTAGGGAGAATGACAACATGGAAACTCTCTGACTTCAATAGCTAGTGCCATGACTTTTCCTTCTTGGAGTCTCTCTAGGGCCCAAGATAGTGCTGAGAGGAGGTGGGGCAGAAGCAGTGGAATAGGAGAGACGTGATGAGAGAAAAGTAGGAGACTGCAGGGGTATTATCCTTCACCCCTCCTCATTCTCAAAACAGCAAAGAGACATGTCACCTTACCAGAGAAGGGTTTTATGCAGAACCACAAGTAGTCAGCCTTAAACACCCTGAGTCAAAGCAAGCTCCAAAGGGAGGTATCTCTGCAATGCAGGGCTCTGAAGTTGAAATGATAGAGGCTAGCACTCTGATGGCACATGAGCACACTGGCTTGCACATTGACACATGGTTCTTGTTGTCGAAGGCAACTACAATAAAAGCGATGTTTTTTTTTTTTTTTTTCTTTTTTTTTTAAGCTCCTACCATGTGCAATGGCTAAAGTGCTTGGTTGCTAGCTGATAGGTTGTCAATCTGAACCCATCAGTGGCTCTGCTGAAGAAAAGACCTGGCAATCTGCTCCCATAAAAATTGTAGCCTAGGAAACCCTATGGGGCAGTTCTACTCTATCCTACAGGGTTGCTATGAATCAGAATGGACTTGATTGCACACAACTATGTGCCAGGACACCTGCTTCTGGGTGCTTTCTATATTTCATTACATCCTCAAGACCATGCCAGGTCTTTGGTATAACTGTTCCCACTTTGCTGATGAAGAAACAGAGATCCAGATAAATAGGCAACTTGCTCGAAGCCACTCAGTTATTTCTATGTCCCGCCAAAGTCTATGCTCTTAATCACCACACTGACTGTGACCTATCCGTGCTGCTGTAAGGAAAACAGCAGTAGAGCCACAGCAAAACCAAAACAAGCAAGCAAGCAAGCAAAAGTCATGCCTCTGGGGAAGAAAGGGAAGTGGTGATATTAAAATGTTTTCCTTGGGAAATACTTCACATCTTTGATCATTCTGATTACGGCAGACACAAGGAATGGGAAAGACTTATTCTTTGGCCAGTGGGCAGAACACAATTCACATGTGTATAATAACACTTGTCTTTCACCCATTAAGACTTCGGTAGCTATAGAGCTAATGAGGCATGCATCTGTTCTGGATAGGGTGACTACGTAATTTATCATTCAAACCAGGACACTTTTGAGAGTGAAAGAAGGTGCTATTAATAATAATGCCAGAACGGGCATAAACTGAGACTATGTTGGGCACACTAGGGTATATTTTAGTATTTGGGCTTGTGTGAAACATTTTCCCCAGAAGATACAGGCAAGGGGAGACTAAATGGCTGTAACTTGGCCTTTCCCTGAGATCACTCCCTAGTAGCCTGACATCTTGGGAATCTTCTGGTCCGAATTGGGGAAGATAAGTGCCACTCCTAGGATCTTTTCTGCTAGGAGGAAAATTCATAAGTTCAGCTTAGGGCTGAGCCAACAGTAGGACAGACTTCCTAGACTGAGCAGGAGGTTCAGCCCAGCCTGGCCTCATATCCTTCCTTCTCTAGTTTTATTCAGGGTTAAAATCAGCTGTGGCACCTCAGCGTCTTCTGAGGTAGTCCCCTTCTTTCCAAAAGCCCCTTTGTCTGAGCTCCTTAACTCTGAAACTAGATAAGAAGGTGGAAGGCAGCCCCCTTTTGTCAAGAAATTAAGTGAATTCATTTGTTCTGGTGTTCTGGAAGATGTCATTGACTTTTAGCAGTGATAATAGACTAAAGCATGGCTAATTCTTTCCCTAAGTCCTGAAGGTGGCTAGATGTCATTTGACTACTGGATTTAATGGCTCATTCCCAAAACAAAGGCAAGTGGCAGAGGGTAAACAGAGTCATAAAGCACAGACCTTCCTTATGATGAAGAGGCCATCACATACAACAACAAGACACTAAATTCAGAGTCCAGAAGGCTTGGGCTACAGACTCATTGTTGCCATTTACCAGCCATGTGACCTTGGGAAAGTCATGAAAACTCTGTGAGCCTTACTTTCTTTCCCAATGAGCCCTGCCTCCCTCACAGGTATTTCTACTAAAGCAATGAGATTATAAAATCACTCTGTAAATTGTACACACAAAGAGAGTGACTTCCTCACAGAATGGTGGGTCTTCAAGGAGACCAGCCCAACATGAGCAGCCTCACAGATGCTTAGAGTAAAATAGCTGACTTTACTCAGTTGTTTTACTTTAGAGATGAGGAAACCCAATCCATAAAGGGCTTGAAGTCCCTTTTCATCATCATATAGCAACCCCCCACCCCCGCCCCAGTGGCTAGTACACTATAAATGCCTTCCATTTGTGTGAATAAAGTCTCCAGGAGGCTCTTTAGAAAGTTACAGATAAAAGACTGTTTTGTATTTGGACATGGTGGATGTAGGTAGGACCGTGTATCAGCCACTTGAGGCACCAGAATTTGATTTTCATTCTTTCTGCTGAGCTCATGGACTAGTTTCAGGAAACCCAGGGAAGTGGGATACAAAGTTCAAGCCTATATTGTATTGTCTCCACAGGTGATGAGAACATCAGATTAGAGAGGCCACTGGGTGATCATAGGAACAACTGTGCCTAACCCTTCTCCCACCTCAACATGGTGACATGAGGAGTGGAGGTGGGTCACACCTAACAAAATCAAGATGCAAGTGGGTGTGGAGTAGCTGATCCAGCTGAGAGAGTTTTAGGACCTAAAACTTCTTTAGGGAGAAGTGCTGATGCCTGTTCTTGGTAAGTTCTCCCAATCCATGTTGGCTAGCTGAATGCAGAGGTGTCTGTGTGTGACTGTGAATGGGCCAGAAATGGGTACATGTGGAGGGGGCAGGGAACGGGGCAGTCATGAGCTAGGTGGTCAAGCTTTGGGCCACACAAGGATGGAAGTGCTCCTGGGCAGCTCTGCTACAGAGAAGCGTAGCTTCTTGGATGTAGCAAACCTGAGCCTTAAAGGCCAGGACAGCCTAATTGCTGCTTCATTGGACTGGGAATCCTGGAGCCCAGCCCCAAAGCATGTCTGCCTCTAGGCAGCTGTAATGTCTGCAGATGCCAAGTATGTCCTTGAGGCACATAATCAGTATCTCAAGTGTCTAGGTGATGAGTTGAAAGAGTGAGATGATGGGAAGGGTTTACCGAGGACATTTTGGCTCTAAAGACTGAAACACAATGACTTTCTGCCACTTCCCCCTTTTTCATTGGCTTTCCTATCATTAGTTTTTAGGCTTGTCAGAAACTGGTCTGTGTGTGGGAGAGGGACCCAGCATTTCAGTTCTTGGTTTGCATGAATGTACCTCGGCCTTTCCCGTGAGACCTCTAGGAAGCTGAGTCCTGCAGTCTTACATGAGATGGGAAAGCCCTCTCCTCACTCCTCTTCTGCCATCTTCCCAAGTATTTGTTTGAGGAAGGAGAAAGCAGGTGGTGGCAAGAAAAACAAATACTAAATCAATATAGACCTAAAGCTTATGGGGCAGGTTGCCTAATGTCTCAGAGCTGCCTTGAAGCTCTTGTAGTGCCCTGGGAGAAGGGAATAGCATGGACGTATGCCTGTTGAAGGAGCTCTGGTAGCCTAGTGCCTAAGGCATTTGACTGCTAACCAGAAGGCTGGTGGTTCAAATCCACCAGCCACTCAGAACGAAGATTGGACAATCTACTTCCGTAGTGATACTGCCTAGGAAACTCAAGGAGGGGTTGCTATCAGCTGGATCCAAATCTGCACCAGTGAGTTTGGTTTTAGTTTCTTTATAGCTGCTGAGGTTAAAACAACCTGTGCAGAGAAGTAGTCAGAGAGACCTCTTATGCCCAAGAGTTTCCTATTCCTTTCCATCGAAAGTGCATCTCTCAGTGACTACTGCGTGGGAAAGATGGAGTGATAAACAGATGCACAGACTGCCTCTTTGTCCAGACTATCCAGCATAGGTGATGCTGAGTCCCCAGCCAGGGATGCCATCATTGACAAAGTGCTACCTGCACTGCAGTGGCTGCCTGGATCCCTATTCCAGAGAACTATGTTCCTCTGGGCAGATCAGTTCTTTTCTACCTGGCGTATCTCAGGTTCTCTGCTCCCCATGAGAAGGAAAACCTTACACTTCACTGGGGTCCTTGGGAGAGGTAATGGGGCTTAGGGTGACACAGATACCTCCTGCTGAGTCTACCCCATCCTCGAATCCAGTTAGAATTGTTGTTCTGCCCTAGCTCTGTAGAAAGCTGGGATTCAGCCAAGAACAGCTGGGATGGATCAAGTACAGTGCTGGCTCTATCAGAAACATTCACTGAAAGAGTTAACTTCCTCTCCTTCTTCCCCCTTTTCCACTGAAGCTTCAGTTTCCAGGGCTGAGCCCCCAGGCAGAAGTTCTACTTCCCTCCCTTCTTCTGTTGGATGCTCGCAAAGCTGTGGTCTGCCAGGGCTGTGGGCCAGGTTGGCAAGATAGCCCATGCCCCTTGATCAGAACCAGATGGGTGCACAGAAGGTTGAGCAGTCCCCTTCCAGGTTCAAACCCCTCCAAACAATGTCTTTTACTGATGGCCACCTCAGTGCAGCTCCTAAAGGGAATGAAACAGCCACATCTTTTCATCCCAGCTCCCTTCCCTTTGGGGATGTGGAGACAAGAGAGGGCTGAGGAAAGGGGAGCAATGTTGATACTTCTTCCAAAAGGTCTATTTTAAAATTCTGTTGGGAGAGACAGGTGCCTCTGGTGCTTTCAAACCGCCATTCAGCTCAGTCTGCTGAGTGCTACCAGGGATTTAAAATGCAGGGGTCAGAGAGGGAAGCAGAGAGGATGCACCATAACATTCATTCTACATTGGAAGGGGCATTGGGGATGGGCGAGATAGGTCAGGTATAGAGTCAGGGCGCTTTCTTAGAAAGGAGGGAACCTGTTTGGGATTAGCTTGGGAGGGTCAGGAAAGTGAAGGTCCCCCCCCCCCCCCGAGAGAATGAGAAGGGACGAATTTGAAGACTCCGGGAGACGTCTAGGGACCTCAAGGCGAAGTGACTGGGAAAGGCTCTAGGAGTCTTACCTGCAGATCGGCCCCATAGAAGGCAGCCATGGACGCATCAGCCACCAGCAATGTCTCCACGAAGCGAGCCTCTGACACAAACCGCTTGGTCCTACTGGTGGCCCCCAGAGAGAGTGAGAGCTCGCTGGCGCCGTCTGCCTCTTCTTCTGCCCCCTCTTCCTCCTCTTCCTTCTCAGGCTCATAGTCTTCGTTCTCCGTCCTCAACCCCTCTCCCCACTCCACCTCCCTCTCGGGGGCCCGAGGGCGGGGGCGGACGTCTGCGGAGATGGGCCCCCAGCGCTGCAGGCGGTGCGGCTGGCTGAGCGAGCGCCCAGTGCCCTGCGGCTGAATGGTGAACTCCTCGCCCGCCAGTATGAAGGAGCCGCTCAGGCCGCGGCACAAGCTGACTGCCGCCAGCGACCCGGGCTCGCCGTCCACGGTGCCTGAGAAGAAGCAGTCGCGCAGCCTCTCCTCGCCTCCGGCTGGCCCTCCGGACGCCCCGAGGTGCTGGATCTTGAAGCCTGGCGCGAGAAAGCTTGCATCTGGTGTCAAGCGCAGCACGAAGCCCCTGCCAAAGGCCGACAGGTGGAGCGCCAGCTTGCCCTCGTCTCCCGGCCACCGCGTGGGCACCACCAGCTCAGCTGCCGGCGTCCCGGGGCGGCGCGGGATTGGAGCGCCGCAGGCCAGGGGCGACAGCAGTAGCAACAGCAGCCTCACCCATAGGGGCGGCACCAAGCCCGATGCGGCGGGCGCGGGGGGCATGGGGACTTCGGGGTGGCGTGGGGCGCAGAGAAGATTCTCCGGCGATCTGCAGGTGCTGGCGGCTGGGAGCGCGCACTCAGCGCTCTCCAGGAAAAGCAACATCAATAAAACGCACTGTCTTGCTTGGACCGCGGGGCTCGGCAACACTGCACGCCACGGCGTTGGCGGCTCCCCACGGTGGCCCCTCGGCAGCCGGGCCCAGCCTCTTCCCGCCGAGAGCTGGGTGCTGAGCGCGAGCAGCTGCTCCCGGGCCGCGTGCGTCTCCTCCGCCCCTTCACCGCTGGCCGCCTCTCGCCTCCTCCCCAGCCCGGGAAGCGCCGAGTGGGCTGCTGAGCCCTCCGTATTTATACTTCCTTCCCGGCTTTGACATAAGAGGTTTATTTTTGATCTCTCACTATTCCCGTTTCCCCTCCCCTGGGATCAGACAGAAACTGAAAAGAGGGAGCAAGAGAGGAGGAAAAAAATTTTGGACGAAATGTAAAACCATTCAGGAGTTAGCGAGACCCGCGGGCTCCCCCGCCATCCCTCTCAACCCCCCTCCCGCCCTTTAAGTGTCAACTCTTAAGTTTTTCCCCTTTCCTTTACGCGATCCCACGTTAACCCTTGCAATTCTGGGCTGACCTTAGGCAGAGTCCTGGGGAAGACCCTAGCCACTCCCTCCTTAGCACACATCCACCAAAGAGGTTTCCGCACTGGTCTCCGCGGCAGTGTTTGCCTCCTGCAGAGATACTTTTGTGTCAGAAGAGAGATTGGGATTGGTGTGTGTGTGTGTAGGGGGGTGGGTGGGGAGCGTGGATCCAGAGCTTTTAATTGTAAAGCCAAAGGGAAGGAAGGTGGGTAAGGTCAGAAACGTGCTCTCCACTGAAAAAAATTACTGCACAGCCTTCCTTATTTTCAAACCACCAATTAACACTACGAATACTCTGTTAATTCCTTGTCCTGAGGGCTTGTAGGGCAGTGGGGAAACTGGAACCTGAGGACAGGGACCAACACAGTGGTAAGCACCAGTCACTAGCAGTGAAGTTGGCTGGAAAGTGGCAAAGTAAGTACTTCAGAGGCAAAGTAAGTACTTCTTTAGAAGAGAAGTAGATCTCCAAGAACTGCGTGGCTCAATCACTGAAGACTTTTCTAAATTCTGTTCAGTTGTCTGAGGGCCTCGGGAAAAGTGGCAAGATCCTTTTCACTGCATTGACCACAGCTCCAGGAAGAAATGTACCACATCCTCATTTCCCCATGAAAGGTGAATGAGATGGTACTGGAACTCTGGAACAGAGGGATGGCATGATCTACAGTCTTCTCTCTCAAGACCACAAAGCTCAAGTCATTCACCCCTATACCTAGTCCTAATGGCACAGACCAGGATTGTGTTAAGGGTCCTGTTCTCCAAGTATAAGCTATAGTGTCACCCCTCTCTACCCTTTCTCTGGGGGAGATCCATTGGAATTATCACTTAGGAAGGACAGGATCAGGACCTTTAAGTGCCTGGCACCTCACTGATCCCTGAGTACCCAGTTTATCTCCACAGGGACACTGACCATTGGTGGAATCTCTGCTTCTTTTAGTCTATCCAACTTCTTTCCACAGCAAGTGAGGCTCAGCATGCAAACCAGACTCTCAGGGGTTGTTATTTCCAAAGGGGACACTAACACAACAGCAGAGGTAATTTTGCTAATACCAAATAGAGAAGAAGCCACCAAACCAAAAACCAAACCAAACTCATTGTGACCCTTCCTTGGGTTTCTGAGGTGGTATCTCTGCCCAGTCTTCCTTCTGAGGAGTGGCTGGTGGGTTTGAACCTCCGGGCTTCTGATTAGCAGTCAAATGCCTTAGGGATTATGCCACCACCAGAGCTCCCTACCAATTCCCTTCAAGTGTCCCTTCTTTCTGCTTTCTCAGAAACGTTGAATTAGATGAAAAGATGACCTTCCCAACCTAGCACATTGCAGATTCTCCTTTCCTAGAAAAGTTATAGGATAGATGACTTGACTCTAAGATGTTTTGGGAAAAAATACTTCTGGAATCAGAGGAATGGCGGTAGGGGGTGTGGGTGTGGGAAACCTTTTCAACCCTTATCCTAAAAGGAGCAAACCACTCCATCTGAGAACAACAGTGTAATAGCCCTGGGACAGTGTGGCCTAGGCAGGCAGTAAGTAATCCTATTTTCCTCCAAAAGAAAAAACAAACAAAAAAACACAAACTCACTGCCTTTGAGTCAGTTCCAACTCATAGTAATCCCTCCTTGGGTTTTCAAGGCAGTATCTCTACAGAAGTAGATTGCCCACTCTTCCTTCCAAGGAGTGGCTGGTGGGTTTGAACCACTAGCTTTCTGGTTAGCAGTCAAATGCCTTAGACTCTATGCCACCAGAGCTCCTTATTTTCCCCCAGGGCTATTGTAATATTTCACTCATTGGTCTTTGCCTCCCCAAACTCCTAATTTGCCATTTGCTAGAGTAAATCTGATTTTCAAGAGCAATTACATCCTGTAGATTTTCTTTCCTTTGCAAGCATCAGAGAGGAGTGCGATTGAGACAGTCTTTCCAGCTTCTCTTTCTCTCCTCCTAAATGTATAGTGATGGCCAGAAGTGGGAGACCTAACCAGATCAGCGAGGGTCTTGAATATCCTAGGAGCCCTCTTATCCAGTTGGGAAGGCACCAGTCTCTGGGAATTTCTTTTTCAAATGGAATAAAATGCTCCCAAGGACAGTTCTTTGGAAGTTCTCTTTGGAGAGAGAAGTTAGTTAATGCACCCTGGACCTTATCCAGCCTCACTTCAACAACCACACTAACAAATGCTGGCTGGCTCACTGCCCCCTTTGCCCTCCCTCCTTGGATTCACTCCTTCTGAGGATATGTGCGTTGCTGGTAACTTCCTAGGAGCTCTGGTGGCATAGTGCCTAAGGCATCTGACTGCTAAACAGAAGGTTGGCGGTTCAAACTCACCAGCCACTCCTCGGAAGGAAGGGTGGGCAATCTACTTCCTTAGTGATACCGCCTCGGAAACCCAAGGAGGGCCAACTGTAAGTCGGATCTGACTCGGTGGCAGTGCGTTTTGGTAACTTCCTGGGTGGCACCAATCACTTCTAGTGCAACCACAAGGTGTCAGGCTTGTCTTAATTACACTAAAGCTAGAGCCCTTGAAACTAGTTTGTAAAGTCCTTACAGAATTGGCAGAAAACAGTACAATAAAGCCAACAACTTACTGAGAAAATTCCCAAAGGACATGTTGATGGTTCTGGATTTCCTACATTACCACCTTCTTTCCCCATACAGTCAGCCCTCCATATTCTTGGGTTCCCTATCTGAGGATTCAGTCAACTTGGGGGTGGTGGTGATGGGGAACCAATTAAGTGGTCAAAACAATCCCTCAAAGGTTAAGAGGAAGCTTAAAGTGTTATTTACATAGCACTTACATTATACTAGGTATTATAAGTAATCTAGAGATGCTTAAAATATACAGGAGAATGGGTGTAGGTTATATGCAAACACCATGCCATAGGAGCTCTGGTAGCATAGTGGCTAAGGCACTTGACTGCTAACCAGAAGGCTGGTGGTTCAAACCCACCAGCCACTCCTCGGAAGGAAGGTTGGGCATTCCTACTTCCGTAGTGATACTGTCTCGGAAACCCAAGGAGGGGTCACTATGAGTCGGGGCCAACTCGACGGCAAATAACAACAACAACATGCATTTAATATAAGGGACTTGAGCATCTGGGAATTTTGTTATCTGTGGGATGTTGAACTGATTCTTACCCCCAAGACTGTAATTACAGCAGGAGTTGGTTGACTGTGGCCTACAGGCTAAATCCTGCTTACTGCCTGTTTTTGTACAGTCCACTAAGCTAAGAATGGTTTTACATTTTTTAAATGGTTGAAAATAGTAGAAATAATAAATAATATTTCATAACACTTAAAAATGGAATGAAATTCAAATTTCAGTGTTCATAAAGATTTATTGGAATGCAGTAACAGGCATTCATTTTCATATTGGCTACTTTGCACTACAAGGGTAATGTTGAGAAGTCTAAAATATTTACTACCTGGCCCATTACAGAAAAAGTTTTCTGACTCCACTCCTGAATTAATTTGGATTCTGTATTAATTTGGATCTTCAAATTTGGAATATAGGCTTTTAGACTTAGGGTATATAATTTTTATGTGATAAGAAGCTCAAAATAACTTCTCATTCTGAATATAAGGGAAATTATACCAGAATTAAAATCAAGACATTCATTTTGTCTTTAATTCTTTATCTAGCAATTAATTCATATTTAATTAGTCCTTGAATAAATTAAGGGCTTGTATGTTTGTGGTGTCTTATATTGCAGGCATATTGTAAATTTTAACTAACTTATACTATTGTTGTTGTGTGCTGTGAAGTCAGACCCCATTCATAGTGACCCCTCCTTGGGCTGCCGAGGCAGTATCACTACGGAAGTAGATTGCCCAACCTTCCTTCTGAGGAGTGGCTGGTGGGTTTGAACCGCCAGCCTTCTGGTTAGCAGTCAAGTGCCTTAGGCTCTATGCTACCAGAGCTCCCCTTATACTATTAGTTACTGGTTATTCCTTAATTTACTAGAGTATATATTATAAATTTCTAGCATATACTATGCTCTCATATTCACTAGGATTTTAGACTCTTTAAGATTAGAAGGGAGTTCTGGCAACGTAGTGCCTAAGGCATTTGACTGGTTACCAGAAGGCTGGAGGTTCAAACCCACCAGCCACTCCTCAGAAGGAAGGTTGGGCAATTTTCTTCTGTAGTGATACTGCCTTGGAAACCCAAGGAGGGGTTGCTATGAGTTGGATCTGACTCGATGGCAGTGAGTTGTTTTTTTTTTTTGGTTAAGATTAGAAGATTGTTTTGACTTTGTCCCTTCTAAGGCTTAATAAAAGTGTCTCTAATGGGGGTGGGGAGAAAGAAAGAAAAGAGACATTAGTCCATCCAATCCACTCCCACTTACATTTTGCAGAGAAGAAACAAAAATGTAGATGTTTCAATGACTTGCCCCAAATCACATAATTAGTGATGGGTGTTTTTCTATAATATTATGCTACGGGCAATCCTACTTCCGTAGTGATACTGCCTCGGAAACCCAAGGAGGGGTCGCTATGAGTCGGGGCCGACTCGACGGCAAACAACAACAACAACAACAACCCCTTACATGAAGATAAAGAAACTGTACTGCTTTAACATTGTAGTTACAGTTAATACATTTTTATTAATATTGAGTGCTTACTACAGGCCATGCATTGTTCCAAGTGCTCATTTTCATTTAATCCTCAATAATAATACTTTCCATCTTTTGGTCCTTGTTGTGGGATAGGCCCTATGTTGAACAGCTCATGAACACTATCTCCTTAATTATGACAACCCTCTGAAAACATTTCTTTACAGATGAGGAAATCACTTTAGAGAGGTTAGGTAACATGCTTAGGGTTACCAAGTTAATGAGTGGTGGAGACAGGATTCTTAAGGAAAGTCAAATTAATGAACATGCCAATTAAATATAATACTTTTCTGATATGAATGTCACACACTGAATTAGTTTTCCTTTGAATAGAACCAAGGATTAAATCATTGCATTACAGAGCTGGAAGGGACCCTAGGAATTCATGTAAGCCAGTCTCCTTTTTTAAGGACACTGATCCTTCCACAAGGAGCTCTGGTGGCACAGTGGTTAAGGTGTTCAGCTGCGAACTAAAAGCTTTTCTTAGTCCTAAATATTCCATCTTTTGAAATCTTTGGGACTTCCTCTAGTATTTGGGAAACCATTAATTCATTTTCTTGAGCCAACTTTAATTCCCTAACTCTTGTAAAGTGCTAGCTAATCTGATTACTTTTCCTATTTCATCTGAATGGTCCGGTGCTCACACAGTCTTAATTGGCATACTACCAGTCCTGTCATCTATAATACTGATTTGTTGTTAATTTTCACTGAGTTAATGACTCATAATGACCCCAGGTACAAGAGAACAAAAATGTTGCCAGTCCTTTGCCATCTTTATGATCGTTGGTATGCTTGAGTCCTGTTTATTTTGAGTGCTTTCTAACATAGGCTCATCTTCCCTCACTATATTGGACAATATTCTGTTGTGATCCATAAGGCTCATTGGCTAATTCTCAGAAGTAGTTTGCCAGGTCTTTTCTTTGTTCGGAAGCTCTGTTGAAACTTGTCTACTATGGGTAACCCTGCTGGTAATTGACTTATTGGTGACATAGCTTTCAGTATCACAGCAATGCAAAAGGCACCATGGTACAACAAACTGACAGATGAGTGGATATTAATCTAATACAACCTTTATTGCAATATTGTCATCGACTTTCTTGCTAAAGATATTTTTATACATTGACAAACAAAACAACAAACTTCTATGTTCCCGACATTTGTATTTTCAGTGACTAACTGCCAAGTGTTGGGCTTAGTGTTGGGCACCCACACTTGAATAAGAGATGATTCCTGCTTTCTCATGGTGTGGTCTAATGGGGGAGTATATGGGCAAAACAGATGGATAAGGTGGTCCAGGGTTCCGTGTGGAATGCATTGGTGATCATTACTATCACAGACTAGAAATAATTGAAGATTTTTAAGTGTAACACAGGTTATACTTGTTGGATCAAATTATGATCAGTAGGTGTCACTATTGGGACTTGGGATTTACTCTCTTTCTGCAACCCTATTCTCCCCACCCCCCCACCAGCCAGCCAATATTTTCAGAACATCTTTCTCAAAAGTTAGATATTTCTACTATCAGGTCGTGCAAGTCTGAGACAGCTGTACTTCAAAACCAGACAAATAAAAAAACTAAGTGTTCACTCTGTTTCTTATATAGAGGTTGAAGGAGGTGGCCCTGTGCCCTTGTCTCATTTACTATACCTTGTGCTTCTCTCTTTCCCACAGTCCTTTGTTTACCTCAAGTTCTGGTGTTTATCAGACCAATTTCTCTCAATTCAAATGATCAGGCAGTCTAGGATAGCTGGCCAACCTGAGATGTGTTCAGGACCTGGGACCACCTTCATAATGAAGATAGCTTGGCTGTCACCCCCCTCCTCCTCTGGTTAATTATTAATGCATGAAATACATTTTTCCCAAATCTTCACTGTTACTGTTGATTCTAACTACCACATAAGTCTTGTCACATTTACTTTTTTTTTTTTTTTTAATTTATTGTGGTTTCAGTGAAAGTTTACAGAACAAATTAGTTTTCCATTCAACAATTTATACATATTTTGTTTCATTACATTAGTTATAATTCCCTCAGTGTAACAGAACTCTCCCCACTTCATCCCTGGGTTCCCTGTATCCATTACTTCTTCTGTACAATCCCTTTCTCCCTTGTCAAGAGCTCTGGTGGGGCAGTGGTGAAGGCATTTGGCTGCTAACTAAAAGGTCAGTGGTTTGAACCCATGAGCTGCTCTGTGAAAGAAAGATGAGGCAGTCTGCTTCTGTAAAGCTTTACAGCCTTGGGAATTCTCTGTTCTATAGGGTCACTATGAGTTGGAATTGACTGGATGGCAGTGAGTTCTTGCTTTTTGAGCTTTGTTTTGGTGAAAATATTGCTCTTCTCGTCTCATATGTTTGACTGCGCTCAAGTGTACATTCCTCAAATTTACTTTTTATAGCTGCTACAAGAGGAGAGAGAACTGCTACAAGTCAGCTGCAGGGATCCAGGTGAGGAGAGGAACTCAGGCATGCCTAAAGCAGCAGTGCGGGAGAGCAGGAAAAAGGAGATTAAAAGCCAGGAACCTGGACAGAGGAGCAGTCAGCCACAGGGATCCAGGTGAGGAGAGGGAAATCAGGCAGGCCCAAAGCAGCAGGGTAGGAGAGCGGGAGAAAGGGGATTAAAAGACCTAGGAATCTGGACAGAGGAGGAGTCAGCCACAGGGAGCCAGGTAAAGGTGGTAGGAGAGGTTTCCATCAGGGAGACAAACTTGTCTGTCAGTTTGTCCTACTGTGGTGCCGTGTTGATGTGAGTTTTGAGGCTGAGCCACTGGTGTTTCAAACCCAGCGGGATGCACATTGTGCCCAGGTATCAGCCCAGCTTACAGACTGAGACAGACTAGGAAGAAGGAGGAGGCCATACACTGCTCAAAGAATTGGTCAGGGAAAACCTTATGAATAGCAGAGAAACACTGCTTGATACATTACCATGCAACTTTATGAATAGTCCCATTAGGTCAGAAGGCTCTCAAAATAGGACAGGGAAAGAGCTGCGTCATCTGAGTAAACCAACCTTACTCATATGGATAAGGTAAAGCTTTTGAGACCTCCATTAGCTGACATGGCACCACTCAAATTGAAGAGAAATAGCTGCAGACACCCATTAATCATTGGAACATGGAATGTACAAAGTATGAATCTAGGAAAATTGGAAGTTGTCAAAAAGG
>NW_006922080.1:111375-120877 GCF_000298275.1 Orycteropus afer afer | reverse complement strand
CCATGGACTGCTAAAAGAACTAACAGATCTGTCCTGGAGGAAGTGCAGCCAGAATGCTCCTTGGAAGTGAGAATGGCCAGACTTCGTCTAACCTATTTTGGTCATGTTGTCAGAAGGGACCATTCCTTGGAGAAGGATGTTATGCTTGGTAAGGTGGAGGGTTGATGAAAGAGGGGGAAGCCTTCAAAGAGATGGATTGACACGGTGGCTGCGATGATGGGCTCAAGTATAGCAGGGATCTTGGAGCTGGCGCGGGATCAGGCAGTGTTTCCTTCTGCTGTGCATGGCGTTGCTATGAGTTGGAAATGACTCGAGGGCACCTAACAACAACAAGAAGAAGAGAGTTTAAAACATTCTAAATAATTAACCACTGCTAATAATATATATTTTTTCTTATTGCACCAACTCTCAAAGCTGCACCATTTCTCCTTCTCATTTTAGAAAGAAAGAAGGGAAGGAAGGAGGAAAGGAGCTGGGATCTTCATAAAGGAGGGCAATTTCCCAGAGCAGATGAGTTGCTTATTCAAGGTTATCAAACAATTTAGACCCCAAATTAAGAATAGCACTAAAGAAAGCGCTGCCTTTTGGACTCAAAGTATGATGATTATTTATATATACATACGCATGTGAAGTATCCAGTTCTCATAAATGTGCTCACAATGAATAATAATGTGAAGTGCTAAGAAGAGCACATCCAATTAGAAACCAGTTGCCCTTAAGTCAACTCCAACTCATGGTAAATGCATGTATGTAAGAGTAGAACTGTGTGCCATAAAATTTTTAAAACAGTATTTTGTTGAGTTCTTGGTAAAAGTTTACACAGTAAATTAGGTTCCCGTTTGATAATTTCTATACAGATATTTCAGTAACATTAGTTATTTTTTTCAGTGTGTCAGTATTCTCTTTAAATGTTTTCTGGTTGTTCCATTTCTGGTACACTAGTTTCCCTGCCACCTTATCTTCTCATCTTTGTTTTAGAGTAAATGTTGACCTTTTAGTCTCATATAGATGTTATTTTAGTACAGCACTGTACTTATGGGTAATTATTTTGTGTGGTGACTGTGACTGTTTTTTGCTCACAGATGACTGATTGCAGGGAATAGTTCTGGTTCAAGGTTTAAAATATATTTCAGAGTGATAGATGCAGGGAATCCTCTGGTATCAACTGGTCAAGTTAGTTTGGCCTTTTCTAAAAGTTTGAATTTTGTTCTACATTTTTCTCCCATTCTGTCTATTGTGATCCTAGTCAGAATGTTGGTAGTAGCAGCTGGGCTCCATCTAGTTCTAGCCTTGTAGACTTGTTTCTTCTCTGAGACTTTGGTTTTCTTCCTACTGTTTTGCTCCTGACAAGTAGAGACTAATAGTTGGATTTTAGATGGCTTCTTGCAAGCTTTTATGACCCCCAAATGCTACTCACTTCACATGAACTTTGTGTACTGTATTATGCCAGTTGACTGAGTTGTCCCATGAGACTAAGGTCCTAATACTTCAAACCTAGTAAACCAATCTTGCAAGGTGTTTGATTATGTCTCAGGAGCATCTGCAGTTTGGTCTTCTGTGAATATATATGCCTCCACACATATATTTATACTTATATGTACATATAGATATTTCTTAGTTTTATTTTTTTATTGTGATTTGGGTGAAAGTTTACAGAGCAAATTCACTTTTCCATATACTTTCCATACAGCAGTTCACATACACTTTGTCTCATGACATTGACTACAATTTATCACAATGCAGCAGTTCCCCTTCCACTTCCTTTCCATAGTTACCTCTTCCCTGTGTCCTTCCCTCCATGCACTCCTGCCCCCTGAGTTATGTCCCTATGTATACACAGCCCTTCTACTCTCCCATGATTGTTCTCTCCAAGGAGTGTATCTACCTAGTGTAAATGTTCACTTCATATGCCTGTCTTTTGTTTGGCAGGAAGCCACAGGTGTGGGTTCAATTCCAGACCTGAAGGGCAGCTAGGGGCCATAGTCTCGGTGGTTCCATCAGGCTCTATCAGACTAGCAAACCTGGTCCCTCCTTTTTTCCCCCCAAATGATTTTGAGTTTTGTTCCACATTGTTCTCCCTCTCTGTCCAGGATCTCCTAGGTAGATCCCCGTCTGAGTGGTTGACAGTGATAGCCGGGCACCATCTAGTTCTCATAGTCATATAGGCTGAGGTGTACCAGTTGTTTGGACTAATTGTTTCCACGAATCTTTGGTTTTCTTTATTCTTCTTTGCTCTGGACAAGGAGAGACCCATAGTTGCATTTAGATGACAGCTTTCAAGCTTTTAAGATCTCAGTCGCTACTTGCCAAAGTAGGATGTGGAACAATGTTTTGGGTAGTACATTATGCCAATGGAGCTTGATGTTCCCTGAGACTATGGTCTCGAGCCCACACATCCAACTACTTGCTCCATCTGGGTTAGTTAGCTGTGTCCAAGAAGTGATTACAACCTTGTCCCTTATCAGCTCTTCTATACACCTGGGAATTCTTACAGAACATAGCGATACACTTGTAGAAACATTGTCTGCCAACCCTATACGTGGTCTTGGGCATGCTCCCTCCTGCATAAACATACCTAATAATTCAGCCTGTCAATCCATCTATCCACTCATATAACCATGTTTGCCTTCACTGACAATGCAGTACTGGATGTGCAAAAGGGTTCATCTTTGTTGTCTGTACCTCCCACATACCTCTCTGTGTCTTCCTCTTCCTCAGTGCCACTCTGCTGATCACTCACATTTGGTACATACAGATATTTATATCTGTGGACACATATATGATATGACACTTGTACCTACTCACATGCCTCTATGCCAATACAGCATATGATACATATGTGACCATATATTAATTTTTTGGTCATTGTTGGTGTTGTTGTTCTCTTATAGATAATAGATTCTTTGGTATAAGCATCCTTTTCTCTTGAGTACTTCTCAGCTTCATCATTTACTTTGGTTGAGCTGTGCTCACTACACCAGCATTTGGTTTCTCTTTTTCCATCATCCAAAATAGTGAGTATCGATGATTTAGAGCGGAATTCCCCCTCTGCCCCATGGTAACCACCCTCTGCCTCCCTGGTAACCACCAATGAACACTGATCTCTGTATATCTATCTATCTATCTATTCTTATCTTGTAATAGAGGAATCATACAATATTTATCCTTATGTGATTGACTTATTTCACTTAGCATTATGTGCTCCAGGTCCATCCATGTTATAATATGTTTTGGAGATTCATCATAGTTCTTTATGGTAGTGTAGTATTCCATTGTAGGTATGTACCACATTTTGCTTATTCATTCATCTGTTAATGGGTACTTAGGTGTTTTCATTTTTTTTTTTTTTTTTGCTATTGTGAGGGGTTGCTATGAGTCGGGCCGACTCGACGGCAGACAACAACAACAATAACAACATTGTGAATAATTTCATAGGGTTTTCACTGGTTGATTTACTCAAAGAAGATCACCAGGCCTTTCTTCTGAGGTGCCTCTAGTGGACTTAAACCTCCAACTTTTTGGTTAGCAGTTGAGCTTGTTAACTGTTTGCACCACCCAAGGACACCACCTGGTATGTAGCACTATGTAAATGTTAGTTGTTTCCTATCATCATCATCATCATCATCATGAACTGTTGTAAAGTAACTGGAGTTTTTCTTGGTACCTCTCCCATCATCCTCATGGCTTCCTTCTTTCTTTCTTTCTTTTCTTCATAGCTGTCCAGGGCTCTTAGGCACCTGTCCTTCTGCTCTTGTGGGCAGAAGGTGATCCATTAAATTATTAACTTTGTTTAGTGTTTATAGCAAAACTCACTAGGATTACTTAATTTTTAAGAGACCTGAGGAAGGGGAACTAAAACAAATAAAATACCTAATGATAGAATTTCAGATTCTATGGCTCTAACATCAGGGGATATCTGGGCCTGTAAATAATACCTGTGCTACCTATTCCTGATACTCAAAGATTGGCTATGCTCACAGTTCCATGGAGTTTTGCAAAGGTGGAGTTTTCTTTCATTGGAAGTGTTCAAGCGACGATGGTGCACCTGCAGGGATATTTGAAGGGAAATCTTGGATTGGCAAGATTTTTTTCTATCATAAAATGTTAAAGCATTCTTTTGATTACGGATAAGAAACCCAGTGTTTTAGTTTCTTGTTTTCAGACATCTAGGCCTGGTGCAAAGTGTGCAGCAGTCCACTTATCCTACTTCCTGAAGTTACAGGAGTTCGTTTCTGTTTTTGGAACATTCTTTCCTACAGTCCCTTGAGTCTCATCATGCTTGTTGGCATTAGAGGGTTTTCAAAAGTGGCATAGAAATTGGAAGGGGCTGAAATCTTAAAGATCTCTTTCTCCAACTTCTTTGTTGTTGTTGTTAATGTACCGTCGAGCTGGCCCCAACTCATGGCGACCCCTCCTTGGGTTTCCAAGGCAGTATCACTACGGAAGTAGATTGCCCCATCTTCCTTCCGAGGAGTGGCTTTACAGATGGGGAAATTGAGACCTAGCAATGTTGACATTTGCCCAGAGCTGCACAGCTGGTTAGTAGCAGATTGAGGACTAAACCTTGGATTTTCAGCTCAGTCTTCTCTCCATGCCACATTAAACTCCACTTCATCATATAGAGTAGAATCTGAGGTTCAGAGAGTTTGAATAACAATGGCCAAGGTCACAGAGCTGTCTGATGGCAGCACTGCCAGTAGAATCTGGGTCCATGGAGTACAGTGGGACTTGGTGCTATAATTTAGCATCTTACCTAACCCAACTGACCACGTTATTTTCATTCAGACTACTTCTTTTTTGTTTGTTTTTCTTTCTTCAGTAAAAGAACCTTCTATTATGGGAGAATTTCAAGTATTTAGAATTCAGGCATATTTAGTGACTTACTAAGGAGTGCTTCACCCCGTGTGAAACTATCTAAGGATGTAAAATTGTCTTTACAATGTCTTAAAAATTATGGAGAAATAGGAAAGGGTCCGGAATTTAGGAAGAAAGTGGGATTTGGAGCAATCATGTGGCAAGGGAGGAAAGGGATTAGGATTGAGATGGGCTGGTACACTTGCATGGAAAAGTATTTTTAATTAATTTATTTTTCTTCCATATCTTACCTCTTGTGTATACACTTGCACATGCACACACACATACACACACACATTTTTTTTTTCTCTCTCTCTCTCTTTTTGTTTGTTTGAGGTGGTGGTGGGACAAGAGGTAACCTTTCCATTTCTCTTTCTTATTTTTTTCTCTTGCTACCATCCCTGTATCTCCCACCCTCCACCTTCTCCTTGGATTTTACTCAATTTTCTCCTATTTCTGAATTTTCTTCTCTCCTCTTGCCCTTTTTCAGTTCCCTGTTCTCTGTTTTTTCACTTTAAGTGAATAGTTAAGTAAGATGGTGCAGCCTTGAGCAGTGTTTCTTTCTGATGTACATAGGGTCACTATGAGTCAGATCAGACTTGTTGGCATCTAACAACAACTATATGCTAGAAGTGGTCCTAGGCACAAAGGACAAAGAAATGCAAAAGGAAGTTCCTATGTTTTTATCATGCTTCATCAAAACATCTCCAAGTCTGGTGGGAGAAAAAGTTAGAGAGCTAAATAATTACAAAATAATGTTGTAAGTAAAACTGTCATAAATCAGTTTTGATGTAAGTAGACTAGTTCATTTTAAAAATAGTTTTCATTATTATTGCCTTTTTTTTTTTTTTATCAGTATGGTCATAAGTAAGGTTCTAGATCAACTTGGCTGGGCCTGGTTTTGAGTGGCTAGACAGCTGGATAGTTATTCTCCATGGTGAGATTGATAATTAACTCCATGGTGGAATCTACTGGAGCAGCTGAGTAGCTGCCTTAGGGATGTGGTCTGCTTCCAGTACATAAGAAGCATTTTTGGGAATACTCTGCAGCTTTTTGGCACACTTGGACAGTGCATGTAACTGAGTCTTTATTTAGCAGCCTGCCATGTTTCCTGCTGATCTTGGGACTGCCTCTGGACTTGAACTAGTGGCCTGTTGTGTTGTTTGGTAATTTTGGGACTGTGCCATTTAATTTGTCAACCTTGGGTTTATC
This sequence comes from Orycteropus afer afer, assembly GCF_000298275.1. NCBI lineage: Eukaryota > Metazoa > Chordata > Mammalia > Tubulidentata > Orycteropodidae > Orycteropus > Orycteropus afer. The sequence continues at coordinate 114,811 of NW_006922080.1, read as the reverse complement.
AGCCTCAGCAGCTAGCAGCTGCCTGAGTGAAGAAACACCTCTAGCTCTAGTGGGCCGGGAGCAAGAGACAGAGCTGAAGTCCAATGTCAAGGGGCTTTCACCCAGCTCTTAGAACTGGTACTTTGAACTCAGGCTTCTAGCGTCCTAAATTGTCGGAGAATGAACTCCTGTTTGTTAAAGTCACCTATTTGTGGTATTTTCTGTTACAGCAACATGGAATAACCAAAGCAAGTATCATTATAAGTCTGTTCTTTGTCTTTAGGGATTGGAAACATTACATATAAACTTACAGGTATATCTTAATACATACATAAAAAATAAATCATAAAAATTTACTGTGTTGAGGAAGAGTTGGATGACATTGGAATTTTTTCAGTTGTGGTAATAATGCCACTTGTAGAAGGTTCTAGATTAATCATCTGGATTACCTCTGGGAATGGGGATGGAACTTTAAATCAGATAATTAAGAGAGTTGCCTGTATGGTCCTTTTCTTTTTCTTCATATGTTTCACAGTAACATCTCACTGTTTCTCAAATCTGCCTGTTGATTTTAGCAAAGCATTCAGAGTTTGGGTCCATGTTTTCAAGCAACTGAAGCCCCTGATTTAGTTTAGAAAAACGCCAGCTAATCCTTTTACTGTAAAATTTTTAAAATAACTTCTTTCCTTCCTCTTCCTAATTTTTTGTTTCTTCTTTAGCATTTCTTTATTCTTCAAAATCCATTAAATCCTGGTCTGTCAATTCCCCTTCTTTAAGATCTGAGCTGTTCCTCATAGGTAATATCAAGTTCTAAATCTAGCATTCTTGCCATATGGATGATTTTTCCACTAATTTCTTCCATCTTATTATCCTGAACAAATGCTTGGGGCGTGTTTACATAATTCAGCAATTTTTTTGGTGATCCCTGCATTCATTCCCCACCCCCCAGGAAGATAATAATGTTTCAGATACACTTAGAATTGTAAGTTAGGTCCATCATAACTTAAATATGTTGTAAGTTGGGGATGACTTGTACAGTAATAATGCTATATGTAAAGAGCCTGGTATTCAGAGTAGGATTGAATGCATGAACAAATGATAACAATCCAGATAAGATAGTTTTGGTGGCAAGAATCATCTTAGGAAAAGTTCCATTTGCGTGATACTTTTATTGGATTTTAATGAGTGAGTGGAAGTTCACCAGGTACTGCAGGGGGGAAAGCCAGTTCAGAAAAGTTGATGGAGATTAAAAAACAAAACAAAACAGAAAAACCTCACTGCTGTTGAGTTGATTCTGAGACCTGTTAGGACATGATTTCAAGGAAGATGATGTAGGCCCAAGCTAAGGAAGTGGCAGTGAAGATGGAGAGGAATACACTAGAGCCCCTTTGAGTTAGCACTGTTAGGACCTGGCAATGGATTGTGAGGCCAAGGGAAGTGGGGAGATCAGGCTGGCTAGTTGAAGGATCAGGTGAATAGAGAAACCATTGACTGAGTTGAGGAAAACAGGAGGGTGAAGATACATGTGTATATGCATGTTGTTTGGGTACATGCACTGGGGGAATAATAACTTTGGTTTTTGATCTACTTAATAAAGGACATTTAGGTGAAAGGGGATCCATGGAGATAAAGCTCAGGGAGTGATGGGGCTAGAAATGTAGATTAGGAGCCAAATGTAGCTTTGGTGTAGTTAAAGTTGTAAATGGAAGTGTATTCTGCTCTATGAATGTCTATGAAATTGTTAGTTGCCCTTGTGTTAGGTTTGACTCATGGCAACCCTATGCACAATAGAAGAGAACATTGCTTGATCTTGTGCCACTTTGGTTCGTATGCTCGAATCCATTGTTGTGGCCTGTTTTTTTTTTTTTTTTTTTTCAGTACCTTGTAACCTAGGGGGTTTTCATCTTCAAAGACTATATCAGACAATAGTCAATTGTGATAGTAATTTTTGGAAGTAGATTGTCTGGTCTTTCTTCCTAGACTATTTTAGTTAGAAAGCTCTGCTGAAATTTGTTTGCCATGTGACCCGGCTGGTATTTGAAGTGTTGGTGGCATAGCTTTCAGCATCACAGCAATATGTAAGTCACCACAGTATGACAACCACAGATGGGTGGTAGTCTATAAAATTAGAAGTTCCCTTTTTTTCTCATATATAAGAATACTACTCATCTTCTCAGCTTTTCCTATTTCTTCCACTTTTCTCTCTTTTTGCATTATTACAGGTGAAATCTGCCACTTGAATTACCATTCTTGCTGTGTCTTCTCCACCAGTCACTTGGGACCTTAGCAGAAACAGAAGGCACCCTGGCTTGTCCTTTATGGAATGCAGTGACTTTCACCCTGACTGATTCTGTGGTCCACAAGTGCGTCCCACTGGGTCTACTGGCTAATCTGAAATATCAGGGTGGGATGTACTGATGTGAAGGACTCACACAAGGAGCAAAAGGGAAGGGAGGGAGGAATCTTTAATTCAAGTGACTTGAACTTTGGAGCCTTAACAATCATAACCTGAAAGTATTGGACAAGTTACTGGGCTGTGACAGCCAGGTTGGCTAAGAAGTGACATTGCTGGATCCCATCACCTCTTGGCTCTCTGCACAGTGACAAGGAGGCTGCACAGAGGGGTAAGGAGAGGGAAAAGGCAAAGCATGAAACACCTTTGAGAAGGAGACTCCATCTGTCTTTTTAGCAAACTATTGGGAGAAACTCAAGTGAAGAGGACAGTGGAATCTGCTAGGCACCTCAGGCTCTGTGACCCACATTCAGCTGTAACTTGGACTGGAGCCAGGGCAGGAAGAAAGTAGCTTTCCTCTCAACAGTGACAAGGGTGAAGGGCTAATTATATATTCTTTACTTAAATACTAGAATTTCTGGCTCTCTAATTTCTAGTGCCCTTAAACCTCATGAACATTAGGCTGTGGACACTTAGTTGGAAATTTTATCTCCTGCCTTAGGCTTGCTGCTCTCACCTCAGCTCTGCTCTGTTCAAGATGCTTACTCACATGCCCACTCTTTTCTCCACCTGCAGAGACAAATAGAGAGATGTGAAGCCTGGACTGAGTTGATTCACATTGATTAGGCTAATAAGAGGTAGAGACAGATTCCACAAAACATTTTTCAATGAGATGCTAGACAAAAACTTTTAGAATGATATGGGAGCCCTTCCATCCTGGCCTTGTTGGGTTCTGGAAGAAGTGATGGCTGAGAGCAGGATGAATAGATGTAATCAGCTGCTGTACATGTGTTTTGTTTCTGGTGGTCCTGATTTATGAGAATTGTGTCCTCTGTTGTTGTTGTTAAGTGCCATCGAGTCATTTCCGACTCATAGCGACCCCATGCACAGCAGAACGAAACACTGCCCTATCCCACGCCAGCCCCACAATCCCTGCTATACTTGAGCTCATCATCGCAGCCACCGTATCAATCCATCTCGTTGAAGGCCTCCCCCTCTTTCGTC
>NW_006922080.1:105908-106627 GCF_000298275.1 Orycteropus afer afer | reverse complement strand
CACAGGAGGGTGGGGAGGAAGGCTGGAAGGAGGAAATTTGGTTGTGTAGATCATAACAATTTGTGGATGGCATTGGGAAAAATGGGAATTCCAGAACACTTGATTGTGCTCATGAGGAACCTATATCTTGACCAGGAGGCTGTCGTTCAAATGGAACAAGGGGACACTGAATGGTTTAAAATCAAGAAGGGAGTGCATCAGGGTTGTATCCTTTTCTCATACTTATTCAATCTGTATGCCAAGCACATAATTCAGGAAGCTGAGCTATATGAAAATCGTGGCATCAGAATTGGAGGAAGAATCATTAACAACCTGCGATAATGCTGATGATACAACTTTGCTTCCTGAAAGTGAGGATGACTTGAGACACTTACTGATGAAGATTGAAGAATACAGCCTGCATTATGGATTACATCTCAATATAAAGAAAACAAAAATCCTCACAACTGGACCTATAAGCAGCATCATGATGAATGGAGTAAAGATTGAAAATGTCAAAGACTTTACATTGGTTGGTTCTACAATAGATGCCAATGGAAGCAGCAGTCAGGACATTAGACAACATATAGCACTGGGCAAGTTGGCTGCAAGGGACCTCTTTCAAGTACTGAGGAGCAAGGATGTCTTGAGGACTAAGGTGCCCCTGACACAAGCCATGATATTTCCAATCACCTCATATGCATGTGAGAGCTGGACAATGAATAAGGAAGACCAAAGAA
>NW_006922080.1:95857-105808 GCF_000298275.1 Orycteropus afer afer | reverse complement strand
TCAAGTGCTCGGGAATTCCCATTCTTCTCAATGTTATCCATAATTTGTCATGATCCACACAATCAAATGCCTTTGCATAGTCAATAAAAAATAGTCCTCTAGGGCTGTGCTATATACAGCCTGCCCAACCATTAATGATGGCTCTGACTGGGAAGTAATTTTGTCATCCCTTTGGTCTTTCCTTCTTAAAACCCCTCCCTTTTCTAGCTGCTATCTGAAATTCTATCATTAGAACTTTGTTGGTGTATTGCCTAATGGATTTGATTGCTAACCAGAAGGCTGGCAGTTCAAACCCACCAACCACTCCTTGGAAGGAAGACTGGGCAATCTATTTCCATAGTGATACTGCCTTGGAAACCCAAGAAGGGGTCTTACTTCTGCTAGTCACCAATAAGGTGAACTTTGACAAGTCACTTAACCATTTTTAGCCTTAGTCCTTAACAAAAGTGAAGATGTTAATAATTCCTGTTCTCCTTCCCCCAGTGTTTTTGTGAGGGCAAAAAGAGATAATAAATATGAATTTACAAATCATACAATATTATATATATGTCAAGTATTTTTATTATGAAGGAAGATAAGTTGATGGAAGAAAACATGGTGCTTGGCGGAATGATAAATTTTATCTTGGGGCCTCTTCTAGCATTCTGCCTACCTGCCTACAAGTGGTCCTTTGATTGGGGTGAAGGATCTAAGTATCAAATTCAAGCTCAGTCTAGAAGTTACCATTTTGGATGCTGGTGATGATGGCAAAAGTAGGTGATGGGAGGAGTAGAGGAGATAGAAGCTTATTTGACAGGAAAGATTAATTGCTTTCTAATTCCCTAGACAAGAGTCTGAGGATTTAAGATTCATTTGATCACCATTTTAGATATTTCTATCTCAATCATCCTGACAGCTGGACTTGTGGGTAGATCCTGAACTGCCAAGAGCTCCAAAGTAATTCACTTTGGGGTGTTTGTGTGTGTAAATCCATAAAATACATTAGGGCACTGAGAAGCCCAAGATATAAGGGGGGTGCTGTTATTTAAGACTGTATCCCAAACCAAAACCAAACTCACTGCCGTCAAGTCGGATCCGACTCCTATCGACCCCTCCTTGGGTTTCCGAAGTGGTGTCACTACGGATGTAGATTGCCCAACCTTCCTTCTGAGGAGTAGGTGGTATCAGGGGGAGGCAATTTTAAGTCTAGAACTATTATTTGGTGAGTTTCCCTAAGCCAAGTCAGGACCCTTTGTTCTAACCTCCTAGCATCCAAGAGAACAAGTGCAGGAGTCAGTTACTTGAGGGATATTTACATAACTACTTACCCCTGGAGAAAAAAGCAGAGTGGGTGGCTGAGTGGGAAAAACAGTTAAATATTTCCTCTGAACAATGAAGAATGGACCCAGGCCCAGAGCTATAATTCATGGACTTTAGATGAATCTCCAGCTGCTTCAGCTGTCTCCACATCTGGGAGAATATTGGCAGGGGCTCCAGCAGTTGTGCAGCCAGTCGATGATGCAGCTCAGCAATTTGATGTTCCTTTGGCCTTCCAGGCATCTTCCCAACGTCTGTGACTTTCTACATGCTGTCTGCTTTGCCCATCTCTGTGGTACAATTTCCATGAAGGGCAGATTAAATACATCTGGGGCTTTTAGGGATAGTTGACAAACAATGATAAAGATGTAAATCATAAAATATGTCACATTCTTAAATTTATTTTCATGTTACCATGTAAAAACTGATCTAAATCCAAATATTATAAGGCAATGATTTATAATAGCTTACCTTGATGATTTGGGAACTTCTTTTAGCCACTTTTCTCCCCATAAAGACTTGCTTGAGCATAGAGCTTGTTCCCTGTTTCTTTTTCCCCATCCCTATTTTCTCCTTAACTCTTTTCTCTTGATTTAGGGAGATACTGAAGGGTGCTTGATTTTATAAGTAAGCAGAAAGCATCTTGGGTTCTGGTGATAGTTCATAGTTGTTGTTGTTGTTGTTATGTGCCGTTGAGTCAGACCTGACCCATAGCGACCCCTCCTTGGGTTTCCAGGGCAGTATCACTACGGAAGTAGATTGCCCCATCTTCCTTCCGGGGAGTGGCTGGTGGGTTTGAACCGCCGGCCTTCTGGTTAGCAGTCAAGTGCCTTAGCCACTACGCTACCAGAGCTCCCAGTTCATAGTTAGGATCTCAAAGAAGTGAAACCCAAGTCTCCAAACAGAATGCTTTTGGCTGCCTCCTACTGGCCTTAGTGCATCACCTTTTGGGGGCTGATCTACCTGGCACCTCCTACACCAACCTAGCTTAGCAACACCTGTTCTGGGGACTGTCGGGTGGTGGATATAAAAGAAAAGGAATGCCTGCTTTTGAAGAGTTTCCAGGCCAGTGTGGCTGTAGCTTCTCTCAGGAAAAAGATTTCACATTTAACTAGCCAAGAGGAAGTAAGCTCAAATGAATATGCATATGTTAGACATTGAATACACACATGTCAAAAGGATCTGAGGATAAAGAGCAGCCAGAGCCATGTCAGCTAAATCGAATGGCTTCCTACAGGAGATGAGGGATATAGACAGGCATAGAAGAGGTTGGGAGGGCATTCTGTAAGGGCGAAATAAAAATATGCATGCTGAAATAGCAGTTTCTGAGCAGAGAAAGCCAAGCTGGTTATCAGCTACAGCCAAATGTGCAGAGTAGTTGCCTGGGAATCCAAGTCACTTTTTCTCTGGACCTCAGCTTCTTAACTGTGAGATGAGGGTACTGAGCTAGGTGGCTGCTAAGGTGTCCATCAGGGATGTATAGAAAATGAGTAAATATGGGAGCAGTGTGCCAGAGACTCAAAACTTTCCTTTGAGATAGCCTTATTCACATTCTACAGATGAGGTATTTTTCCCAAAGCTTCACAGACAGCAAGTAACCAGGCTGAGGTTGGAATCAGGTTGATTTATTTGTTCAGTCTTTATGGAATGGCCTTATGTCCCAGGCCCTGTTTCAGGTCTGGAGATACAGCAGCAAGGCCCCCTCTCTCATTCTGGTGTTAGGGAGACAGTCAGGCAGAAGTAAAGATCCAAATGGACAAAATAGGCTTAGAGGACATGGAATCAAGGCTTGAAGTGTCTCAGATTAGGTGGCCCACGATGTTATCTCTGAGGAGATGATATTTGAGCTGAGATCTGAAGGGTAGGAAGGGGCTAGCCTAGTTGGTGAAAGGCACAGAAGGCCAAGCTGACAGCATAGGCTAGGCCCTAGACTTTGCTTTGGGAGGAGTCACTTTTTATTTCTTAAATATCTTAATTAAGATAATAGAGAACAGGGGAAACCTAAGGTTGGTGACTGCAGAGCCCTCATATGAAAGTAAGGCTATTTCCCTGCCTGTGCCTAATTCCTGCTTAAAACCCTTTATAAGCCCTAGGAAGTCCTTTGTTTGGTGACGTACTGAAGGCTAGCATAGGAGAAAGTAGGTGGAAGCCTCTCTTGGTCTTTCAGTCTCTTCCTCACAAGCTCCTCCTTGCTCTTGAACAAACTTTGGTTCATATGAAAAAAAAAAAAAAAAAGGCTGTTGAAACAAGTCAAAGTCCCTAAGCAGGGCTTCAAGAAAAACTGAACAAAAAACAACCCACTGCTATTTAGTCAATTCCCACTCATTGCAACCCCCACTTGGTTTCCAAGGCTATAAATCTTTACAGAAGTAGATTGCCTCATCTTCTCATGGAGCAGCTAGTGGGTTTGAACTGCCAACCTTCTGGTTTGCAGCCAATATCTTAACCACTGTACCACCAGAGTTCCTTTGGAACCCTCTGGGGCAGTTCTACTCTGTCCTATAAGGTTGTTAGGAGTCAGAGTTGGCTGGATGGCAGCAAGTATAATATACTTAATACTCTTAAACCAAAACTAAACCTATTACAGTCTCATGGCAACCCATGTGTTACAGAGCAGAACTTCTTTATAGGGTTTTCTTGGCTGTAATCCTTAAGGAAGCAGATGCCAGGCCTTTCTTCCATGGTGCCACTGGGTAGGTTTGAATCACCAACTTTTAGGTCAGTAGTTGAGTTCAAACAACTTGTACCACTCAGGAACCTCTGTGAAGACGTATTCTACTTCCGCCAAGACCTGTTTTAAACTCCTTATGTGAAGTCATAAGGAATGAGCAGTTGGAAAGAGATGCACAGTGTAATATTTCCACCTTCTTCTACTCTCCTTTCTGGGAGCTGCAGGTGATCCCAGGGGCTTGTTGCTTCTGGTGGTTCAAGACAATGTTGTTATTGTTAGTTGCCATTGTGACCAATCGAACTCATGATGTGTGCAGAGTAGAATTTCTCCATAAGGTTTCAAGGCTGTGACCTTCTGGACCAGATCACCAGGCCTGTATCTGAGCCACCTCTTGGGGGGTTCAAATTGCCAAGGTTTCAGCTAGTAGTCACGCACTTAACCATTTGTGCCAAGGACTCCTCTTCAAGAGCATAGATAGTAGCAAACTACTTTGTGATGTGATCTAAGGATGGGTTACCTTTATTTTCATAAGTTATTTAATTGCAAGTTTATATGATTTGATTTTTGACAATTGTTGTGTTTAATAGCTGGCTGGCCAAATTCCTGAAAATTTAACAGTCTGCATCAGCTAAGCCAGCCCTGGGTGGAGAATGGCTCTCTCTCCACATTCTCAGGAAGTTGCCCTTCTGGCAACAGAACATTGACAGAGGGAATTCTTGGTTCTGGGGCTTTTAAGGGACACTTTGGAAAAGCAGCTCTGGTGGTGTAGTGCCTACGGCATTTGACTACTAACTAGAAGGTTGGCAGTTCAAACCCACCAGCCACTCTGTGGAAAGAAGACTGGGCAATCTATTTCTCTGAAGATATACCTCCTCGGCAGTGATTTTTTCTTTTTTTTTTTTTTTAGCTTTTGGTTAAGAAACAGTAATGTTGCAACCGGAGGGATGAAGTGGGACTGGAAGAAGAGGGTGGGTCTTCATTACCAACTCGACCTGAACTTCCTCGAGATTAGAAGATTAGAGGGACAGATGTTCAACAGGGCCAAAGTGACTGATGTGTTGGGGCTCTGGGGCAAGACTGATGGCAAAAAAGGCGAGCCGAGATTCCAACGCCGGGCTTATCCCGCCAGCTCACGCCTCCAACTTCAGCTCATCGCCACTCCCTCCACGCCAAGTGGCTCTCGGCGCTGGAGGCGGGACTGAGTTCTCCGGTGGCCCTAGGAGGCTCCGGGCCTCGAGTTCTGGAAGGCTGGGAGGGAAGTGAGGGGAGGGGCGCTGGCTGGGCTGGCCAAAGAGGAGGGGTCCTTTAAGAGGCTCGCCCAACGCTGGACTTGCCGCGCTGCGAGTGGCTGAGGCTCAGAGCAGCGGCTTGGCATTCCTGCTAGTTCTCGGCTACAAATCTTAGTCTTTGCACTTGACAGCGATTGTATTTGAGCTCCTAGGGCGCGCTCGGCCTGGAAAGGCACAGGTAGGAGGCGTGGGCTGTCCGGTGCACGCCAGAGGCTCCGGGAGGAGTCCCCCTGCCTCCGCTCTTCTTTCTAGGAGTTGCAGGCAGTACCCGAGGTTTGGTGGTTCCGGTTGGCGGCTACAAAGAGAAGTTGTCGGCGACCGTGGAGCCGGGCAGAGCTCCTCCTGGAGCCGCGGCTGTGCGCGGCTCTGGCGCCATGCTTCTGCTGGGCATCTTAACCCTGGTTCTCGCCAGGCGACCAGCCAGCGGCTCCGAGCCAGAGCAGGAGGTGATCGTCCCGATCCGGCTGGACCCGGACATCAACGGCCGCCACTACTACCGGCGGGGTCCCGAGGACGCCGGCGATCAGGGCCTCATTTTTAAGATCACAGCATTTCAGGAAGACTTTTACCTCCACCTGACGCCCGATGCCCAGTTCCTGGCCCCTGCCTTCGCCACTGAGCATCTGGGCGTCCACCTCCAGGGACCGACTGGAGATTCTTCAGACCTGCGACGGTGCTTCTATTCTGGGAACGTGAACGCCGAGCTGGGTTCTTTTGCTGTGGTGAACCTGTGCGGGGGTCTACGCGGAGCCTTTGGCTACCGAGGATCGGAGTATGTCGTTAGTCCCTTGCCCAACGACAGCACGCTTGCTGCAAAGCGCAACAGCCAGGGAGCGCACCTCCTCCAGCGCCGGGGAGCCCCAGGCAGGTTCCTTGGAGACCCGACCTCCCGCTGCGGGGTGGCCTCAGGCTGGAACCCCGCCATCCTTCGGGCCCTGGACCCTTACAAGCTGCGGCGAACCAGCTTAGGGGAGAGTCGCAGCCGGCGCAGGTCTGGACGCGCAAAGCGCTTCGTATCCATTCCGCGGTACGTGGAGACGCTTGTCGTGGCGGACGAGTCAATGGTTAAATTTCACGGCGCAGACTTGGAACATTATCTGCTGACCCTGCTGGCCACGGCGGCGCGACTCTACCGCCATCCTAGCATCCTCAATCCCATCAGCATAGTCGTGGTCAAGGTACTGCTTCTTGGGGACCGCAACGCGGGGCCTAAAGTAACAGGCAACGCGGCCCTGACTCTGCGTAACTTCTGTGCCTGGCAGAAGAAGCTAAACAAAGTGAGTGACAAGCACCCTGAGTATTGGGACACCGCTATCCTCTTCACAAGACAGGTGAGTTGATCAGTAGCCGTTGTGGATCAAGGCAGCCCCATCATCTTAGGGTAAATGCACCAAACAACTCTCCAAATCCCTTCTGGGTCGTGCAGTTCCCCCTTGTTTAAATTTCATTGATGTCTTCGGACTCCTCCTTGGGAGCTTCCAGAAAGGGCCGGGCTCAGCGGATCTCCACTTACTTGCATGAGGGCGGTTTGAGGATAGCCTGGAATTTGGGAAGGTGTTGGCCTGGAGCGGCCAATCAGTGCCTCCTTGATCTAGCACCTAGGGGCCCCAGCCCTGGAAGTTTCCGCCCCGGAGCTGCAACCCGAGCCTCCCAGGTGTTTTGTCTTCCAAGCCGATAGGAGGCGCTCGGAGGATGATATTTGAAAGGCAGGAAAGGCCCGCCCCTTTTGCACTGGGACATCTAAGTCCTTCAAGACACCCCCTCTGAGTCTTCTTTTCACTGCCTGTAGAAGTGATGGGTAATTCAAGCGTCCCAGTACAGCGACTGGTGACATTTCTTGCGGGTAATATGTTCAGTTACTCTCTGTTCTGGGAAACTTTGGATTGGGAAAGAGGGAATCATTAGGGAAATTTTGTGAGTTGTAGTGAAGGGAGAGACTCTGCTGGGGGCTATTTCTTCTTGTTCCATTTCAGCTGGATCTGTCTTGTATTTTAGGGGCTTTCCAGCCCATTCAGAGTAGGCAGTTTAGGTAAGGCAACTATTTGGAGGTGGGACTGTCCCACCTGGAGTTTCAAGTAGAGTTTCACTTGGATATGAGTTGGGAAAACCCCTTACAGTTTTCCCATATTCTTTTGACAGAAGATGATACTTTTGCCCTGCTGTAGGCTACCCAGAGGAGCAGGCAAAGTTGCTCATGCCCGCTGTTCACTAAAACTTGACTGCAAGTCTAAAGCTTTTGCCCTGGTATCAGTGTGGAAGTGTGTGGGCTTAGCAAAGACCTTTTTCAGGAGACTCCAGAGTCAGGGTTGGGAAGACTGAATATTGGGTTTGGGAAGATGGGCACATATTGGGAAAACAGCTGTGCTTTTTGCAGTGCAATGATGTGGGCTGTGAAATGCCCAATCTGCCACTTGTTTGGTGGCTACAAGGGATGTCCTGGGAGATCATAGCCAGGATCACCACAGAGGAGACTAAAGGCACTTGTAGGAACCAGGCCTTTAGTAATATTCCATCTCAAATAACCTAGGGATCTATGCAAATTCAGATTTATACATGATGGAGTGATTGGGTACTGTAAAATGTTCGGATTCTTGAAATTTCTCAAATACAGAAAAGTGGGAGAAGGGCATCCAAACCATGTGCTTTGTCTGCTTTTGGGGACTGTGACTTGAATCTATGCCATGATTGTTTTTCCTCATTATTGTAACTACAACATTCTGGGGATGGCACAGACGCCTTGGTTACCTCTGAGCTCTAACTCCATGGTTTCCAAATGGCTGGTCAGAGCTGGACTGGTGCATACGGGCTGGAACTGGAGCCTTCTACACTAACCCATTTGGCACAGCCAGTCACTTCCTGGAGTTGAACTTCCTCCATTTCCCAGCCTTCTCCTCCCACCACCTGGTTTCCCTAGGGAAGTCTTTGGCCTGAGTCTGTTTCCTTGCTCTTATTCTTCCAACTGAGGTTTGTATAGCTGCCACTGCCCAACCCTGACATGGGGGCTGAGTCATGGGGAAGCTGCAAAGGAGATGGATTCAACCTCTGCGCACAGATCAGCTCTGCAGTCAGATTGCTGGCCAAGAACAGAATGTATTAATGGGCAAAACAGCTGTTGCCCCATCTGATGCCTGGGAGAGCCCTGTGGAGGTCATTCATTAGCTCTAAAGTAAGAGACCCCAGTCTCTGTTGACTCTTTAGAACCAGCCCTAGGAAGAGGACTTCTGCTGGGAATATGGGCCAAATCAGAAGGACCTGCCATTTGAAGAAGAAACAATCAAACAGTGTTTCTCCATCTGTTTCTCAGTAGTGTGTGCTAGACCCCCAGGGGGCTATGTTGTCCATATATAATGGGTACAAGTTGCATGACCACTTGAGTCAGAAGCAGTAAGATATGACTTTTAGAAACTGTCTTGTTCTTAGGAGTCAGAAGGGCAAAGACAGAGAGAAGAGGAGACTGCTATGTTGGCAGGCCCATCATCAAGGTATATACCTTCTGCTCTAGAGTAAACATCCATCATCTTCCTTCTTACAGCACAGACACCAGGGTTTGCTGCATTCTCACAGGCTTAGGAACTTCTTACTCCTAAACTTCCCGGGACAGTTAAAGCATTCTGTTGGAAAATAAGCACATAGCTGCTCTTTGTGACTGAGGCAGACCTACCTGGAGAAGGAGCTGACTGACTCCTCCAACAGAAGAATGTTTCACATTGTAATGGTCAGTAGTGATCTGTTAAATCAAATGGATGTGCTAGTCTGCTTAAACCCTGTCTATTGGTAGCACAGTGCCTAAGTAATCTGACTGCTAACCAGAATGTTGGTGGTTCAAACCAATAGCCACTCCATGGAAGCACGACTAGGCAATCTACTTCCGTAAAGATTTACTGTGTTGGAAACACAATGGGGGTCAATATGAGTTGGAACCAATTTGATGGCAATGGGTTTTTTGGTTTTGTTTATTGTGTTGGTGAGCATAGTTTTTCAAGCTAAAATTGAACTTTGATACATGTATGTATCTATATATAAGGAGTTCTGGTGGTGTAGTGGGTAAGGCTGCTAACCAGAGGTTGGCAGTTCAAACCCACCAGCTGATCCACTTGAGGAAGATGAGGGAATCTACTTCCATAACGATTTACAGCTTTGGAAACCCAATGGAGCTCACTATGAGGCAAAATTGGCTTAATGACAGTGGGTTTGGTTTTTTGGTTTTACATGTCTATATATACACATATGTGTGTATGTGTGTATCTCTCTATATATATGTACAGATATGTGTGGGTATGTATGCACACACACATATACACCAACATCCATAATCCATATATATGTATGTGTATATGTATGTGTACATATATATGTATGTGTACATATATATGGATTATGGATGTTGGTGTATATGTGTGTGTGCATACATACCCACACATATCTGTACATATATATAGAGAGATACACACATACACACATATGTGTATATATAGACATGTAAAACCAAAAAACCAAACCCACTGTCATTAAGCCAATTTTGCCTCATAGTGAGCTCCATTGGGTTTCCAAAGCTGTAAATCGTTATGGAAGTAGATTCCCTCATCTTCCTCAAGTGGATCAGCTGGTGGGTTTGAACTGCCAACCTCTGGTTAGCAGCCTTACCCACTACACCACCAGAACTCCTTATATATATAGGAGCTCTGGTAGCATAGT